>NC_136057.1:623524372-623884372 GCF_964261635.1 Lissotriton helveticus
GAGTGCAGACTGCATAGGGAGTGCAGAGTGCATAGGGAGTGCATAGTGCAGAGTGCATAGGGAGTGCATAGTGCAGAGTGCATAGGGAGTGCATAGTGCAGAGTGCATAGGGAGTGCATAGTGCAGAGTGCATAGGGAGTGCAGAGTGCATAGGGAGTGCAGACTGCATAGGGAGTGAAGAGTGCAGAGTGCATAGGGAGTGCAGAGTGCATAGGGAGTGCAGAGTGCATAGGGAGTGCAGAGTGCATAGGGAGTGCAGAGTGCATAGGGAGTGCAGAGTGCATAGGGAGTGCATAGGGAGTGCAGAGTGCATAGGGAGTGCAGAGTGCAGAGTGCACTCCCTAGTCACTCTGCACTCCCTAGCCACTCTGCACTCCCTAGCCACTCTGCACTCCCTAGCCACTCTCCACTCCCTACTCACTCTGCACTCCCTAGCACTCTGCACTCCCTAGCACTCTGCACTCCGCACTCCCTTGCACTCTGCACTCCCTTGCACTCCCTAGCCACTCTGCACTCCCTAGCCACTCTGCACTCCCTATCCACTCTGCACTCCCTAGCCACTCTGCACTCCCTAGTCACTCTGCACTCCCTAGTCACTCTGCAGTCACTCTGCACTCCCTAGCACTCTACACTCCCTAGCACTCCCTAGCACTCCCTAGTCACTCTGCACTCCCTAGTCACTCTGCACTCCCTGGCACTCCCTAGAACTCTGCAGTCACTCTGCACTCCCTTGCACTCTGCACTCCCCAGTCACTCTGCACTCCCTAGCACTCTGCAGTCACTCTGCACTCCCTAGCACTCTGCAGTCACGCTGCACTCCCTTGCACTCTGCACTCCCCAGTCACTCTGCACTCCCTAGCACTCTGCAGTCACTCTGCACTCCTTAGCACTCTGCGGTCACTCTGCACTCCCTAGCACTCTGCATTCACGCTGCACTCCCTAGCACTCTGCAGTCACAGTTGAGCCATCGCGCCCATATACAGCGTCTTCTGCATCCCTGAAGAAGAAACATATAGTTATCACAATACCAATAACTACACAAATTAAGGTGGGTGAATGACATTTAGCGAAAGGACTACGCAGCCATTTGTTGAAAGGAAACACGGATGCTTCTGCCATGGCGCAGGGACGGACTTTCGCACAAAGCGTATATGATTTATAAAAAGGATGGTGGAAATATCTGTACATTTATTGATGCAAATATACAAAGCTGAAACATTTATGTTTGTGGCTAAATGGTGACACATACGCGATACAGTAAGCAATTCGACATTGAAGACACAAGTATCGAGCACTCCAATATCAAGAGCTTGCACATGCAGCTTCCTATACAACATTACAAAGTGCAGAGCACGTAAGCAGAAAGGGCAACAGGCTTATTTTCAAGCTTTGAGCGATAAGAGTCAGTATGGCTCAGCTTTATGGAGTTGAATGAAGTCCGGCGTCAGTGAAGTCTGTGCCGTGGGAAGTGCTGGGGTACTTTTTCAGCTCCAAATTTTCATAATGTAAATTAAAAACAACTAATTCAAAAGAAATTTGTAGGCTGGACAGCGCTCCTATATAAAAATTCCACTGCTAGAGTTAGAACAGGGGGGCCTAATATATGACACCTGCAGTGTAGGTCGAGGGACATGACAGAGGTGTCCGCTCTCCCTCTCTTGTTCACCTTGGCCGACGAATCGCTTGCGGCTAGAGCCAGAACGGGGCAAGACTATAGGGGCCTCAATGTCCATGGGCATATACACCACATTGTGCTCAATGCGGACGACTTACTGATGTTCCTGGCAGACTCGGGGAAGCACTTAGCGGGGCTAATGAACTACTATACGATTTGGGCAGAGTAGCAGGGCTCAAGG
The DNA here is from genome assembly GCF_964261635.1 of Lissotriton helveticus. Classification (NCBI taxonomy): domain Eukaryota; kingdom Metazoa; phylum Chordata; class Amphibia; order Caudata; family Salamandridae; genus Lissotriton; species Lissotriton helveticus. The sequence continues at coordinate 623,526,229 of NC_136057.1, forward strand.
TACATTGGATGAAGTCTTGCCTTTTCCCAATGAAGAAGAATAGAATTGGTCCACAAAAGACAGAAGGAGTGATATGGGAAGACAGGTGCCTGACAAAAATACCACACTCAAGGGGACCTGTTGGACGGTAATGTAGGAAGAGCCATTAGAGGAGCCAAAAGCAACTTTGATTGCTGGGGTTCGTTACCATTGTCAGTAGCTGGTCAGGTAGCCTTACTTAAAATGGTGACTCTCCCGAGATAGTTTAAATTTTTTTTTTTTATTGTTTTGCAGCAAGAAAAAAACACATACCAAGCATGTCGGTATCAAGCAGCATTCCCACATCCCCAACCCCTTACCCCTCCCACCTCCCTCCTGGTTTAGGATCACAACTCCATCATCCAAATGTTCAGCCAATGCAACCCTCCAAGTCTTTTCCAACAGGTTTTTCCAGCCCCAAACTCTCCCCCCCTCCATGGTAGCCGTATAGGGTAATGATTGTGTCCCTTTAGAGTCACCCATCTAGGCCATGATAGTGTCGCCATTTACCCCACACTATACGGAACTTCTTAGGGCACCCTCGAGCTTTCTATGTAACCCTTTCGGCCGCCATGTAAAGGTCCATTCCCCTTCTCCATTCCCCTAGCTGTGGACTATCTGGTGCTCCCCATTTCCTGGCTATGTCCCTTTTGGCCACCACTAGAGCTAATACTAGGAAGATCAGCAGCGGGCGGGCCAAGTCCACATCATTAGTCATTCCCAAGAGTATGAGCTTCTGGTCCGCTGGGACGTCTACCCCTAGCACCTCTCCTAATTCCGCAAGGACCTCTCCCCAGTAAATTTGAATGCGTGGGCAGGACCAAATAGTGTGTAAGAAGTCTCCTCTATCATGGCCGCAACGTAGGCAGCGGGGATCGGCTATCCTCCCCATTCTATACAGCCGTACTCTATCGAAATAGGCCCTATGCAGGATCTTGAATTGGATCAGACGGAGACGCAACTTAATAGCCACCTCCCTGGGGTGCATCAGTACCATACCCCAATCTACTTCGTCCATGTCCCCTACTTCCTGTTCCCAAGTGGTCCGGAGACCCTCCAGTTTAGTAGGTCTATTGTTCGTAATAATTTTGTATGTGAGGGATACAGCCTTTTCGGGGATCCTCCCCTGCAGCAGGCGGCCCTCCAAAGGCGCATATTCAGGGAGAGCCTCTAGTACCGCCCCCTCCGCCCTCCATGCATGTCTCAGTTGCATATATTTAAAGAACTGGGAGCGGTGGAGCCCAAAGTCCTTTTGCAGTGATGGGAAAGATTGCAGTGTCCCACGTTTGGTTACGTCCCCTATGGTGGAGATGCCTATGGCGTCCCAGCCCCAAAACCCTTTTAACTTGCTGAGTTCCTTCAGCCGGGCGCAGTCCCACAATGGCGTCTGTTCCGTTGGCCTATGTTCCCAATTAATGGCTTTCGTCGCCCTTTTCCATGCCCCCAGCGTGATTCTAGTAGCCGGCAATAGTCTGGTCTGTCCCTTTCCTCAATAAAGATAGTGTAAACATGTGTGAGTACCCATAGTGTACCTTTCCAATGCGTAGGTGGTGTGTGTGGCCGGTGCGTGTATCCACTCATTTATGGGGGCCAGGTGTTCCGCCCAATAGTAGGCTTCCAGATCTGGAAGCGAAATCCCTCCGTCATATTGGTGTCTTTGTAGGGTCCCCAACGCTATTCTAGGGTGCTTTCCCAACCAGAGGTACGACCGCAACTCTCCATGCATCTCTCGAAAGACCTTACTGTTCATGTGGAAGTATTCATTCTGAAATGCGTATAAAAATCTTGGTAGCGAGATCATTTTAAACATGGCTGCCCGGCCAAGGACCGTTAGGGGGAGTGATTGCCATCTGTTTGCGTCCGCCTTAAAATTACGAATGACCCGGTTAATGTTTTGTTCGTAGGAAAGGTCACCATCTGTCGTGATAAATATCCCCAGGTACATAAATCCTTCACCAGTTGTCTGCAGTCTCCCAGGCAGTTCGGGCCACCGATCTAATCCCCGAGGGTCATAGAGTGTTGACTTGTGCCAATTTATTTGGTACCCCGACCTGGAGCCATAGCGGTCTAGGTCCGCGAACAAAGCCGGTATCGTGAGCTCCAGTTGCGTAATATAAAGCAGAACATCGTCTGCGTACAGGGACAGTTTTTCTTCTTGTGTCTCTGCTTGCCCCATCCGGAATCCCATGATCCCTACATTCTGCCTCACTGCGCAGGCCATCACCTTGCTAGAGAGGGCGAACAGCAGGGGAGACAAGGGGCATCCCTGTCTGGTTCCCCGCTCTATAGGGAAGGCCCTTGACATCTCCCTGTTAACCCTGACTCTAGCACTCGGACTGGTATTTAGTAGCCTAATTTTTCGTCTATACCTGGGACCAAATCCCATGCTTACCAACACTCCCTCTAAAAAGGGCCAGTGGACAGCATCAAATGCCTTTTCTGCGTCTAAGGACAAGAACCAGTGGGGCTCCGTCCTGTTTCCCACTTCCCGGAGCCAATTATGGGTCCTCCTTATGTTATATCTAGTCGCTCTTTCCGGGATGAACCCCGTTTGGTCAAGATGGACCAGCCCCGGTATGACCCGTCTCAGGCGTAAAGCCAGAATTGTTGCATAAAGCCAGAATTGTTGCGTAAAGTTTTGCTTCCACATTTAGGAGCGATATGGGGCGATAGGACGAGAACTCCCCCGCTGGCTTCCCCTGTTTGTAAATTGGGACAATCGTGGCCTGTCTGAGGTCGAGTGGGAACTGGCCCTCCTCCTCAGCGTCCTGGAAAAGGCCCAGCAAGTGGCGTGTCAGGAGATCCGGCATTTTTTGGAAGAACTCCGCGGGGAACCCATTTGGGCCCAGGGCCTTTCCTGCCCGAAGTTTGGTTAGTGCGACCCGACTCTCCCGAGATTGTTGTACTACATTGGGTCATTACCAGTCTGAATACCAGCAAAATACTTTGCCCAGCTTAGGACACCACATCACTCAGGGACACTACCACATCACTCAGGGACACCACCACATCACCCGGGGACACCACCACATCACTCAGGGACACCACCACATCACTCAGGGACACCACCACATCACTCCACCGCACCACTCAGGGACACCACCACATCACTCGGGGCCACCACCACATCACTCGGGGCCATCACCACATCACTCGGGGACACCACCACATCACTCGGGGACACCACCACATCACTCGGGGACACCACCACATCACTCTGGGACACCACCACATCACTCTGGGACACCACCACAACACTCAGCCCAACCACATCATCACTCAGCACCACAACAGCACTGTCCTTGCTTGCTACCAACAAGCATTGCCATAGCCAATAAGACTCGCATTAGGAAAGTGTAAGCTATTGGCTTTGTGAATAACAATGCTATTAATTTAGATATTTTCAAAGGCAACACATATTAAAAAAATGTGTCATTTACAATACCATGCCTCGCAGAGCAACGCATACGCTGCACAGGTCGACCTATAAATGGGTGCTGGTAATAATAATAGGGCACTATCATGTTCCAGAATGCTGCCAGCCTCCCGCCTTCCACCTCGAGTACAGAGCCCTATTGCTAATATACCTGACTTTTATCATATACATGCCCTAGGATGCTACGCGTTCTCCGTGGTAATATACTGTAGACAGTTCTCCTAATTATGGGCGTTATCCGTGATAATGCACACTACCCAGTGTGAATATACACCCCCAATAATGGATATTGTTATAAATAAACACAGTCTCTATGGCGATATACGTTCTAAGTGCTGATAGGCGGTCCCGAAAGCCATATACGTACATGTCTCTGTTGGGAATATACATACTCCTTTTTTTCCTGTAGGGTATCTTTTGATTGAAACCAGCTGAAAGCTCCTCTAGCAAAATGCAGGGCATCTCTGAAAGAGCGAGCATGTGCACGGAACTCAGCCTACCGTTTTAAAAGTGCTCCCCACCCAAAGTATCTGTGTTGTTTTTCTCTACATGCGAGTTATATTTTTGGGTGACTTGGAGTTGATTTTTCCTTTGAGAAACGACACCTCCAGTTTCTGGTAGCCTGTGACCTACCGTTTTTTTTTTATTTGCATTCAACACGAACTTATGCATGTTGTATGGTTTCTAGTCAATCTATGGTATTCAACAGCAACCAGCTTTTTTTACTGTAGGGTACCTTTTGATTGAGACCAGCTGAAAGCTCTTCTAGCAAAATGCAGGGCATCTCTGAAAGCAAGAGCATGTACAGGGAGCTCAGCCTACCGTTTTGAAAAGTGCTTGCCACCCAAAGTATCTGTGTTGTTTTTGTCTACCTGTGAGTATTTCTTTTCATGAAGCCCTAGTGTATAACCTCAAATCCAAGTTTACCTTTTGAGAGTTCTATACTTGACATTTCTATCAATGAACATGTTGAGTGTAAAACAAAAAGCTGTATCTTCCAGGGCTGCAGCCCTCCTTCCCTCTCGCCCCCTTCTAACCCTCTGCTTCTCTTGCCTCAGTCCTACCCCTCCCTAACCGCCTGTCCAACCCCAGCCCCCGCACCGGTCACCAGCACCCTTCTCCCTCTATCTCTCTTCAGCACCTTCTCTGCAACCCGTTCCCTCACCACTGATTTTGCTTATCCTCCCTCCCCCCGCCTTCTGTGCAATCTATACTGGTCCTTTCCTCTCACCAGTCCCACATCCCTGTCTCCCGCCTGCCCTACTCTTCACCACAAGCCGTATCTTATTCCACTTTTTCTTCCCCTATCTTCTCCAGGATACAACTCATCTGCTCAGCCCGTAAGTCCCCCCTCCCTAAAAACACCTGGGCGCGTTCCTGGAACCGCGTGGATGTGACCTCCCTGTCTACCACTCTCTCCGCCTCCTGCCCAGATCTCCACGGGCTGTCTTCTCTCGAACAAGCTGACGCCATCACCTCTTGGCTCTGTTCAGGGTGCGACTCAGTCGCTCCCCTCAGGCGCGTATCATCCAAACGCACCAACGACGTCAATCGCTGGTTCAACCAGGATCTCAAAGATCTAAAACGTAATGTTCGTCGAGCAGAACGCTCCTGGAGGCGCGGCTACTGTCCAATACGAAGAAAACAGTATACTACACTCTTGGCCCAGTATAAAAACTCCATCCTAGCGACCAAGAACACCTACTTTTCTTCCAAAATTTTAGCCGCCGAGAATCAGTCCAAAGAAATTTTCACCATTGTGCACGATCTCGCCTACTCCGATAGGGCCTCCCTTAACCTTTCCCCCTCCCAGCATCTTTGCGACTCCCTCAATACTTTTTTCCTCGATAAAATTTCTATCATCAAAGCAAATATCCCTGCTTCCTCCCCTTCCTTTGTAAATCCCCAGTGTCCCCCCAACTCAGCTCGTCTCGACTCTATTCCCCTCCTTACAGAAGAATCCTTTCTCTCTCTTCTACCGATGATCAAGTCTGGCTCCCCTCTAGATCCTTGCCCTGCACCCATTCTGAAACAGATTTATTCTGCCTGCACCTTGCCCCCTCTCACTCTTCTCAATAGCTCGCTATCACAGGGCATTGTCATCCCACCTCTAAAAACGGCCGTCATTTTACCCATTCTAAAAAAAACCGGAGCGGACCCCTCTGTACTTGTCAATTATCGCCCCATCTCTCTCCTAACCTTTCTGGCGAAAGCCCTGGAGCGCCACGTTACTAGGACGCTCAGCACTTTTGTGGAGGAGAATATGATATTAGCCCCACGGCTGGCTGGGTTCCGCCCCTCACACTCAACGGAGTCCGTGGTACTTTCGGTTCTTGACAACCTCAGAGAGGGCATGGACACTAGCCACCCCCAAGCCCTGGTCCTCCTCGATCTCTCCACCGCCTTTGACACGGTTGATCACTCCATCTTATTGTCCCGTGTCAAGGCGGCGGGAATCGGAGGCGTTGCCCTGGTCTGGCTGTCCTCCTTTCTGAGTGGCCGCACCCAAGCTATGCGCTTGGGAAATTTTGCAGCGGACTTCCAGCCGGTCAAATGCGGGGTCCCCCAGGGTTCATCCCTGTCCCCGTTACTATTCAACCTGTACATTGCTCCTCTTATCTTTGCCCTCCAACAGCTGGAGGTCTCTGTCTATAATTATGCGAATGACCTCCAGCTTATTTTCTCCTTATCTTCTTCCCCTGAGTCCATTTCTAATTTTCAATCTATCATGATCTTTATCCGGGACTGGATGAACCACAACCACCTGAAGCTCAACACCGACAGAACGGAGCTGGTGCTGACAGGTGGCTGCTCCAGTCCCTGGTCCTCTTCTTTCTGGCCCCCCTCATTGGGTTCTCCCCCAACCCCTTCTTCTTCTGTAAAAACCCTGGGGTTCAAACTGGATCGCCAACTCTCACTTCACTCCCAAGTCAGCTCTGTGGTGTCCTCATCCTTTCACTCCCTTCGTACCATCCGCAAAGTCTCTCGGTTTTTCTCCTATCCGGCTCTTAAACTCATAGTCCTTGCAATGGTAATCTCCCGCCTGGACTACGGCAATGCCCTTTATTGTGGCATGCCCGCGTACAGCTGGCGACGCCTCCAATTAGTCCAGAACCAGGCGGCCCGCCTGATCTTTAATCTATCCAAGTATCATCATGTTACTCCCCTCCTCAAGACTCTTCACTGGCTCCCCATCCGTGAACGAGCCCAGTTTAAACTAGGATGCATCATCTTTAACGCTCGCTCCGGTTCAGCCCCTGTCTTTATCACTTCTGAAATTCACTCCTATGTCCCCGCCAGGGAGCTGCGTTCCTCCACACAACATCTGCTTCTAGTTCCTCGATTCAAACGTAAAAAGTGGGGCAGTTCCAAATTTTCCCCCCTCCCCCCCCTCCCGGCTCACCTGAGATCTTGCCCCCAGTACACACTCTTTCGCAAGGCATTGAAAACTTTCCTTTTCACACAAGCTTTTTCCTCCTAACCCCCCTCTTTCCTTCCTCCCATCTCTAAGCTTCAGGGGTTCAGCTCAATTAGCGCCATGAAACCGCTAGGTGTACGCACGCTCAAGAAATATTTTAAACTCAAACACACACCCAGAGATTGTCCCATCCTTCTGGTGCCGATCAGAGATTTAGTCTCAAGCACATCACAGCCTAAGATAAATGAAAATACTGGCCATTTACAGCACTGCACTTTATTTTAGCTAAGACATTTTCCTTCTTGCCCTCATTACTACACTAGGGCTTTCAAGTAGGTCTTTATTTCTGGCATTCGAAATACATTTTACTGCTTTTGTTGTTTTACACCGTGTGTGTTGTGCATGCTTGCAATATATTGTGGTACAAAAGGGGGTGGTGATGGACAGAGCATCTGAACCAATCAAACTCTCACACCCAGTTAAAAGATCTGGGTTTAATCCATCACTGTTCTTTAGCCCACTCCGCCACCCCAGTTCAGACATGGCTATATGCAAATCAGTCTGACCCTGTGCCTCATGGGAACAGTCCAGCCCGAACTGCCAAGCCATGTCTTCCCTGGACCGGAAACAAGCTTCCGAGGACCGGTTTCTGGCATTCCAGCCGTCTTCAGCCCGGCTTGCTTGAATCCAGTGGCAAAGTGAGCAAGGGACTCACGTCTGAGCATACCCTGCCACACTTATGGCAGCCAAAGCGGCACAAAAGGGGGTGGTGATGGACGGAGCATCTGAGCCAATCAAACACTCACACCCAGTCAAAAGATCTGGGCTTGATCCATCACCGTTCTTTAGCCCACTCCGCCACCCCAGTTCAGACATGGCTATATGCAAATCAGTCTGACCCTGTGCCTCATGGGAACAGTCCAGCCCGAACTGCCAAGCCATGTCTTCCCTGGACCGGAAACAAGCTTCCGAGGACCGGTTTCTGGCATTCCAGCCGTCATCAGCCCGGCTTGCTTGAATCCAGTGGCAAAGTGAACAAGGGACTCACGTCTGAGCATACCCTGCCACACTTATGGTGGCCAAAGTGGCACAAAAGGGGGTGGTGAGGAATAATAATAGGGCACTATCATGTTCCAGAATGCTGCCAGCCTCCCGCCTTCCACCTCGAGTACAGAGCCCTATTGCTAATATACGTGACTTTTATCATATACATGCCCTAGGATGCTACGCGTTCTCCGTGGTAATATACTGTAGACAGTTCTCCTAATTATGGGCGTTATCCGTGATAATGCACACTACCCAGTGTGAATATACACCCCCAATAATGGATATTGTTATAAATAAACACAGTCTCTATTGCGATATACGTTTTAAGTGCTGATAGGCGGTCCCAAAAGCCATATACGTACATGTCCCTGTTGGGAATATACATACTCCTTTTTTTCCTGTAGGGTACTGTTGTATCTTGAGTCTTCCTGCTGCTCAGCTAGTATACATGAGATGTGGAATGTTGATGAATGGAATGTGAATGTGTTGTGAATGTCAGTTGGGTGAGGGCTGAGCAGCAGGACAGCTGCTCCTGATGGGGTTTTATCATTTATAACTTAACAACTTATCATAATAAAGTAACCTAAATAATCTATTTGGAGTATCCATCTTCTTTTGATTACATCAGGTAACTTTTGATTGAAACCAGCTGAAAGCTCCTCTAGCAAAATGCAGGGCATCTCTGAAAGCGAGAGCATGTGCAGGGATCTCAGCCTACCGTTTTGAAAAGTGCTTGCCACCCAAAGTATCTGTGTTGTTTTTGTCTACCTGTGAGTATTTCTTTTCATGAAGCCCTAGTGTATAACCTCAAACCAAGTTTACCTTTTGAGAGTTCTATACTTGACATTTCTATCAATGAACATGTTGAGTGTAAAACAAAAAGCTGTATCTTCCAGGGCTGCAGCCCTCCTTCCCTCTCTCCCCCTTCGACCCCTCTGCTTCTCTTGCCTCAGTCCTACCCCTCCCTAACCGCCTGTCCAACCCCAGCCCCCGCACCGGTCACCAGCACCCTTCTCCCTCTATCTCTCTTCAGCACCTTCTCTGCAACCCGTTACCTCACCACTGATTTCGCTTATCCTCCCTCCCCCCGCCTTCTGTGCGATCTACACTGGTCCTTTCCTCTCACCAGTTCCACGTCCCTGTCTCCCGCCTGCCCTACTCTTCACCACAAGCCGTATCTTATTCCACTTTTTCTTCCCCTATCTTCTCCAGGATAGAAGAGACCATCTTCCCCAGTGGTTCCCAAACTTTTTTGACCCGTGGCTCCCTTGACCTAATTGGCAGTTCACCGTGGCTCCCCACCATGTTTTTACCCGCGCACCGGGCTGCCGCAGCGCACCCTTTGGGAACCACTGGTCTACATGAAGAATCAAGCCTAGACGTGATGAAGGATTCAGAGGTTACCATCACTGTCATAAAGTTTTCTTTGAAATCACAAAGATCTTATAAAGTACATCTCAATGCATACATAGAGTAGTATAAAGCACTCCCACTAAAAGTAACTAGGCTAGAGAAAGGCTCAAGGAGCTCCTCTCTACAACCCTGGACTCACCTCCTCTCTACACACCTGGACTCACCTCCCCCTTCTTGCTGGACTCACCTCCCATCTACACCCCTGGACTCACCTCCCCTCTACACCCCTGGACTCACCTCCCCTCTACACCCCTGGACCTCCCCTCTACACCCCTGGACTCACCTCCCCTCTACACCCCTGGACCTCCCCTCTACACCCCTGGACTCACCTCCCCTCTACACCCCTGGACTCACCTCCCCTCTACACCCCTGGACTCACCTCCCCTCTACACACCTGGACTCACCTCCCCTCTACACCCCTGGACTCACCTTCCCTCTACACCCCTGGGCGCACCTCCCCTCTCCCACCTGGACTCACCTCCTCTCTACAACCCTGGACTCACCTCCTCTCTACACACCTGGACTCACCTCCCCCCTTCTTGCTGGACTCACCTCCCCTCTACACCCCTGGACTCACCTCCCTCTACACCCCTGGACCTCCCCTCTACACCCCTGGACTCACCTCCCCTCTACACCTGTTAAAAGTTAGGCTGAAAACCGTCAACATTATCGGCGCCCTCTTGCTCTCCTTAAACCTTTTGTGCGCGTAAAACAGCCGCCATTTTTGGACACCATGGCTTCCCGGCTCTCGCCGAGAGCCAGCGCGTCTCTCTCTCTCTCCCTCCTAACTTCGCTAGCAACCCCCTGCTTGCACCTGCCTTGGGTCATAAACCCCTCTTCAGCGCTGCTCTGCCCCAGGCCCTCATCCTGTTCCCAGCGCGACACCTCCCTTTTTCCCCGTCATGATCTCCGGCCCTTTGATGCAAACCCCTTTTCCCCGTGTGCCCGTTTGTCTTCCCCGTTCCCAGACCGACACCTAGCTCTGCCGATACCAACCTCTTGCCCCTCCCCATACAATAGGAAGCTTCCCTCCTCAAAGGATCCCCGAGGTGATCAAAGCCCCCCCCACCCCACGAGATCCGATCGAAACCCGCACACTCCGTGAATCGGCGGAATACCCAGCTGCGCAATGATCATCACCTGTTGTGAACGGGGCGGGGACTTCCACTATAGCCTTGCATGGGAACGGGCTGGGAAGGGGGGATTCTGAGGATGTCTTTCCGTACATCAAAGTATCAACGAGAATGTGTTACATGTAATAAAGAGATAAACTCGTGTATAAGAGGCCAGGCCTCCGGGATGCAGTTAGAGCACCTCAGAACGATACCTTCTGTCCGTTTCGTTGTGTTCTCCTCCGGAGAGAATAAAAACCCTTGTTTCCTGCCTTCCAGTCTCCAGCGCCTGCCTCTTAAATAGTTTAACTTCTGTGTGGGTTCAAGAGGCGACATCGCCGGGCAATAATTAAGGATCTTATATTCTGGTTGGTAGTGCCCCCCCAGTTTGTATTTTTCCACAATTGGCGTCCCAAGCGTGGGGCCCATCAGCGACCCATGGATCCAGTGGGAGAGGTCCTGACGACAAAGTGAACGACTGCAACGATCGGGAACGCGTCTGTCCGATAGACCCTCGTCTGACAGCCGATCATCCGAACTTCACTGGTTCCGAACAGACCTCTCTCGAGTGATCTACGGTCCTGACTGGGAACCATCAGGAGTGCCGCGAGGATAACGAAGAAGAGAGGACGATCGGGCGCTGGATTCGGAAGTCAGGAAACTGTCCATGCGGTCCGGGTAAGGTCGTGTTACCACGACAAATTGCGGAAAATTTGCTTGATTGTTAAATACTAGTATTGCTCTTTTTTTGTTTAATTGGAGATTCACTGTCTGCAAACGGAGAGACAACAGGCTCTCCCTTTGCGAGCAGTGGAGGATAGGTAGGGCAGACAACCGTGCTTATTTTTCTCCCCCACTCAATAGTCACCTGAAACTGAGCTGTTATTCGCAAACTATTGTTTCCTGGAGATTCCCTGTCTGCAAACAGGGAAGAGACCACCCTTTTTGCAGATAGTGAAAAAGGTAGGTAACGCAAATCTTTGCGGACCTACTCACTCTCCCCATTGTTATTTGTCGGTCTTTTGTTATCTTGATCCACGAGGGATTCACTGTCTGCAAACGGAGAAACAAAGGTCTCTCTCTTTGCAAGCAGTGGAGGATAGGTAGGGTAGCAGCCGTGCTTATTTTTTTCTCCCTCACCCTATAATTGCTTGAAACTGAACTGTTGTTCGCAAAATTATTGTTTCCTGGAGATTCCCTGTCTGCAAACAGGGAAGAGACCACCCTTTTTGCGGATAGCGAAAAAGGTAGGTAACGCAGATCTTTGCGGACCTACTCATTCTCCCCATTGTTATTTGTTGGTCTTTGGTTATTGTGATCCATGAGGTATTCACTGCCTGCAAACAACGTAGAATAGAAATATTCTGTCCAGTCTTTGCACCTAGTGATAAGATAGGCAGTGCTGACTTTTTAGTCCCTCGTTACGAGCCGTCATGTCTGTCTTCTCCCCACTGATTGGTAGCCTGTTTAGCCCGGACCGCTTATTAGAGATGGACCATCCAGCCCCACTGGAAGGCACCCCTAATAAGGACATGTTCATGAAGCATGGATTGACCGCTATTGCCTATAGTAAACTATGGCATAAATATACAAAACAGGGTCAAGAAAGTCAATGGCCCCTGACAGGATCCTTCGATGATGATAAAATAAAAATGCTAGAAACTGCCCTAGGTAAAAACAAGACAACACCCACTATGCTTGATAGCTTCGGCATGTGGCGAAAAGAAACTGAACAGCGTAAAAAGAAAACTGAGAGTAGGTTGGAAAAAGAGCTGCAAAAAGCAGCCCACCTAGCTGCTCAGAAGCTAAAAAAGGAGATAGAGGAAAGAGAGAAAGCTAAACAGAAACTAGAAAGGGAAACGCCAAGCCAGTGTCCGGTTAGAACCCCCTCCATGCTCTACCCTGATTTACCCTCAAAACGACAAGCCAATGAGGACCTGCTGTTAGGTCCCCCTATCATCTACATGCCCCCTCCATATGCCCCTTCTCGGCCCCTGGCGCAGCACGCGCCACCCCCAGGTACAAACGAAGGTACCGCCGCAGCGTCGGCCCCAATGGCCTCTGTGCCAGCCGAACCCCTTGTATTAAAACCCACATCAACGACAACGTTAGACGAGCATGAGACTCGAGGGGCTGGCCTTGCAAGAATAAACAGGCTAGACAAAGATGAGCGAGCGGGGATCGACAAAATAGCAAGGACACTGGTAGAAAGGAAGGATGATGAAGAGTACATCACAGATATGTTCAGCTCGTATACAGGGAGTCACAGACGACATTTTACCGTACGACTGTGTTATCATGTCTTGAATGCATACGAGGACCGATATCGAGACAAAGGTCCCGAGAGCCTAAGGACTCTGTACCGGAAGGTCGATATCGGGGATGAGGGCGAGTGTGATGTGTCAGACCTCCTTACGCGTACGCTTGAGGTTTTCCGCCACCTCACTGAACGAAAGCCGGGAGCTAAATCCGCGGCCCCCGTAGTGACCGAACCGCCAACCGAGCAATCTAACACCATGATGCCGATACGTGAGGCTGCCCCTTACTGGGTTCCCCCTCGAGGTACAGGGACTCACGATGATGCCAACAACCAAGATGCGAAGGGAAGGGTAGTATACAACTGGGTCTACCAGCCATGGGACCGGCAAGAGATACTGACATTCCGAAAATCTCTACCCGACCTACGCAAAAACCCCACTGCCTTCTATACTGAATTAGGTACAGCCCTGGGTTCGACTATCATGACCCTGGCTGACATCGACTTGTTCTTCGGGTTATGTCTACCAGCTGATGTGTGGAAGCAAATCCGGAAAGTCGACCACCTTGAGCTGTTCGGACATACCTGGCCACAACTCGATGACTTGGACAAACAACGGGGACCAGGACAAAAGCCATTGAAATCCATTCTAGACCTCCCAGATAAAATTGTAGAGAAATTAAAAACCCTGATCCCAGAAAAGAAAGTGGACTGGTCGATAGTAACAGCCTGTCGCCAAAAACCCCAGGAGGATGTGTCGGAATACTTCTCCCGGTTTGAAACGGTGTTCTCCGATTACAGCGGCCAGGACATGACCACTGCAACCGGACACCATCTGTTTGTCCAGAATTATGTTAAGGGCCTATCATTGGACATCTCCCAGAAACTACAGGCCAGCGAGAGTAGTTGGGCAGCCTCCAAACCTACAGCGATTCTTCAAATGGCCCAATATTATGAGCATCAGAAAAATGAAAACGATAGGGCGACAGAGAAAAAGAAGAAAGACTTAAAGGAGAGGGTGATGATTGCCAAACTGCAAGGGGTGACTATAGGACGAGACCAATACCGGGGAAACTACCAGACAAACGCCCCTAAGACTGCATTTCCCCAGGACCGCACTCTGACTCCCTACAGTGGACGCACAGACCTTAGAGATGACCAGTGCGCTTTCTGCAAAGGGACTGGCCATTGGAAATCCCAGTGCCCAGTTCTCCTGGAAATGATCAGGAACAGAGACCCCAGGGAGGTAGCAAACGGACCGAGACCTAAGGGAGCACAACGAGGGCCCCCAAATGACGCGACTAATGACAGATCAAGCAGACCGAATACGTTCGATCGACCCAGACAGAACCAATATCAACAATCTGACTATGACGACACTCACACCTTTGCATAGGACAGCCAAGGGCGAGGGAGGGATCCAGTCGAGCTCTATGTTGACCAGCAGGGCCCTTATGTCACTGCTAAGGTCCTGGGTACCAAGTCTCCATTTCTGGTAGACACTGGCGCAACACGTAGTGCGTTATCTAAACGACTGATTCCAAGGGCACCCTTGTCTGGCTCACTCATAACATCGACAGGTTTCGATGGAACGCCCTCCACCAACCCTTTGTCTGCCCCGATTCTCTTTGACGTAGAAAACAACACCACCGACACCACGTTCTTGCTCTCCTCCAATAGCCCTGACGCCATTATGGGACTTGACTTACTGAAACACTTCCGAGCGACGATTAGGTGTTCTCAAGATGGAGTTCGAGTGTTTCTTTACGACAACCCCGTTCTGCTTAAACATTGTTCCCCCCGACACATGTTTTCCATCACCGACGTCGACGCGTCCCTGCTTGACACCCTGCCTCCGTATCTGTGGGCCAAAGCGGATTCGGACGTAGGGCGTATGTTAATTGACCCAGTGCACATTACTGTCCGACCAGACGCAACACTCCCAAAACTCCCACAATATCGGATATCGCCAGAGGGCGAGAAGGCATTGGTAATGATTATCCAGTCATTGATAGACGCAGGAGTGGTAGAGGAAGTGGTTAGCAACGTTTGCAACAGCCCTATCTTGCCCATTATCAAGAAGCAGGGAGAGGGAGATGAGAAAGCATACCGTTTCATCATCGACCTCCGAGAGATCAACAAAGTGGTAGTACCCCAGTACCCTGTGGTCTCAGACATCACCACCATCCTGACCTTGATTCCATCCACTGCAACCACCTTTTCCGTCATCGACCTCAAGAACGCATTCTTCTCCATCCCCATCCACCCAGACAGCCGATATCTCTTCGGCTTTACCCTAAAATCCCGCTCATATAGGTTTTGCCGAGCCCCTCAAGGCTACACGGAGAGCCCTAGCATCTACAGCCAGGCCCTCAAAAGGCAACTAGACCAAGTCCGGTTACCCGACGGGGTGGTGTTGGTACAATATGTCGATGACATCCTCTTGGCAGCCGACACCACCCCTCTAGCGGTTACCGCCACCATTCAACTCTTGCACTTCCTTGCGGAAAATGGCCACAAGGTCTCCAAGAAGAAGTTGCAATTCTGCCTACCCCAGGTCACTTACCTAGGCCACCTTCTGTCCAAAGATGGAAGGAAACTCACCCCTGATCGAATCCAGACCATTCTAGACACCCCTGTCCCTAAAACCCAGAAGCAGGTTCGCTCCCTATTAGGCCTCACCTCCTTCTGCCGACAATGGTTGCCAAACTTCAGCCTCGTTGTAAAACCACTGCTCTCTCTCCTAAACAAAGACGTCCCTTTCCCACTCCCTTGGACTCCTGAGTGTCAAACCTCCTTCACAGAACTACGAGATGCCCTTTGCTCAGCCCCTGTCCTGGGTACCCCTGATTACCGGAAGCCCTTCTCCCTTTACACTCACGAAAGGGAGGGGTGCGCTTTATCTGTCCTGACCCAGGCCATCGGTCCTAAGCAACGACTGTGCGCTTACTTCTCTGCCACTCTTGACCCTGTCGCCAGAGCCTTGCCTGCCTGCCTTCGAGCTGTAGCTGCTGCTGCAGTCTCTATCCGACAGAGTGAGGGGATTGTACTCTCAAATTCCCTCACGGTACTGGTACCCCATGCAGTCGACACCCTCCTGAACCAAACCAAGACGCAACATCTGACGAGTGCACGACTGACTGGATACGAACTAACCTTGCTTGCCCCCCATATCACCCTGAAAAGATGCACCACACTGAACCCAGCAACTCTGTTACCCCTGCCAGAGAACGACCCCAATGTGCACCCCGTACATGACTGCGTGACTCTTACGGACGAACAGACCAGGAGTAGGGTCGATCTCAGAGACACAGCTTTCCCTGACCCCGACGGGGAGTTGTGGGTGGACGGTTCTTGCATCAAACTCTCCGATGGTACCACTTCCGCTGCCTATGCAGTCACCACAGCTCGAACTGTAGTAGAAACAGCCCGTATCACCCAGCGATCTGCTCAGGCAGCGGAACTGATTGCTTTGACGAGAGCCTGCATCCTGGCAACAGGAACCACGGCGAACATTTACACCGACAGCCAGTATGCCTTCGGGGTGGTTCACCATTTTGGGCTCCTCTGGAGGGAGAGAGGATACTTGACCTCACACGGCACACCCATCCTGCACGGGGATTTAGTCTCCGCCTTAATCGAAGCTGTCCTCCTCCCCAACAAACTTGCCGTTATCAAATGCCAGGCACACAAGAAGGTGACAGACATTATTGGACAGGGAAACGCACTAGCCGACATCACCGCCCGAACGACAGCAGAAAATAGAACGACAACACGTATGTACGTGACCAGGTCACAAGCAGAAAACTGGACTGACACCAAGGACACAATTAGAGACATACAAATGGCTAGCACACAACATGAATTGACTGAATGGGCACGGGTGGGATTGAAAGACGATGAAGGCTGCTGGCGGACAAAAGACACGAACAGATGGTTGCTACCTGATTCATACTTGATTCCCATATTATCCATGGCACACTCCCCAGCCCACATAGGATCAGCCCCCATGATCGAACTTGTCTCCAGGGTTTGGCACAATGACAAGATCCCAGATTCCGCCAAACGCCTGGTCCAACAATGCTTAATATGCCTGCAACACAACCCCGGGAAGGGAACTGTAGTACCCCGGGGGGGATTTGGGGTCCCAAACCACCCATTTGAAGTCCTGCAGATGGACTACATCCAGCTAGACAGATGCCAAGGCCTGAAATATGTACTTGTCGTGGTGTGCGCATTTAGCAAATGGGTGGAAGCATATCCGACCCGTGACAACACCGCTATGGCCACTGCAAAGGTCCTGTTAAAAGAGTTTTTCCCCCGTTATGGCCTCTGTCGTGTTTTATGGAGTGATAATGGCCCCCACTTTGTAGCCAACGTTATCCAGCTCATCCTAAATGGGCTGGGTATCAAACAGAAATTCCACGCAGTCTTCCACCCTCAATCTGCTGGGCTGGTCGAACGACACAACGCCACGCTAAAGCTTAAACTGGCCAAAATAGTGGCTACGACGGGCCTGAAATGGCCAGACGCCCTCCCATTGGCATTGCTATCGATGCGCTCTACCCCCACCCGACATCACTTAACCCCTTATGAAGTTGTCTTCGGCCGACCCATGAGCGTCTGGTCTGCCCCGAAACCAACGTCCATTCATGACGTTCCGGATGTCCTAATGTCTGATTATCTGTACAAATTGACTGAAACTTTGTCTGTCCTTCATCAGCAGGTGCGGCAGGCCATCCCCGATGCTTCCAGGGGTCCGGGTCACGCCATCCAGCCGGGGGACTTCGTGCTGATCCGAAACTTTCAGCGATCAAAGAGTTTGGAACCCCGGTGGACGGGCCCCTGGCAAGTGCTGATCACCACTCGGACCGCACTTCGAGTGGAGGGGAAGAAACACTGGCTGCACGCCCATCACTGCAAAAAGGTCTCTCCAGCCCTGGCCACGACAGACACCGTCAACACCCAAGAAGAGCTCCTGAACCGGGACCGACCATCGTTGAACTGCTACCCTGATACAGAGACACTTGAACTTTCAAAACATCCTGACCCCACTGTGCCATCTCGAGAAGGGTATTTCCTGCGTCGAAAGGAGGGAGCTTCGGCTAAGTAGGCCACGGACTAGGTTAGAGAATCTCAGAACGGTGACCCAAACTACCAAGGGTTACCTGGAGAGAAGCTAAAACTGAGTCTGTGGTCCTGCCCACTACCGAGCACCTTGAAGACGAAGATGATGGAAGCGCCAGATAAGAAGATGATGGAAGCGCCAAACAAGAAGCCGACTGAGACAACAGGAAATACCCACTACAGAAATCCGAGAACAGACAGACTCCATAGCTCAAAGACAATTGCACTCTTCATCGTAATCCTCCTCTGTTTTCTCCTCATGACTACGCTCTGGATTATGGAAGAACACACACCTGCTCACGAAACATTCCTAACCACTGCTCAGCCTACCACCATGAAGGAACATTATCTAATTTCGCTCTCTCCTCAACTAAGAGAGAGGCGAAAGGAGTTCTGGAACAACTCTTTCGTACAGCTACTTCACCAGCACAATCTTGCCACCAACGCCACCAACTGCTGGATCTGTGGGTTGCTACCCCATGCCACTGGACATTCAATACCATTCATCCCTTCACCCTTCTCCGTCCACGGCTCCTGCCTTGCCTGGCTGATCCTCCTGCAAGAGAGCTATACGGAAAATGCCACCTCCAGCAGAGCTGCAGCACATTCTTCTCATGGGGCCGGGCGAAACAAGACAAAGACACACTTCTGCCCGCTGAACCCCAGCGACTCAATCCAAATGGACATTCCGGCCAAAGAACGAATCGAAATGCAGGTATTCAACAATCCAACCAGACCCACCTTCTCCTATCTGCGGAAACGAACGGCTGCCACTCTGACTGTAGCCCTGACGGTCATCAACGTCACAGGCCACATGTGTGTAGAAGGACTTGGGACACAGCTGGTGGGTCACAGCGCTTGCCGCTTTACCAGAACTTTGGACTCCACGGATCCACCTTCCTTTGTGTCCTCCCCAAACATGTATTTCATCTGTGGCACGAAGGCCTACACCTGGCTCCCCAAAGGCTGGGGGGGCACTTGCTACATCTCCTTCGTCCTTCCTCCAACTTATGTGGCCCCAGCGAATCACCACAGGCAAAAACGAGCAAAAGACGTTGAGCAAGCCGACTCAACAGGAGCACAGTTCCTCGATGCTATGAAAGGACTCGTCCCCCTCTGGGGCCCGATGGCAAACAGCCGTGCCATCCGACATTTGACTCAGGCAGTCGAGACAACCATGAACATCACAGCGGGCATCTTTGCCAACAACACTGCCGAGCTCCAAGCGGTCCGTTTGGTGGCCCTTCAGAACCGCCTCGTTCTAGATGTAGTTCTGGCGGACCGTGGAGGAGCATGCCGCATTATTGGGGCCAGCTGTTGTACATACATACCGGACAACTCACCCTCAGTGTACAAAGCCATCGAACATCTTCACAGACTCTCTTCGGAAGTCCACCAAGAGCAAGAAGAATGGTCGCTTGGTGGTTGGTTCTGGGACACCGTCAAAAGCTGGGGCTGGAGACTGCTCACCATTATCCTGATTCCCGTAGTTGTAATATGTGGCCTATGCTTAGGAATTCAATGTTTGCCACCTATGTGTTCTTTATGTGCGAGTTGTATTTTTCCCAAAACTGTGGACATTGGAAGCGAACATATGAGGGCATTATATGATACCGAAGTTAGGAATTTGATGAAAATTGACATTGAATAAGCAAGTTGGCTAGATATGTTGAAAAGGGAGGACTGTTAAAAGTTAGGCTGAAAACCGTCAACATTATCGGCGCCCTCTTGCTCTCCTTAAACCTTTTGTGCGCGTAAAACAGCCGCCATTTTTGGACACCATGGCTTCCCGGCTCTCGCCGAGAGCCAGCGCGTCTCTCTCTCTCTCCCTCCTAACTTCGCTAGCAACCCCCTGCTTGCACCTGCCTTGGGTCATAAACCCCTCTTCAGCGCTGCTCTGCCCCAGGCCCTCATCCTGTTCCCAGCGCGACACCTCCCTGTTTCCCCGTCATGATCTCCGGCCCTTTGATGCAAACCCCTTTTCCCCGTGTGCCCGTTTGTCTTCCCCGTTCCCAGACCGACACCTAGCTCTGCCGATACCAACCTCTTGCCCCTCCCCATACAATAGGAAGCTTCCCTCCTCAAAGGATCCCCGAGGTGATCAAAGCCCCCCCACCCCACGAGATCCGATCGAAACCCGCACACTCCGTGAATCGGCGGAATACCCAGCTGCGCAATGATCATCACCTGTTGTGAACGGGGCGGGGACTTCCACTATAGCCTTGCATGGGAACGGGCTGGGAAGGGGGGATTCTGAGGATGTCTTTCCGTACATCAAAGTATCAACGAGAATGTGTTACATGTAATAAAGAGATAAACTCGTGTATAAGAGGCCAGGCCTCCGGGATGCAGTTAGAGCACCTCAGAACGATACCTTCTGTCCGTTTCGTTGTGTTCTCCTCCGGAGAGAATAAAAACCCTTGTTTCCTGCCTTCCAGTCTCCAGCGCCTGCCTCTTCAATAGTTTAACTTCTGTGTGGGTTCAAGAGGCGACATCGCCGGGCAATAATTAAGGATCTTATATTCTGGTTGGTAGTGCCCCCCCAGTTTGTATTTTTCCACACACCCCTGGACTCACCTCCCCTCTACACCCCTGGACTCACCTCCCCTCTACAACCCTGGACTCACCTCCTCTCTAGCCTGTCCTCCAGATGTGTCATCTTCACGGCCAGTGCTTCCTGCAGCAACCGGACAGCCCTGCGGGAATCTGCGAGAAATGCATTCTTCCCTCATAATCGCCATCCGCTTAACTCTTTAACTGTGTGGTATTTATATTTATTTTTAACACTTTTACAGCTGCGCAGCAAATAGTGCCAGCTGCACCGTTTAGGTGTTTTACAGCTGCGCAGCAAGTAGTGCCAGCTGCATCGTTTAGGCCTTTTGTACAGCTGCGCAGCAAGTAGTGCCAGCTGCACCGTTTAGGCATTTTGCAGCTGCGCAGCAAGTAGTGCCAGCTGCATCGTTTTGGCCTTTTTACAGCTGCGCAGCAAGTAGTGCCAGCTGCACCGCTTAGGCCCTTTTTACAGCTGCGCAGCAAGTAGTGCCAGCTGCATCGTCTTGGCCTTTTACAGCTACGCAGCAATTAGTGCCAGCTGCACCGTTTAGGCCACCAATCTGATGTACAGCAAGTAATGCCAGCTGCATTGTTAAGACCTTTTCACAGGTGCACATCTAGTAGTGCCTGCTGCACCTATTAAGCAACTTTCTCCGTGGGGACAGTTCAAATTGAGTCATGACTCCTGCTGCATCAGAGGTGGTCTGAAGATGACGAGGTTACTGTGCATTTTCTAGACATTGCTAATCATTTTGTGATCCACCCTATGCTCTTTGCCCTAACGTTAGTGTCTCACAGGAGCTTAGGGTCATATAGTAGTCTGTTGAGAACTTGGGCATTCATGGCGGCTGGTACCGAATATGGTTCTATTAGCAGGCTGGTACTAAGTTCAGTATTCTCCAATGGTCACTGGGTGGTCATTTTTATTCTGTTCTACTTTGTCTGTATTTGCTCTGTGATGGGTCCCTACTATTTGCAAATATTTCCCTTGTAACTTTTATCTAGTGCTAGGTGGCACCTCATACTCCTAGATGAAGGGCCCAACAAATTCCCACCTCACTTCCCTGACGGCACATTAACTGAGTATTCTCACCAAAAACGTTTGGATTATGCGCCCCCTTTTTGCCCTTTTATTTCTCCTCACCACCGCTTTCCCAATAACACCCCTCTCATCACTCCCCCACCCTTCTTCGCCTCATCTTCCCAACATGGCCACCTCTCGAGTTAAGTCTGGAGCCAATTGCTACAAAATCATTTATCCTCCCGACCAGACTAAAGCTACAATAAAACGACTGAAGCATAACACTATTGAACGTTTCCCGGACTCCCTTTTTGTTGATCAATTTTACAATGGTTGTCTTGGGAGGCTCAAAAACGATTTCATTTTCTTCACTCGCGACACCCCCTCTTGGTCCAACAGTTTTTACAATTCCCTTAACGTCACCTCCTCCTCCTCTTTCCCTTATGGGAAACAACTAAAAATTTCCCCCTCTGAGTGCTTCAATGGCTACCTCACTATCTCACTCTATAACAACGGTACTGTCATGATCCAAGGCAAAGACGCCTGCCTCTCGCTCTTTGACCACCTCTTCCCCACCTTACTCCCCTCCTCTGCAACCGGGTTTCCCCCTGTCTCTCCTTCCAGCTCCACCCATTACTCCCTTTCTCCTCCGCCGACCCCACCCCACTCCAATTGGCTGCACTCTCGAGAAGCACAGGTCGGCCCTCTTCCCTCCCCGCCCCAACTTACCTCATCTCCTATTCCTCCCCCCTCACAGTATGTCCCCTCCCACATTACTTCAGCCTTACCACTAGCTAATACGCTCCTCGTCCCATCTGCACTATCACGATACTCCAATCTCTTCTCCTCCCCATACTTCTTCCTATCACCCCCCTTTTTAGTCCACCTCTCCTCCAACCCTATCCCCCAATTAACCTTCCCTATGCTCCCCTTATCCCTCCTCTCCACCCCTTCATCCCCTCGTCATTCATCCCGTTTTCGCCACATTCCCACTGCATCTCTCTCCTCCCTCCTACTCCCCCAGTACTGCTGCACTACCCCCTTTCCCCTCCTAGTAACCCCTTCCATCTCCCTCCCTCGGGCCCAGCAGGACCACTTCCTTTCCTCAACTTCCCTTTCTCTCAACCCCCCTCACTCTGCCAGATGACCGTTCCCTGCCACCTCTCCTAACTGACAGGACCTCCACAACCACTGCACCTCTTTTCCTCCCAAACCTCCTACATTCCCATGACGCCACTCAGGCCTCCCCCCTCCTACTTCCCTACCGCCGTGTTCCGCACCTTTCTCCCTCTAAATTTGTCCTCAATTCCTCTTCCTCTTGCAACACCAACAATGACAACTCTCCCTTAACGCCCAATTCACTTACTCCACCTGTGAACCCCACACCCCAACTTACCTCCTGTCCCCCCACCTCTCCCCAACTTACCTCCTGTCCCCCCACCTCTCCCTGCCTTCCACCACCTATTCCACCCCCCCTTGTCTCAATCGAGCCACCCAACCTTCCGTGCTCTGCCTCATTCTCACTGGAAAATACGCTAGGCTCTCTGATCACCTCCATCTCCCAGCTTACAGCTGCCATTTCACTTTTATGCTCTAAGATCTCCACCCATCCATGCAACTCTACTCCCTCCCAACTTCCCATGAGATGCACCTCGCCCCCTCACCCCAATACAGCCAAGCTCAACCTCTCGTCTGCAAACGTCGTTAACTCACACAAGCCCTTGAACGCCACCCTTCTTCAACAGACATACCCTAGCAACCCCACTATCTACACTATTCCGACCATCACCTCTGTCAGAACAAAGCATCCACCTAAACCTTCCCGAGCACCCCCACATAAGTACAATATCCCGATCACCCTTCAGAGCCCAAGTGCCCCCAAAACCAAAACAGTCTTGACAGAGCTGCGCTGTATGCTTCACAACTGCAGATCTGCAGTAAAACACAAACTTGAAATCTCTGATACGATCACCCTTCACAATATTGACCTGTTCTTCTTAACAGAGACCTGGTTCAACGATACCTCTCATTCCATGTTTGATCTCCTCCTACCCACTGCCTACTCTATTCTCAGGAATGACAGACCTATCAAAGTTGGGGGAGGTGTTGCAGTTATCTTTAGAAACTCCCTTCAACTCAAGGCTTTTCCCATCAGTGCATTCCGCACTTTTGAATGTCTATCTCTTGAGCTTCAACTACACCACCGCTCACCCCTTAGATTCCATGTCATATACCGCCCACCTGGCAGTGGCCCTTCATTTATGGAGGAACTCACTGACTTCATCAGCGACCAATACGCACAAAGTGACAATCAGACCTTCGTGGGTGACTTCAATCTCCACTGGGGCTCCCTGCAAGACTCTTCCGCCAACGGGCTGGCCTCCTTCCTCTCTACAAACGATCTTACCCAACACTGCACAGAATTAACACACTCTAAGGGCTCTATCCTGGACCTTGTTATATCTAAAGCAGGCATGCTTTCTATCGCTACCCCTATTCACGTAGACTGGTCTGACCACCTCCTCATCCTATTCTCTCTTCTCCTAGCACACTCTATCACTCTTGGCCAACCTAAGAGGGCTACCTCCTGGTTCCGTGACGCCAAGAATATTGACACTGTTTCCCTCTGTGAATCAGCTTTGCTGTCACTTCCAAGGCTAGACCCGAACCTAGATGTTGATGATCTCACCTCACAATGCCTCTCAGTCCTTGCAGTCGAAATCAATAGCGTTGCTCCTCCCCAAAGCAAAAAGAAAAGGCCCATTCCCTCAGCACCCTGGTTCAGCAAATCCCTATATGAAGAAAGGAATCACCTAAGACGCCTAGAGAAACATTGGAGGCAAGCACCCTCCACCGATAACTTGGCCACGCTTCGTTCAGCAAGATCCGAGTACCACAAGCACATCTTCCTTGGGAAAGCATCACACTTCAGAACCCTCCTTGACTCAGCCAAAAACAGACCCAAAAAACTATTTGATCTCATCAAGACCTCTAACTACTCTCCCCCAACCTCCAAATTGGAGGATTCTACTAAGAAAGCTGCTGATTTCGCTGTATTCTTTGACGAAAAAGTGAAATCACTTGTGGTTCAGGTCGCTCATCCCACCCCTCCAGAGGAGCGCAAATCACTAGCCATCTGGCAGAACTTCGACCCCATCTCTGAAGATGTCCTCCTCAAGTGCATCCTCGAAACAAAGCCCTCCAACCACTCGCTCGACCCCATCCCCAGTGCCATTGCCATTGACTTCTATACCCTTTCTCTTCCCTATTGGACCACTCTGGTCAACCTCTCCCTCTGTCAAGGCTCCCTCCCTGTTCCCTTCAAATCTGGGCAGGTCACCCCTCTGCTTAAAAAACCCACTGCGGATGCGGATGACCTCAACAACTACCGCCCCATCACTAACCTACCCTTTCTTGCGAAGATCACAGAAAGATGTGTTGTGAAACAACTCTCACGTCATATCAAGGACAACGATCTTCTTGACAATTTTCAGTCCGGCTTCATCCAAAACTGCAGCACTGAAACTGCCCTGCTGCACGTGATTGATGACGCGCTGAGAATACTAGACTCGGGGGGTCTTGTCTTCTAATTCTCCTTGACCTTTCGGCAGCCTTTGACACTGTCAACCACAACACCCTCCTCAACACCCTTCAACAGAGAATGGGCATGGAGGGCACCGCGCTTAAATGGTTTGCTTCTTTCCTTTCTGATAGATCCCAAATGATCAAAATAGCGGACAGTCTTTCACCTCCTTCGGCGGTGGGTCAAGGTGTTCCCCAAGGCTCTATTCTTGCACCCACATTGTTCAATCTCTATTTGGAACCTCTGGGAAATCTCCTAAGTAAATCTGGGGTCAACTATCACCTCTACGCTGACGACACTCAAATCTACCTAAAGGTTGCCTCCACTCAAGATCTCTCTGTCCTAAGCTCTACCCTCGACTCCATTCATAACTGGATGTCAATACATCAACTGATCCTGAACCCCTCCAAAACTGAGTTCCTCCTCCTCTCCTCCTCACTTTCTCCTCCCCCGGTGCAATCATGGATGGACCAGATGAATCTGATGAACACTAATCCCATCATTGTCGACAGCGCAAAATCCCTTGGTGTCATACTCGACACAAAACTCAACCTACTCTCCCACATTAATTCAATTGCAAAGTCTGCCCGATACCAACTGCGCCTTCTTTGGGGGATTCGTCGCTTCTTCCCGGTGCATGACCTCAAAACCCTGGTCCAATCGCTGGTCCTCTCCAGACTTGACTACTGCAATTCTCTTCTGACTGGCCTCCCCAAATCCCACCTATCCCCCTTAAGTCTGTTCTACATTCAGCAGGTCGTTTCATTTATGGGGCCAAAAGAAGCGACCACATCACTCCCATGTTATCCTCCCTCCGCTGGCTCCCCATCGAGGCTAGAGCTATCCACAAGACTGCCTGCATCACCCATAAAGCCTTGCACTCCTCCTCTCCGCGCTACCTGGCGAATAAATTGAAACTCTCTGGAGGCTCTAGACCATCACGAAACGCGGAAAATCTACTACTTGAACCTCCCACTTTCAAGAAGGAGAGATCGATGGCCCAATCCTTTTCAGGCAGCGCAGTGAGAATCTGGAACTCACTTCCGCCTCAGCTCCGGACCACCTCCTCCTCCCAAGCCTGACCTCAAAGCTCTCCTTCTTCAAAGACATTTCCAAATGTAATTCATGCCCTCTCTGCTATCTGAAGGAAGCCCTTCAACTACTGAAAAATCTATTTTACTTGACTATGGAAGTGTCTTCCCAGTGTGTTCTTGTGGTTTGAGAGTCTGCCTCTTATGGCAGTATTGTCCTTCTTCCTGTGGCGGGGACTCGTGGGTGACTTGCATCCGTCACCTTCTCCTGTAACACACTGTTTACACTCCTACATTTGTTTGTGTCGACACCTGCACAAGTGCCACCAGTGCCTTCGTAACGTTTGTTCTTGTGCTGGAGTGTCCTCCATATATTGCAGTATTATACCTCTATATTTATTTTGTACGCTTTTTGTAACCTGCACACGTCACTTTTTTCCTCCTGCAATGCACCGTTTGCTACCTCTTGTATTTTGTTGATTCACGATTGTCACTTTTGTAATGCACCGTTTGCTACCTCTTATATTTTGTTGGCGCACAATTGTCATTTTGCTTCATTTAATGTAACGTTTGCTTTTGTATTTTGTTCACTTGTAATGTTCTCCTGTATCAGTTCTGTTCCTATTGTGAAGCGCTCTGACACCTTCGGGTAAAGTCCGCGCTATATAAAAATGCATAAATAAATAAATAAATAAAACTTGTCACTTTCCTTTTGTGCACTTTTGACTACCTCATGTATTTTTGGTTGCTCACAATTTTTACTCAAGTATTTTGTTTGCTCACAATTGTCACTATTACCTTTACTACCTCATGTATTTTTGGTTGCTCACAGTTTTTACTACCTCATGTATTTTGTTTGCTCACAATTGTCACTATTACCTTATGTAAGTAACGTATGTTTTTGCAATCTGTTCTTTTGTGATGTTTCTCATTATGTTTCATTTCTGTTCCTAATGTGAAGCGCTCTGACGCCTTCGGGTAAAGTCCGCGCTATATAAAAATGCATAAAGTTCAAGTATTAGTATCCATGCCTTTCCCCGCTCCCCCTCGTGTGTGCGCATGCGCGAGTGACTACCGTAGGGTGTGCACAGCCAGACGAGGGAGCGACAATACACAGGCACAACCTGCATGAATCAGCACCCCTCCGACGTTGGGGGTGTACAAAACGACGGGGGTGGAAATCTAGTTAGAACACCGGCGTCTTTCCTTCTCCCCCCCCGCCCCCTCGGCTCCCAAGGCGAGGGAGAGCTCAGGAGAGAGAGGGGGAGGAGTGTGCAGAGAGAGCCCCGAGGAGCGGGAGCTCTCGTGAAGCCGCCCGCGGACCGGAGCAGAAGCAGAGGACCCCTTGCCTGCAGAGACCCGGTGAGTGCAAGAGCCGGGTTGTTGTTCTCCGGGAGGTGCGGGGCTCCTCACACCCATCACCGAGCGGCCCCGACTGGCAGTGGGCCGCTCCAACGAGGCCCCCGCATTGGTGCCCAACCCCACGAGGGGCATCAGCCTGCATTCCGCATTTGGAGCCTGAGGGCTCAGGGGGCATCTTTTGGCTAAGTGCTGATTTCAATGCGATGGAACAACCAGGTCTTCTCGCTGTGCCTTTAGGCAGTCAGTGGTGACTCAGCGGTTCTTAAGCAAGAAACTTGTTCACCATTGGTGTCCTAAGGCCTTTGGTATGATTGACATGTTAAAAAATGCAGTAGGTACACTTTTTGGGTCTTGGTTTCCCCGGTGTAGCATGGTCGAAAAGTTAGTCTCAGTCTAGAGATGGTGCTGGATTAAGAATTTAGATTCTGTACAAATCAGTCAAAATAACACTTTACGTCAGCGCTACAGCTTACAAAATATAGGTTTTTGTTGTTCACATTATAGCTGAGTGGAGCAGTTAAACTGATAACTAATGCACACCAGAAGGGTCTGGTATCCTCTGTGGATGAGATCTAAAGCCAGAGTGTTATAATGTCACTACTGTCTCACGGCTCATCAACGATGTTGTAGAAAGCCCTGTGACTCGCATTAAATGTAGCATACTTCGTCTCTGTGTGGGGGGCTCTGTGGGGGGGGGGCTCTGTGTGGGTGTGTGGGTGTGTGTGTGGGGGGCTCTGTGTGAGTGTATGTGTGGAGGGCTCTGTGTGGGTGTGTGTGGGGGGGCCCTGTGTGTGTGTGGGGGGATCTCTGTGGGTGTTTGTGGGTGGCATTTGCGACAGATTAAGCTATTGGCATTGTAAATGACAATGCCATTTATTTATGTTAAAAAAACCATAAATAAAAATAATGTCAAGAGCAATGCCAATAGCTCTAACTTTAACAAAGGCAAAACCATTGCATTGTAAATGCTTGTTATTTATTTTAACACTCCCCCCCCCCCCCCCCCCCAGCCGCGACTGCCATTATCACAATGTTATCACAGCGCATTTACTGAGGGATTATATTTGCCTTCCTCCCACGGTTACTGCGGGGATGCATCGCCTGACAAACCATTTATTGTATAGTTAAGAACCTGTTAGGAAATTAGTATTCCGAATGCAGTTTTTGCTGCGAGGCTATTGAATGCAATAAACTGAGTGCGGCTCGAAAGTCTCGGGAAGCCAGCCATGTTTGCTGTATGTGATTTAAGGGAAAAAAAGTTGTATTTCAAGGCACTAACAAGGCGAATATAAATTAGATGCGTACCTTTATGAGGGTAATAAACCACTGAGACAGCAATACCTTCTAGTTGGGTTGGTATAATGGTATTTAATTCGGGAGTTAAAAAAAATGCATTTAAAACGAGTCCACCTGTGCTCAATGCTCGTGCAGGAATGTAGCGCTTCATATCCAAGAGCTTGCACATAGCAGATAAATTATACTAGAACAGACACATTACATTGTTGACACGTTTGTGCTTGGCATGCAAAACATAAACTCAACAAACATTGCTGCAAATGCCTCTCCTTCAACACTACTTGGAAACTTCCAGCTCACAAATAGGCTTGCACAGCAGCTCTGCAGTAATAAACTCTTATATGTTCTTAAAGTGATAATAGGGTTTCCTGTGTGGCGGGGGTGATGAGTCACACATTCCAGGCATTCCTTCCTTGGTTCTGGGACTGGCTTCATGGGACCAACTGGAAGTTACCCGGGCATTAAATTTATGTGAACACAGAATTCCCACAGACCTGGCTCTTGCTCTTAATACTGATGTTCGGCCTTTTTACAAACTCCCATTCTTGGTAGAGACGAGAATAGAGAAATAGGTATAAAAGCGATTTACAGAGCATCGCACAATTTTGGAGAACTGGTGGAAGGGCCGAACGTACCATGCATCGTGCCTCACAGGTCAGCAATGTAGCGAACAGGCAATATCTGCGCTCTCTCTATCCTTTCGAACAGACTACCCGTCAACATGGGCAGAAACTATAATTTGATCGTTATGCAAATCATAATTATTTCTACATAATTTGTAAATAATTATGCACTGCGCTGGTGCAGCATTAAACCTGTTTCAGTGGCATCTTGGGGTAGACACTGGGAATTGCCTGAAACTGGTAGGCTTGGCAGGGGGCGGGCAATGATTGTGATACTTGTGAATGACTCCTCCTCTACCAATAGGTCACTATTTTAACCTGCTAGTCTTCACCTAGTGCAGGGTTCTATTCACACCTTTTTTTATGTTTAAATCTAAAGTACACCAAAAATAGTATTTTTATATTCACAAAAGTTGAATTTGCAGTGTAAAAGGATTTACAAAGTCCGTGGTTTCCACATGACGTCATTTCCTCCGGTGGAGTTTGGGGGTGCCCAGTGCTTTAAATGGGCCGGTACTCACCGGTACTGAGTACCGGCACTTCTTCGTTTTCTCCCCTTGAGTACCGGCACTTTTTTCTAGAAGAAAGAGAGTACCGGTACTCATGGGGATCTGACTTTAACGAGGCAGCGCGCTCCCTTTATCCCTCAAGTTATACTACGGCAGCACCTTTCAAACACTGCAAGGAATCAATCACAGGAGCTCATCACCAGGACCCAGCGTGAGCTGCTTGGTAAATCAGAGCAGGGGTGTATCTGCTGAGTCATTTGCTTATCCAAAGATCTTTCACAGTGGGCGCTAAGAGGGGGCTGTAACATCTAATGGGTGGCGGTGGGAGGCACTATTCAGGACATAACAAAAGAACGTATGGGAAGGCTTTACAGTCGCCACGCATCTGAATTGCTTTCTTGCACACTTCCACTTCTACACTCACTGATTCCTATTTCATCGATCTTGGACAGATCTTAAGACCAATCAAAAATGTGGAGATTGGCACCTGGTTCCCCAGTACAGACGTTGTCAGCTCTGGCCCTAACTCCGGTTTACAACTGTTCCAGGAGAGACTTGTTTATTTATTTTATGCGTTTTTATATAGCGCAGACTTTACCCGAAGGTGTCAGAGCGCTTCACAATAGGAACAGTAACGATACATGAGGAGAAAATTACAAGTGAACAAATTACAAAAGCAAACGTTAAGTTGCATGAGGGAAAAGTGACAATTTTGAGCAAACAAAATACAAGAGGTAGCAAACGATACATTACAGGAGGAAAAAGTGATATATGTGCAGGTTACAAAAGCATACAAAGTACAAGTAGAGGTATTAGTACTGCAATAAATGGCAGACACTCCAGCACAACAACAAACATTACATGAGGCAATGGTGGCACTTGCGCAAGTATCTAAAGCAAACAAAATGTAAGAGGTAGCAAACAGTATGTTACAAGAGAAAAGTGACGTCTACATGTTACAAAAGAGTACCAGTACTGGACAGATGGCTCAGTGGGCTGTAGGCCACCGGTTCAATTTAAGGCAGGCTGAAGCAGCATGTAATCCTTAGGCGGTTGATAAAATGCATGCAGATTTCGTGCATACAACCTTGGCACGGTCAAAAGGCTAACCCCGCCCCTTGTTCCCCCTTAGCCCGCCCTAAACTCCGCCCACTACTCCTTTTGGTGAGTACTTGCACTTATTTTTTTCCATTTAAAGCACTGGGGTAGGATAGGTTACAGGCTGGAAATGTCCAGGACGTTGGCCCACAGAGTTAACAATTGTGGGTATTCTCGTCGTGCTATTGACTCTGAACAACGGTCCACGGTTTCCTTTTGCCTAGTTCTCTGTTAGACAGATATCACATACATACAGTCCCTTTTCTGACTGTTTCCCCTCCTAGAAAATCTTTGAGGATTTACTACCTTCAAGAGTTGGAGTAAATCAAGTTCCAGCATAAGAAGAGGAAACACACTCCTCCCAAAAATTGTGAGGTTGTGGGCAAAAGTCTTATTATTTTTTTTTTTACAAAAATAAACGTTTGTATATATTCTCAGATGTAAACAGGAATTCTCAAAAGAGGTTGTCCTGGAAACATCTGCCTATCGTAGCTTTCCATAGTACTCATGCAGAGCTTTGTAGGTTGTAAATCTGCATCATGAGGCGGAGTAAAGCTGGAGTGCAAATGTCGACCTTGCTTTCAAAGAATCAGGCCACAGTGACTGCTTTTCAAAATGCTGCTTCCAGAAATGTTATACGATGTATTGAAATGACTATTTAAGGGGTATCTTCCACCCACATCGAGATGTACACGACTAGATAAATTATTATAGTCGGACAGTGTGGACGCCAGTGACTGACAGACACCTGCCAAATGAGGCATAGTCAACCTGCATAGGTTTCTGCACATGCATGGTCTTTAATGTTTCTAGAATAATCAGTTCATAACGTAAACACCATGGCCCAGATTCCGTCAAGAGCATCACGCTGGAAAGTTTTACATGGACTCTCACATAAATTGGTGTATCATTGCGTTTTTTCACTGGTCATCCACGAAAATGTCCATGCAAAAATGCTCATTACTTAACCTAGTCCATAATCTCTTGACTATGCTACGGCTGTTGAGAGAGGTAGTGCGTAAAAGAGCATAACCTGATCCGGTGTAGAAATTGTTATTAGAAATTGGGTCATCTCGTTACTGATCCAAATTTGGCAACCAGATCACGGCCCCATCTCACCTAGTTCAGTAGAAAATACAAATCTGGTCGTGGAATGTAAAATCAGATTCCATTCATCCATTTATCCTTCGCTGCAATTTGAACATTTATGTTTCTACATCATTCAGTGACCCATAGGTCTCTGTACAGTGATGAAAGTCAGCAAGAAGAAAGTGACACTACTTGTATTTTATTTTGAAAGAGTTCTAATTTTGTTATTAATATTAGTTTTCGGACATTTGGTCTCTGCTAAAGGTGTCAGTCCTAGGCCTGGTCTGGTGAAGGCACTTGTTGAGTGTCCATGTCAAGTTATATAGTAGTTTATAGTTTGCTGGCAGGGTCCCCCGATTTGGGTAGTGTTGTGAGGAATTATGAAGGAGGGGGGAAAATAACCACTTCCTGAGAAGACTGACCTGACTCCAGGCTGCTTGGGTTTTGGCGTTGACTTGTTAAGTCTGTTGTCTTAAGTGAGTCAATAGGGAGGCTCCGGCACTTGGCACAAGGAGATGGTGAATCATCTGTGAGCGCCATGTTGTTGGCCATATCTTAATCTTGGTTGTGTTTGTTCATGAAACATCTAACATCTGAGAGTGGATTGTCTGTGAAGGTGTAGTAGAGGACATCGCTTAGGGACATCAGTTCAGTGGTGTATTGAATTTTCTTCATTGCCTAGCTGGAACGCTGGAGCACAAAGCAAATATTTGGTGTATATTTCTGCAGGTAGCAATGTGTTGTAAAATTGTTTTTACATTATTTTCAAATTCTCTAATAGCTCTTGAAGAAAAGCCTTCCACTCGCCAACAATTTTAGAGAGCTCGGTCCATATTCCAAACTTGAAACACAATTACCTGTGCTCTGGCCTGGAATACATTTGTATGTGTTGCCAGAGTCAACCACTAGTAAATTGTTAGTGAATACCACAAACTTATGATTTTGTGGTCGTCCATCAGCAGTTCCATGTGGATGCACCAAAAACCAAGCATTGGCAGAGCCACACGTTTTTTGGCTTTGAGCTTTGTTTGTTTTAATCATGGTTATTGCAAAACTTTATTATTGGAAAACCTGCCTGGCATCAGCAGCATCATTCTACAAAAAAAAAAGCCTACAAGCGAAAATATTTTGCCTCTCAAAAAGCACACATTGCCATACCAGTCACTTGAGGGAAATGCTTTGTGTGTGTATTGTTCCCTTGTACAAGGACAGAATGTTATCACTTACAGTGAAGTTAGCCAATGGCTGAGGTAGGCTGACCTATTGCCTTATGCTGTATGCTGTAGTGAGTGGAAGGAAAATGGGAATGACACAATAACAAGTCAATGGATGAAGATGGCTAGCTGAAAGCCCCTACATACAAGTATACTTTACATATAATTGTGACAAAATCCAAAGGTTTAAAACAAACACCAAATCAAACAAGCAAGCATTTGCAAAGCCAATCATGGGTAAAACATGGCTTGTTGAACATAGATGATATGTACTTGCAAATTGTTGGATTGCGTATTGCATTTCAGGTTTTCAATTTGGCCACTCTTTTCACTTCTTACCAACGAAATAGGAGTTTCTTCCTGGTCGAGGACCACACTGCTTTTTATCTTATCTATCTTGTATCAAGACCCTGCTGGACTATGCGGTGAAAGAAAGCTTGAATAAGCAGCTACCTATGTTATATGACATCTCTTTAATAATGTAATAACTGCACTTTCGCAATTGCTTTATCAACCTTCCTGCTTTCTCGAATTTGCTTGAAAATGCACCATATGTCCAGTCTTTTTTTGAAATTTTCACAGGGGGAGAACTCCCCGGAACCCCCCTTAGGTTGCGGTGCAGTATGACAATCATTTTACGCCGCACCACTTTCAACTGTCACCAGATGCCACTGACAGCAGGTTGTCCCGCTTCTTACGAGTCAAGGGAACCATTGTGTCTCTTCATTGCTTACCTACTGTAACTATAATGGTATGAGTGTCTGTGGATGTAGAGATGTTAGAGTTTTTCAGGTGGAAGAAAACAGATTTTTTCCCCACTTACTGGGGGTTCCCCGATTAGCACGTCATTTTTCCTCACATCTGGAATTAGGGATAGATTACGGCCAAGACCACATAAATGATGGTCACTGGTGCTCAATTAGGGCAAACAAAGAAGCGGAGTTTGATTAGGCAAACATTTGTGATTGCTTTTCTTGTGACCTTGGAATGAATTTTCTGTGGTTATAGTATATTATGGAAACAATCTCGGATTTGGGTTGTGTCTATGTGTTTGAAACACCTAAATCGCTCACAAAAAAAGACAACATTTGGGTTAAGGATTGTTTTATTAACCACAGTTATGAAGTCTACTGGAAGAGAATATTGTTTGATCCATACAACTAATGGACTGCACCATATTTAGGCTTTCCTGTTTCCCGTTTCTATTTCTGGTAAATTCTGGTGGGCTTTTTTCAGTGTTTTTAACTGATTTCAATACCTTAAAAAACAGTGGTTACACATTTTTGTGCCCTTAAAAACAACAGAAACAGTGTGTTTCCGGTGTTTTTGAAACGGTTTGCTTTCATTATTGCTTGTTTCCTGCACTGATAGTGAGTCTTTGGTCATACAAACTCTTCCCTTCCCATGTAAACCTTTAGCTGTGAAAAGGCCCTCTCAACATTGGCACTTGAGACAGGCAATGCCAAAACAGCCAGTAGACAATTTGCTAACTCTTGCCACTAACATAGCTTCCCATGCCAATGCTGATGCACCTGAAGATTGCGATTCTCTGGGACTGTAGGAGAGTACGATCTTATAGTTACTCCCACTTTTTGCTGATGTATCACTGTTTTTGACTTAGACTGACTGGGATCCTGCTATTCAGGACCCCAGTCTATTTGCTTTCTCCTCTAAATTGATTGCATGGAGTTTAGGTAAACTCCAGATTGGATACTGGGGTATACTTATCAGTCCCTAGTATATGGTACACCATGTACCCAGGGCATAGGTACCCCAGAGGCCTCTCAGGGGCTGCAGCATGTATTATGCCACCCCTGAGAGACCATTCAAAATGACACCACACGTCTGCTACTGCAGCCTGTGTATGGTGGTGCATGCAGTCACCCCTATGGCAGGCCTTATCAATCCTGATGGCAGGGTGCTGGGTTGTATGTGAGAGGGTGCCACTGCATGAGCCGAGCCCCTCTGCAAGCCTTCCGAACCTAATTTCCGGGGTTGTCTGGGATGCAGCCAACCATATATACCATATAGTGAATACTAACCTCGTGGTAAATGCTAACTTTAAAACATCTGCTTAGAAACATGTTGTGTTTGGTGTCAAACACCTTGGAATCATACCTCCCCGCAAGTAACTGGTGGGGGAGGTATGATTCCTCCCTTCTAGAGGGACTTATGTGAAACACCTGGTACCAGTTTTCTCGACCTGGACATCACAGAATGGATGCTGCCAGCCACAGACACGATTCTGCCCTCCTACTGCTGAGCTGAGCTCGCGGAGGGGAAGGCCTGACATTAGGTTTCCTATCACAGGGATGTGTGAGAACCTCCCAGACAGGCTTTTGTACATGGGGGTGGGTGGACTCTGAGAGTGCCAGAAAGTCTGCACTGGAGGCACATTTGGTGTCCCTGTGCATAGTCCAGCTCAAACTGGTTGCAGGAGCCATTTGCTCCTGCTCTGGTGCGAAACTGGACAAAGGACGTGAGTGTAGCCACCCCTCTGCCCTGACCCTCCCATAGGTGGGTCCCCAGAGTTTGTCCAAACCCTTTCTTGGGTATAAAGTAGGAACCCTGACTACAGGACTTTAGATTTTACCTGGATTAAACTCTGCAAGCAGAAACCACGTACTTTGACGGTCTACACTTCGCTGGACGACAGAAGAATCTCCCTTAGACTAAAGGAGTTACTCCACTGCAGCAGCAGGCCCCTAAACGCATTTGACCGGTTTGTATCTGCTGAGCTCCTGAGGACTCAGAAGATTTCTGCAACACAGGAGGTGGGTTCCCGAGCGTCTCTGAGGTCAATCTGCTCTCTCAGCAATCCTGAGACCAGTATCCCTCGTGGGGTCTGTGCAACCCGAACCCCTGTGCACCATGTACGTTTGCAGCTGCATATGCTTTTCGGTGATCCCTGAGGCTGTGCATTGGGCTATGTGTAGTCCTGACCCCGAGCAGTACAAGGTCCCTTCGCGATCCCTGAGCCGTTGGCCTGTGGGTCCCTGTGAAGATAACTTTGATTTCCCCTGGGCTTCCCTGGTTGCTCCAGACGTGCCATGACTCCTCATAGCTTGGAGAGTCCCCTGGACCTTGCTGTTCCTCACCGTAACTTGTTTCCTCTGCCTGGGTCTGTTGCATTTGCCAAGGTTTATTGGTGTTCCTTCCGGACACTGACCCCACAGCACTTGACATCCTTCTTGGCACAGCTCACCTCCGGACTTTGGTCATTGTTGACGTCTCCTGGTCCCCGTGGCTGCAGAGTCAAGCATTCTACCTTCACACCGGAAGCACCCGACATCGGTGGGCATTCGTCTACTGATCCCCTGGTCACCCTGAAGTGACCCAGACTTTATCTCCTCTGCTATCAGGTTCTTCTCACCTCGGATACAGGCTTGGATTCCACCGAACACTTTTCATCTTTCCGGCAGTAGCACTACTTCGCATCACGCCATTGAAAACGACAAGGGTTTCCAACACCAATTGACCCCTATGCACCCGGCTCCTCTGGGACCAGTAACACGGGTACCTCAGTACTCACAAGGGTGCTGGCCTTAGAACCTTCTATGTTCCAAAGGGTTTGCTTGAAGTCCTCTCTGAAGTGTCTTTAAACTGTAATTTTCCAACCACGACGTTCCCATAGAGTTGTACGGAACATGCGCCTGTGTTCCCACACTGCACCCATCCTCTGTGGGCTCCCTGTGTCACTCCTTTGGGTGATTCCAAGCCACAGCAAACTGTAATGTTCCGTGAGTGGCGGCCCCAGGAGGGGGCCGCATAGTCCCCCTCCTTTGTTCAGTAAGCCCAAGGGCTGCTTTACAACAAAAAAGATTGCTTTATTTAAAAGCAAACACAGACCTGGTGGTCTGCAGGCCACCATCCCTGTGATTTTTGTGAATCCTAGGTGGTAGCAAATTGTAATCTATCTCATTAATATTGATGAGGTAGGTCGGTTTGTGACCCACTACAAATAGGTATATGAAACTGATGGAGTTTCATACATTTGAAAATTGCGAATACCTAATTGCGATTCTCAGAAAATCGCTATTTCCTGTTTTGTTACATGTGGCCCTTAGATCCTTGCTGTTAGTATCATTAAGGATCATTCTAGTAGCAGTGCATATTTGAAGGTCACATCCCTGTTTAAATAAAAAGGACCAGGCATCTTTTGACAGAATGTGGCTGCCCAGTCCAGTCCGGTGCCTCAGGCCTCAGTTCTCTCTAGGGTGTGTGCAACTCACGTAGTTTGCTGTACTGTAATTATGCACATTTACCGCAAAAGTATGTGTAATTACGTAAAATACATCTCTCACTCAAATTACCCAAGTGATTATTTAGTGTAAAACGTCGACTCTAAAATGTAAATTCGACTTCATTTCTTTTTTTTTTTAAATTCTGTTTATTATAATCAAAATCATTAAGGCATAGATCTTCCAGATGGTATACAAACACATTGTTTGACTTCATTTCTGGCTGCTGGCATTCGAAATGTTGCAGCCTGCATTAGTATTTGTAGTTTTGCATTTAAAATTATCCTAACGGTCTGCGTGGGAAAATAAATTTACCTGAAATGAAGCTTGCTTTCCAAAATTATCCTAACTATACATCCCCTGCTAAAATTTCTGCCCCTGATTATACAATATCTAATTTCATTATGCAGATTTACTAAAAGTATGCCAATTACACAATTGTAATTAAAGATTTTTCCAAGGTTTGTTTTCTCTAGAGCACCTAGATACCCCAATAGTTTGCTGGATTTAACGATGTGCCAGAGGGTGCAGACCAGTTTTTTCTGATAGTAGCTGCACCTGGCTGTGCATCAAAGGGATATTGTGGAGGAATCCTGACATTGAGTTAGTCCCACATCATGTTCCTCAAATTTATTAGAAACAGTGAGAAGTAAGACCAGTGGTGCCTGGTGACATTTGAAATTGGTGCTGTGTAAAATAATTGTCATACTGCACCGCAGCGTGCGAGTGTAGCGAGCGCGCCCGAACAACCTAAGGGGAGTTCGGGGGGTTTCTCCCCCCCCCTAGAAAATTTTGGAAAAAGACTGGACAAATGGTGCATTTTCAAGCAAATTTGAGAAAGCAGGAAGGTTGATAAAGTAATTGTGAAAATGCAGGTATTACATTAATAAAGAGATGTCATATAACATAGGTAGCTGCTTATTCAAGCTTTCTTTCACCCCATAGTCCAGCAGGGTCTTGATACAAGACAGATAATAGAAAAAGCAGTGTGGTCCTCGACTAGGAAGACACTCCTATTTCGTTGGTAAGAAGTCAAAAGATTGGTCAAATTGAAAACCTGAAATGCAATACGCAATCCAACAATTTGCAAGTACATCTCATCTATGTTCAACAAGCCATGTTTTACCCATGATTGGCTGTGCAAATGCTTGCTTGTTCGATTTGGAGTTAGTTCTTAACCTTTGGATTTTGCCACAATTATATGTAAAGTATACTTGTATGTAGGGGCTTTCAGCTAGCCATCTTCATCCATTGACTTGTCATTGTGTCATTCCCATTTTCCTTCCGCTCACTATAGCATACAGCATAAGTCAATAGGTCAGCCTACCTCAGCCATTGGCTAACTTCACTGTGAGTGATAACATTCTGTCCTTGTATAAGGGAAACATAAACACACAAAGCATTTCCCTCAAGTGACTGGTATGGCAATGTATGCTTTTTGAGAGTCAAAGTATTTTTGCTTATAGACCTTTTTTTTGTAGAATGATGATTCTGATGCAAGGCATGCTTTCCAAGTATAAAGTTTTGGAAAAACCATGATTAAAACAAACAAAGCTCAAAGCCAAAAAACTTGTGGTCAACACAGGAAGTATTAGCGCTGCCAATGGTGCATCCACATGGAAACGCTGATGCAGGACCACAAAGTCATAAGTTTGTGGTATTCATTAACAATTCACTAGTGCTTGACTCTGGCAACACATACAAATGTATTCTAGGCCAGAGCACGGCTAATTGTGTTTTTTAAGGTTGGAATATGGACAGAGCTCTCTAAAATTGCTGGGCGAGTGGAAGGGCTTTCTACAAGAGCTAATAGAAAATTTGACAATAATGTAAAAACATTTTACAACACATTGCTACCTGCAGAAATATACACCCAATATTTGCTTCTTGCTTCAGCGTTCCAGCTGGGCAAT
Source organism: Lissotriton helveticus (assembly GCF_964261635.1). Classification (NCBI taxonomy): domain Eukaryota; kingdom Metazoa; phylum Chordata; class Amphibia; order Caudata; family Salamandridae; genus Lissotriton; species Lissotriton helveticus. Next base: position 623,565,590 of record NC_136057.1, read on the forward strand.
GAAGGAAATTCAATACACTACTGAACTGATGTCCCTCAGCGATGTCCTCTACTGAAGACACCTTCACATGCAATTCACTTTCAGATGTTAGATGTCTCATGAGCATACGCAACCATAGACCAAGGATTAAGACATGGCCACCAACATGGCGCTCACAGATAAATCACCATCTCCTTGTGCCAAGTCCCTGAGCCTCCCTATTGACTCACTCAAGTCTCCAGACTCAACAAGTCAACCCCAAAACCCAAGCAGCCTGGAGTCAGTTCAGTCTACTCAGGAAGTGGTTATTTTCCCCCCTCCTTCATAATTCCTCATAACACAACCCAAATCGGGGGCCCAGCCAGGACACTATAAACTACTATATAACTTGACATGGACAGTCAGCAACTGCCTTCACCAGACCAGGCCTAGGACTGACACCTTTAGCAGAGACCAAATGCCCTAAAACTGATATTATTAAAAAAATTAGAACACTTTCAAAATAAAATACAAGTAGTGGAACTTTCTTCTTGCTCACTTTGATCATTATACTGAGAACTATGGGTCACTGAATGATGTAGAAACATAAATGTTCAAATTGCAGCGAAGTATAAATGGATGAATGGAATCCGATTTTACATTTCACAACCAGATTTTTATTTCTTACTGAACTCCGTGAGATGTGGGTCGTGATCTGGTTGCCAAATTTAGATCAGTTACCAGATGACCCAGTTTCTAATAACAATTTCTACACCGGTTCAGGTTATGCTCTTTTACGCACTTTATCTAACTCTCTCAACAGCCTTAGCATAGTTAAGAGATTATGGACTAGGTTAAGTAATCAGCATTTTTGCACAGACATTTTCGTGGCTGACCAGTGCAAAAACGTAATGATATACCAATTTATGTGAGAGTCCATGTAAAACTTTCCAGCATGATGCTCTTGACGGAATCTGGGCCCTGGTGTTTACATCATGAACTGATTATTCTAGAAACATTAAAGACCATGCATGTGCAGAAACCTATGCAGGTTGACTATGCCTCATTTGGCAGGTGTCTGTAAGTCACTGGCGTTCCACACTGTCCTAATATAATAATTCATCTAGTCGTGTACATCTTGATGTGGTGGGAAGATACCCCTTAAATCGTCGTTTCAATACATCGTCTAAAATTTCTGGGAGCAACATTTTGAAAAGCAGTCACTGTGGCCTGATTCTTTGAAAGCAAGGTCGACATTTGCACCTTAGCTTTACTCTGCCTCATGATGCAGATTTACAACTTACTCTGCATGAGTGCTATGGAAAGCTATGATGGGCAGATGTTTCCAGGACAACTTCTTTTGAGAATTCCTGTGTACATTTGAGAATATATACAAACGTTTATTTTTGTAAAAATAAAATAAAAATGATATGTATTTTGCCCACAACCTCACAATTTTTAGGAGGTGTGTGTTTCCTCTTTTTATGCTGGAAATTGATTTACTCCAACTCTTGAAGGTAATAAATCATCAAAGATTTTCTAGGAGGGGAAACACTCTGAAAATGGCCTGTATGTAAGTGATATATGTCTAACGGCGAACTAGGCAAAAAGAAACGGTGGACCGTTGTTCAGAGTCAAAAGCACGGTGAGAATACCCACAATTGTTAACTCTGTGGGCAAACGTCCTGGACATTTCCGGCCTGTAACCTAACCTACCCCCAAACCCCACTGGCGGAAATGACGTCATGTGGAAACCACGGACTGAGTAAATCCTTTTACACGGCAAGTCCAACTTTTGTGAATAAAAAAAAACAATTTTCGCTGTACTTTCCATTTAAACATACAAAAAAGGTGTGAACCGGACCCTGCCCTAGGTGAAGACTAGAAGGTTATAATTGTGACCTATTGGTAGAGGAGGAGTCATTCGCGAGTGAGTATCACGATCATTGCCCGCCCCCTGCCAAGCCTACCAGTTTCAGGCAAACCCCAGTGTCTACCCCAAGATGCCACTGAAACGGTTTAATGCTGCACCAGTGCTGTGCATAATTATTTACAAATTATGTAGAAATAATTATGATTTGCATAACAATCAAATTATAATTTCTGCCCATGTTGACGCGCAGTCTCTTCCAAAGGATAGAGAGAGCGCAGATATTGCCTGTTCGCTACATTGTTGACCTGTGAGCCGTGATGCACGGTATGTTTGGCCCGTCCACCAGTTCTCCAAAACTGTGCGATGCTTTGTAAATCGCTTTTATACCTATTTGTCTATTGTCGTTTCAAGAAAGATTGAGAGTTCATTAAAAGGCTGCAACATCAGTATTAGGAGCAAGAGCCAGGTCTGTGGGAATTTTGTGTTCACATAAATTGAATGCCCGGGTAACTTCCAGTTGGTCCCATGAAGCCAGTCCCAGAACCAAGGAAGGAATGCCTGGAATGTGTGACTCATCGCCCCTGCCACACAGGAAACCCTATTATCACTTTAAGAACATATAAGAGTTTATTACTGCAGAGCTGCTGTGCAAGCCTATTTGTGAGCTGGAAGTTTCTAAGTAGTATTGAAGGAGAGGCATTTGCAGCAATGTTAGTTGAGTTTATGTTTTGCATGCCAAGCACAAACGTGTCAACAATGTAATGTGTCCTTTCTAGTATAATTTATCTGCTATGTGCAAGCTCTTGGATATGAAGCGCTATATTCCTGCACAAGCACTGAGCACCGGTGGGCTTGTTTTAAATGCCATTTTTTTAAAACTCCCAAATGAAATACCATTGTAACAACCCTACTAGAAGGTATTGCTGTCTCAGCGGTTTATTAGCCGCATAAAGGTATGCATCTAATTTATATTCGCCTTGTTAGTGCCTTGAAATACAACTTTTTTCCCCTTAAATCACATACAGCAAACATGGCTGACTGCCCCAGACTGCCGAGCTGCAACTCTAAGTTCATTGCATTCAATAGCCTTGCAGCAAAAACTGCATTTGGAATACTCATTTCCTAAGAGGTTCTTAACTATACAATAAATGGTTTGTCAGGCTCTTTGAAATGCCACGCTGCATCCCCGCAGTAACCGTGGCGGGAAGGCAAATATAATCCCACAGCAAATGCACTGTGATAACACTGTGATAATGCCAGTCGTGGCGCGTGGGGCTGGGGGTGGATGGGGGAGTTTTATAATAAATAAAAAATCCTACCTAAGCAGGTTCACGCCGCCTCGGTTCCATTGGCGCCTACAGCAACTGACCAGTCGCATCACTGCTGGCAACCTCTCTCATCCAATCCTAGCAGTGCCAGGATTGACTTAGAGCAGGGTGGCTCACCGCCCGCCTGCCTATTAGGAGACCAAGGTTTGAGCCTTTGCTTAACCCTTGCTCTCCTAATGGGCATGCACCAGCCTGTGCAGACACTAGTGCGCATGACTGGGCACAGCGGAAAAATTTGCCGACCTTCCCCACTCATGTGCACTTGTGGTGATGCCTGCTGCCCCTGGTCTGACAATCATATCAGTCAACATGATGTTGGACCGCACACCCCCTTCAGACTCTGAAGGGGGTGGGCGGTCCGAAGTCATGCTGACTGACATGATTGTCAGTTGTCCCTCGTTGTCTCTGAACTTAAGTAAACTGAGAGTTTACTTAAGTTCAGAGATGCCGAGGGAGCAGCGGGCGCGGGCGGCTTGTGGGGCAATGCCCCAGCGCCCAAGTGGACGCACCTCCACTGAGTAAGACTATCATAGGAAAGTGGATTGTTATTTGATGTGGACAAGTGACAAGTGCTAAATATATCTGAAATTAAATAAACAAAATACTGTGGTCAGTCCCTGGCAACGTGATACAAAGCAGTCCAACTTAAATAAAAGGCAATTTTAAAAGTATTTAAGCAGCGCACAAGTAGTAGAAGGTATCATAGAACAGAAAAAAAATCCACCATTTATCTGATAAAGAGAAACATTTTATGAGATGTAGGAAAGTCACCCTGATCACCCCCATTTTTGGACTGATAAGGTGGTTACTTCCTTTGTTCACACCATGGCATCTGAAGAGGTTATAAACATGGGGCTAGCAGGCCCAAATTATTTCTAGACCCACGCTCCTAACTGGTCATGAAAATTGCCCACCCATGTAGGGATTTCTTAATGGATATGATTGGATGTCAAGAGTCTTATATTATCGGATTACCTAAATATGAAATTGCCATGAAGAAGTCAATTTATATGGACAAAACGCGTTGGTGGTCCTCGCTGGAACTGTGTGATGTTCAGCTTTTAAAAGGAATAAAGTGAAGGATTGGCAAATCATGGGACACCTTCATCGACACTGCTAAACTTTCCTGGGCATATCGGGGCAGGACTAAAGCCCCCAGCTTGCTCCGTGGCATCATGCCGCCAACGTCATCGCGCCAGGAGGTGGCTTAAGGAGTTTGGGGGTCCACAGCGTGGTACGCCTTCATCGCCACCGCTTAACTTACTGAGGCAAATTAGGGCAGGACTCAAGCCCCCAGCTTGCTCCGCGGTATCACAGTGCCAAAGTCATCACACCAGGAGGCACCTTAAGGAGCTCGGGGGTCCCGCAGCACGGAACACCTTCATCGCCTTCATCACCACCGCTAAACTTACCGGGGCATATCAGGGCAGGACTCAAGCCCCCAGCTTGCTCCGCAGCATCACGCTGCTAACTTCATCGTGCCAGGAGACACCTTAAGGAGCTTGGGGGTCCCGCAGTTTTTGTTTTGTCGAGCCTTGTACAATGCTGGATACAGATGCTACATAGTTGGATTCGAGGTGCAAGTTACAGCTAGTATAAGGTTGCTATCTTGCATAATTTACCCATGTATACAGGCTTCATTGTCATTCTACTGGTGCAGGCGTATTATATCTGAATACAAAGTGATAACTGAATAATCCAATCCCTTCCTTTCCCCACCCTCTATACTGTCTCATCCTGTGGATTATATTGACTTGCGTTTCTACCTCGACTACCTTGCTGCCTCACACATGGACCCATGCTTAGTATGGCATTGTACTTTGCATCTGTTCCAGACCTAGATAAGTCTTTACTGTGTGGTAACAGGGCATAAAGACCACTCTTATGTGTCGTGTGTTGTGGGGAAGGGGGTGGGTTTGACAGCTTTGAATGCCTCAAGATGACGTCCCAGTCCATCGATATCGGATTCTTCCGTAGTCCGCAGCTCTCCTCTTGCCTTATGACTGTGCTCTCTGCTCACCCCAGCAGGCCACCTCCCCATGCCAAATGTGAATCACTGGGGGGCGGGCCGACTTCCATCTCATTGTTATAGAGTGCTTAGCTATAAGGAAGGCTTGGTTGGTGAAGAGGAGCTGCACTTTCTGTGTTTTTGGGCGCCGATGCAGTCCCAGTATACAGCCTGTGTCCCTCCGGGGCTGGGGGGGCCACATGGGAGAGTGGGAGATCAGAGGCCTCTGGTCTCCGGAGGAGTCCCGGCTCCATATCAACCTTCTGGAGTTGCGGGCGATCCGATTTGCACTGAAAGCATTCCTTCCCTCTGTCCGGGGAAGTGTAGTGGGGCTTTAAAATCACGAGGGCAGATCGCCTGTCAGGAAGAGGAGGCGGTTATGCCGTGATGTATAGGGATAAATGGATCTTTTCTTATGAGCCCTCAGATGATTTGGCTGATGGGGAGGTGCTCCATTTTTCCCTTGTGTTAAACCTGCACTTTACGCTTGGAGGCACACTGGTCTATCGGCCTCCTGGATACACAGGGCAGTTTATTGATGCTCTGGAGGAGGTAATTGTGCCTCGGGCTCTGATATTCTCGAAGTTCCTTCTCCTAGGAGACTTTAATATCCATGCGGATGCCTCAGATTCAACAGAGGCACGCTGTTTAGCTATTGCTCAGAATCTTGCCCAAAACAGCAATGGGTTGAGGCACCAACGCATGTCGGGGGGCATTTACTCGATTTAGTTTGCTCCAACTTTAACAACTCAATGTCGCGCCCTGAGAGTGTGACATGGTCAGATCACAAGCTAATTAGGTTCTCCTGGTCTCTGGATAAATTCATAGGGGCCGGGGATTCTCTTCCCAATGTCCACCCCCAGAAGATTAATTTATACACTCTCGCCGACACCCTCTCCCGGGACCGACCTTTATTGGGTTCTGAGGTGTGTGAGGCTGTAATGAGCTTTAACACATGGGTTGAGAAGGGGTCGGAAGCATCTGTGAATCAGGGATCTATCCGCAGAATGCGCTTTTCCCCTTCAAAGCTGTAGTGTGTTTATATAGGGACCTGTATCGATACTCCAATTTCTGACCCTTGTCCGGTTATAAATCACTAATATCCATACAACGGCACAGAAACCCGTTTCATAAATCAGTCATAGCGCATGCTGTCACATTAAGCAAGCACTATTCCTCCAGCCCCCTAGAAAGCACACCGAGTTCTCTAAACAAACCAAGCCTCCAGCAAACCTGGGAAATCCCCGCTGCTATTGTTTTGATTTCATTCGAGAACTCCTGCAAAAAATGTAAGAACGACCAGTTCTTAATTGACGTCTTATGTCCATCCTTACGTCAAACCCGGCACCTCTCAGGTATAAATATACCGACACTGCCCTAAGTAACGACACGGTGGTGATGAGCTTGGAGCAGCGACTACTTGCCGGAGAGCCCAGCTGATGCGAGAGCCCACGGACGCTGCCCCTCCCTTTTTGACGCGCTGAGGAAAGACGCTGTCTTTTCTCTTGCAGAGAAATCCAGCCTCCAGCGTTTCCAGCCCACCTTCGCGGGTGACTGGGATACCGAGTCCTGAGAAAGAGATACCAGCCCTCTTGCCTTCTAAATCCAAGGTACTGAACTGACTAACCCCTTACAGAGAATTCTTGAGTCAGACTCTTGGCAAACCAAACTTAACTTAAACTGCTACTTACTCCTTCCCATGTATTAGGCTTAGGTCAGGTACACCGGGGTAGGCGTAGTTAGAAGCACCAGTTGAGTACGATTAGTCAATGTATATATGTATGTATATCTTTTATCCATTTTAAAGTAACATATGGCTAAGAAACCATATCGATGCTTTTACAGTATTATTTTATACTCCTGCTTTTACTGTATGCATTTTACTTAACTATAAGTATTACAATTGTAGCGATTCATTTCTCTTGTATGAGAAAAGAGACTGATCAATAAATAACACCTTTTATTGAAAACGCCCGTCTCTCCTTTTCTCTGCAAATCTGGTGAAACTAAGTATGCACGCATTGACTGAGTAAAATAGCTGTCTTTTGTTTTCACACGACTCTAGAGATATACTCTTGATCAGGGAGAGCAAAGTTGTCATGTTCTATGGTTGCCAGAAACTAAATCCCTTCTTGTCTATCCAGGGAGGTTAAACTCCTCCTCGCTTATTCGAGAAAGTTTCTAGTGAACTCTGAGCTAGCTGGCACACAAAACTTAAGTCTAATATCGTCAGTAAAAGACCTAGTTAACCTCAGTCCTACGTCTACACTACTGAAGATATTATTCCAATGCGCAGAGCCTATTGGGAATATAGGAACTACACTACATGGCGCCCATGGTTTGGTAAGGCGATAAAACTAACGCAAGGCATTAGAGTAACTCAGTCGTGCTTTTTCACACAGACCCTTTCTCCCATAAATAATCCAAAGACGTCTGGAGTGGGTCAAAGGTTAAAAATCCGCCAAACTTAGTAGGAGGAGACTCCTATGTATGGTTTTTGGTTTATTCAACGTTGAAGGATACAGTGTTCCAAAATATTGTGCACCTAATCTTTGTTTCCTTGAAAACTTGATCTGCAACAAAAAACCTTCCTGTCAGTAAAATGTCAGACAATGAAGAAGATAGGGAGACAGCTAGATTAGCAGCTCAACTCCTAGCGGAAGACAGAAGTCTCCTACAGCAGGACCCAGATGCAATAATCATCCCGGTCAGCATAAGAAAAACTATAACACTTAAACTTATAGAAAATGGACTAACACCAAGAGGTGGTACAGTCATATTCGTAATTGAGGCACACGAATATCGGCAGACAGAGGTATTCTATTCATGGATAAACTTTCCAGCAGCAAACGCTGTCACAAAAGAGTTCCACTATTACAAAATAGAGGAACCACCGGATGAGTACACTCCTTTCGAGGAGGTGGAAATCCCATTAAAATACCAAGAGCAGCTGCTCAGGTTTAAAGGCGCCCTAAAACATAATGATCACATCACCAGGCTCGGTCCACTAGGTAGACCAGGAGCAACGTGGCCGGTTCTAGCCAGCTACACACCACATCCAGACATTGAAAAAATGTCAATACCAGAACTTTTAGTACAACTAAAACAACTGATTAAAATACACAGACAATTAGTCCAATATGTAATGCGGACTTCAACAGTCCAACCAGCTATTAAAATTCCACAGCAGACCCCTCATCAGGGGAACACAAATAAAATCACACCGCAGAACATACAGTCCTGTCTAGGCAAAGTACCCATTAAACGGGAACAAATTCCATTCTGGTTAGCACAGAAAATCACTCAAATAGAGGCAGTATTTCCGGATACTACACCTACTGAGAAACACAGAATTCTGACTATCTGCCTTCCAATGGGGATCGCACCACATGTGGAGGACTGTGACACTTGGGGCACAGTCTTTGCTTCCATTTACACAAAAACACATGGTGTTCAGTCCATGGCGGTAATACCAGATGTGCTAAAACAGATTCAAAATGAATACGGTCCAGAACCTGCTTTAACTCTGGGTATGAAATTACTGAAAGACTTCAAGCAGGTCTCAGCTTTATTGTTATCCAACATAAAAGGAGAAGCATCATCTGTGGCGATCCGCCAGAAGTTGAAAGAAACAGATATAGCAGAACAACCATTTGAACTTGCCAGAATCATAGAAAAATCCTATGAAGAACTAGGAAGAGATAGTTTGGGTGGGAAACCAGTGAAACCCCAACTAACTGAAAATCCTGAAAAGGTATTTATTAAAAATAATCTAACTACTCCAAAAAAGAGCTGGGATGGAAATAAACAATCCACTCCCAAAGAAAAAAGATTCCAGTCCAGAGGAAGGTCTCCTCGGCGGAGAGAAAGATCTCCGGACCAAGGACACAAGTCTCCCCAGAGGGAGCCCTCTGAGAAAAAGTACAACCTTAGAAATAGGGATAATTTGAAGAAACCTGATAGATATCAAGATATTGATACACGTCCATCTCGATCTTTTCAGACTTCCTCGCAGAAATCGGAAAGAAGAGGACGGTCAGAACAAAGGGAAGAGCACTCCAAGTCCAAACACAAGGAACCTGCTCATCAAAAAAAAAAGTTACAATTTCCAAAGAAGAAGGTAGCCAGTATTAAAGTAATCAAACATGCCGAGGATCCTGAGGACACAGCTGAAAAACGGAGAGTGGGCTCAGACAATGCTAGACAGCGCAGCAGAAGTGAGCATAGCTCGCAAGATCCTGATGAATCATCTGGAGACAGTGGACACGAATGAATACATTCAGGTGGAAACTGCAGACACCAGAGTTAGCAAACCTCATAAAATATACGAAATAACATTACGTATAGAGGGAGATAAGACTAGGAAAATAAGGGGTCTATTTTGGGATAATCTCTCCAAAGGCTATGACATCCTTTTAGCTGAAAAAGACTGGCCACCGGAGTTTGTCAGGGAGTGCCCTCATGGCGAAGAAATGATTATGCCTGCCTTCTCAAATCACATTCCAATTCATAAAAAATATACACTTGCAAGAAAGTGGGCAATAGCCCAAGCTCCTGCATTATATAAAAACCATGTGGGATGGGATGAGGACTCTTTTCCTCACAAAATCCAGTTAAAATCACAACCAACTGCACAGAGGCAGTACCCAATTAAGCAAGAAGCTAAAAAACAAGTCAGGGAGATCTTAGATCAACTTGAATACCAGGGGGTGATTGAAACATGCACCTCACAAATGAACAATCCTTTGTTTCCTGTCTCCAAACCAGATGATTCATATCGTCTAGTTTTGGACTACAGACACCTTAACTCATGTTGCAAAACCTTTGCAGTACAAAACTCACACAGTGCAGCACTAATGAATAGCATAGTGCGCAAAAAATACAAAACAACATTAGACATCTCTAATGGATTCTTTTGTCAAAATATAGCACCTGAGCAGATATTTGACCGCTTTCTCAATAAATGGCTCGCAGAAAAATTTCTGTCGTTTGCCACAGGGGTTCAAGAACAGCCCAGGATTATTCTCAGCGAGAGTAACAGAGTTATTACAACTGTATGATGATGAGGCATTATCTTATGTCGATGACATCTATCTAACAGATGATGACTTGGATACTCACTTGAAAAGAGTGAACACCATAATACTTGGGTTCGCAGCAGAGGGTTACAAATTCAACTTCAAGAAGTCAAGAATTGCCCATCTGACTGTCCTATTTTTAGGATATGAATTATCAAGTGAAGGCAAAAGCCTGGCTGACAATTTCTTAGAGAAATGCGCTGTAATCCAAGCACCAAGAACGCTGAAAAACTTACAATCAATTCTAAGTTTCCTGAATTTCGGAAGAACTTACATTCTAAATTATGCAGAGAGAGTTAAACCTCTCTATGACCTAATAAGACCAGATTTTAAAACGATCAATTGGACTCAAAAACACACAGAAATTTTGAGATCATTGCAAACAGACATGTTAGCTAAAACAAAATGGCAAACACGCAATAACACACGCAACCTTGTGATTCGGGTCATCCCAGGAAGATGCGGATTCACATACCTAACCTCTAATGAGGGAGAAACGGTACCAATAGCTTACAAATCACATTTGTACACAGAAGCTGAAAAAACATTCAGCATTAAGGAAAAACATTGTTCATGCGGTTCAAACAGCTGTAGCAAGAGAAAGATACCAAGCTGACGGCAGACAGATTACAGTCAGAACAGCAGAATCGGCCTTTGAGGCATTAAACAAGCCCATGTAATTTACCTACTGTGGCACTAAATCCAAAATGGATACAATGGGAAGATTCTCTTGCTACAGACAGAGTGAAATACTATTTTGACCCCGAAATGAAAAAATTAAAAAATCTAGAATATGAAAGAGAATACCCTCTGCCTAGCGACATTCTGCCCATACAACTTTACGCCTGCGTAATATACACAAACAGTTATGCAGAACCCTCAGTTTGGGGAAAACAAGCCTACAACGCTACATGCGAGGTTGTCAAATGCCGGTGGCGCGGACGTAAATTGATGCCACTAGTAACGATGTCACAATCTGTAAAAGACAATTCAGGTCATCAAACTTAATTAATAACTTTAAAAATGGCGCTCGATATTGCCGATCGCGAATTCCCGACACTGATAGTGTGCGATTCATATTCCTGCGTCAAATCATACAACGAAGACTTGCAGAAATGGGTTCAAAACGGTTACAAAGATGACACAGGTGCCACAATAAAGCAAAAATCGCTTTGGGAACAAGTAGTTCTTTTACAGAAAGAACTACAAAAGGCTCACGTGATACATACACTGAGTCATCAGCGTGATGGCGTTCACGCTGCAGGGAATTTATTGGCTGAGACAGCCACAGCGGAAGCAACTATATCGGCTCCCGTAGCTACAAAAAAGCGTTCAGGAATATACATTGACGGGGAAACAATGCTGGCGGTGAAAACGTCATCAAAAGGCGACTGCTCAGAGCTACCCATCAACTATCCACTCAATTATACATACATAATCGATGCGAACTCCGTTCCTTTTGCTCAAATCCCTGGAGTGGGGGATAGGGTAATTCCAAACAGGAACAGGAGAGGCTTCTAAATACAAGAAGCACATATGGGATTAGGTTTAAGGCATCAGACAATCAAAGAATCTTTGACAGAATTAAAATCAGAATACTGGTGGCCGGAGATGAGCGTGGATAATCACAAATTTGCAAAAAATTGTGAAAACTGCAACAGAGATCACAGTGGCGAACCGGCCGAGGTAGTGCCAGAACACATAATAGAAAGCATAAAGCGATCTATTTGCATGATTAAACAAGAAACATGCGTCCCAATGTATATTATTTAAGACTAAAATTTCCTTAAAATGTAGACCCCAGCTCTCGGCTGACGTCTGAACTGTTATAAAAAGATTTGCGAGTCTATAATGGCATATACGCATGGGGCATGCTACATTCTGACCATTGCCCTGCTTTTAGCTCTCGAGCTTATGGGGGGTGTATGGCCAGCATGGGCATTGCATTGCGGGACTCTTATCACTTCCTTCCTGAGGGAAACGGGATGGTGTAAAGAAAAAACCAAGGCATAGAGCAATCTATAACGGCAAAGGTATTAGGTTCGGGAGCTGGGTGGGTCAAACATTTAATAAGTGTCCAACGTAGTCTTAATAATCTGCCAAGAAATTCTCTGAGAGGTCTCAGTCCGTACGAACTATTGTTTGGGACTAGAATGTTAATCCAGGACCTCGATAGTCAAACTTCAGTGGTTAAAGAGAAATGCTTTGATATCAAAGATCGTTTGGCTATTTTACAGGACTTAAACGAAAAAAGAAAAGACCTGAGCAACATAAAGTTTAAACAACAGCCAACAACCACTGAAGAGAAACCACCTGTCCCAGCAAGGCCTGTCTGGATTCCAAAAATCGGGGATCTGGTCAGAGAAAAAATAGCGGTAAAGAAGGAATTTGGGCCTTCTTATAGAAAAGCAGTACCTGTCTTGGCAATCAACGGGACAAGATCAGTTGTATTACCGCCCCTTGCTGGTAAAAAGGAGAACCGAGTTGTATCCATCGACCTGGTTAAACCACAATCATGTGGCCGATAATAAGTAGTAGGCCAAGTGGACTCCCAAAAAACAGCAGAACACCAAAGTTTGCTACAAACACAGAGGTTCAAACTGAGAGACTAATCACATTTGATAAACCTACAGTGAATCAACAAGGACTATGCAACAAAGCCATGGAACTTAAACCTCTTGAAACCCAAATCCAAATCTTACATCAAGAAACACCAGTCTACAATGATGTAACCACAGACTATGCTAATGAAACAAAGCGAATTCCAAAAACAAAAAGAAATCCATAAGCAATTGAAACAATTGACAGAACTGCATCAGGCTATTTCATCAACTTCGATGACTTCTCTGAGGATCCGAGCGAGCCTGAGGAACAGACGACAACATCAAAGACTTTTAAAGACAAAGCAAAAGAACTCTTTCATCAACTACAAGAAACCTATCTGATTTCTTCATGGATTGAATTTTGTGTGGCACAAGGTGTATTTGTCCTCATACTTTGGCTCATCCTGGTACTATACTTGGGACATTTTATTGAGCGAAAATATGTTACAATGGACACAGCAAGTCAGAAAATCAACTTGGTCCTGAAACCACACAAGTCTTCACACATCGAGAAAAGAGAACTTTCTTCAGTAAACTTCACAGCCAATCCTATACCCGGTGGGGTAGCATGGGACAAAACTGATTACGAAATCTATGGCCCTGTCGAGCTCCTGAAGTATCCTCATCAATTCAAGATTTCATTAAGTGACTTTGTAAAATCAAGCACATTCGTTGATGATTGGAACTTTGAAAGTATTAATGATATGATGTCAGATCTAGTGATGTCAGCTAAATTTACAGAACATGATTATTTACAGGGTTCTTCTAATTATGACCAGATGTACTGTTACAACCACTATGGTAACCATTATTTGCATAAATCTGCTCAACCTAGAAATGTTTTTAATTTTAACCAATGGGAACATTGTGCAACTCCACCTAAAGGCAGTTCAAAAACATTTTTTGAAAAATTTCCATATTTCTCAGGGTTTAACACAAGTAATGCAGAAACGTTTTATTTCAAACTGTTAAATAAGACAGGAATGAAAACCATGCTTACAAATACAAAATTAATCTATTCAGAATCGTTTTTTGAAAAAATGAATACATTCGGTTTTGATTTCTGGAACAATAACATTGAAACGAAAACAATCTGGGGTACAAGAGATTGGCAGGTCAAAGGTATAGAATTATTGTTTAGAGCCTGCATGATCCCAGAACAAATAATATTCTTGAATGATACAATTCAACAAACAAGCTGTTTTGGCCTAGCCAAAATTAAAGACTTAAACAAACCGTCTATTCCAAAACCAACACCTGACAGTATTAACACTACAGATGATGAGATAGACGTATCCCATATTTTAAACCAAAACAGAACACATCCTGATTGGAAAAAATGGTTGATCTGGCCAACAGACACACATAACTGTCAAGATAGATTCCTGAACAAAATACAGGGGTTAAAATTGACCAGGCCAGACCCTAGATACTCCCAGCGACAACATCCAGGGATTGTAACAACATACAGTGTGGGGAAACTCTGCCTCGAATGGCTACGAACATCCACACTGGCAGAAATTAAGCAACACTTGACTTTACTTAAAGAAGGTGCTGACTTGCGTGATTTCATTATGGGACCACGCAAACAGAGTCAAAAACGTTTCATAGCGGCCTCTATATATGCAGCTTACAACGAAGCTTGGAAAGTAACTCAAATTGAAACAGCAGAGAAAATACGGGAAATTGACCGTGTTAATTTGGAAAAATCACTTTCTGTTGTGGACAATGGGTTAATGACTCTGTCTTCCAGAATATATTCACTGGACAGTATTGTATCCTCTGCAATCGATATAATAGAGCAAGACTTACTGATGTTACAACACGGTCAGTCTCAATTGCGTTCTATTGTACAGCTTGGCTGGACGTTACAAAATCTGCGTTCAGGCTACGTGCCTTGGCGTTTAATCAACACAACGTCATTATTCACTATCTTTAACCTTACTGATACACAAATCAGCTTGGCACAAAAGGGTGCAGAATATACAATTCTGAGCATTGAAAAACTTGAGAGATTACCATTGACAATGTCAGAACGACCTGTCATTGAATGGATAATACATGGAATCATAACTATTCCGATAACGACTTTCCAATTTCGATACTGCCAGAAATATATACAGGCAGGCCAGTATGAAAGGTTGGGTAAAGGATACATTAAGTCAACATGGAACTTACCTTATACACACACATGTTATAGTAATACAGGACAGAGTGTATTTCTTAGTGGTAACAATTGTGAAAAATCACTAAGTGGTATACTTCTGTGTCAGGGTATAAGTTTACATGGGGCCTGCGAGGGGACTTCAAATAACCTTTCATGTCACCAACTCGGCACACCTGCAACAAAAATAGAACCATTCTTTAGAAGACTTTCTAACGGGAGTTACATTCTAATTGTAGATCACAGATGTTGTGGCTTACTGCCAGGAAAACCTTATCTAGTAAGCGTGAGTTCCATGGTCACTTGCTGTGAGCGAGTATTGTTCCCGAATAACACTCCAGACGGGGAGGGAAAAATTTGGCCCAGTTTGAATATCTCTTCTATTCGAATTGATACTTTAAGCAGAATGAAGACTGTGCTCCTACAGACGCCAGTTCTCTTGACGTCATCAAAAGAAACGTATGATCTCCAAGTTGCAAGGACAACGGGCGAGATACATGCATTGTTATCTACAAATTTATCCCTACAATTCACAGAAATGCTAAGCGATATTTTAAATATTTCTGATACAAATGGTATCGCAAGTGTATTTAAGTCCGTTTTTTCGGGACTGTTAACCCCATTCAAAGCAGTCCTGGGTATATTTCCCAATTTCGTCCATTCTGTCTTTGGCGGACTTCCACTCCTGTTGGGACTCGTAGCAGGCATCTTATTTTTGCTTCTCCTTCTTCGTTATGGCAAGCCATGTCACAGACAAAACTCCAGCAACAATGGAAGAAACGATCCTAGCTATACGCTATCGGGACCGCATAACTAAAGTCCTTGGATTAGCCCGGCTACGAGATCTAAATATGACCTGGTTTCTTTCATTCAGACCCATATGGCAGAATTGTGTCTTACCTGTATTAAGATGCATGCTATGCGGCGAGGAATGCGTGTTGGACACCTGTCTTACACTACAATCAGAGGTACCATTGGATGCAGATACTTTGTTGGGTCCAGTAAAGGCTCACGCATTGTGCTGTCCCCAGCGGCTACCAATCCTGATGACGGCATTCGTGGAGACTTCACCACTACGATTGAAGGGTAGTGAAGTACAAGATGAGAGCAGCATCAACCAGGTACGGCCTTCTGTAAGCAATGCTGATCAGAACTTCACTGAAAGCGAACATGCACACGATTGCATGGTAGCAACATTTTCCAACTTGGTCGAACTTTCACCTGAAGCGGTAAACTGTTTTTTTGAAAATCTGTCTGAAATGATGTTTTCACCAGAACAGAGAGAGTGACTATAAGTAAACGTGGACACAGCGTTCCCTGAACTCTGAATTTGGCCTTCAGTTTTAAAAAACAAAACAACTGAAAATCTTTTTTCCTTCTTCACTGAAAACGAAAACTTTTTTTCCAAACCCAAAATATTTACCTTTTTGGCACTTATCTTCTGCTTAAAGTAAAACTATTCCTAGAGAACAGAGCTTCTATTTTTAGGAACTCTAGAGACAATAATTTACCTCAGCCTCTATCACATTTACGAGTAAATGTATTTATATGTGATGAAGTGGTCTCGCACTTTTTCTTCTGTATTAAGAGCCATTGCATGTGTTATTTTCGCAAATCATTCATGCTGTGATAAATTGTGCTTCCTTTTTGAATGATTACACTGCTTGAATGCATACAGTACCAATACTCATTTTAGTGTATTTCGAATATGCAATTTTTAAATGCAGACAAATGTTTTTTGGGGTGGTTCGGTATACACATGCACTTTTAGTTATGTTTACTATTGATTAGGTTAGTAAATATGGACATGAATTCGTGGAGTGGGTGTAGTGTGTTTATATAGGGACCTGTATCGATACTTCAATTTCTGACCCTTGTCCGGTTATAAATCACTAATATCCATACAACGGCACAGAAACCCGTTTCATAAATCAGTCATAGCGCATGCTGTCACATTAAGCAAGCCCTATTCCTCCAGCCCCCTAGAAAGCACACCGAGTTCTCTAAACAAACCAAGCCTCCAGCAAACCTGGGAAATCCCCGCTGCTATTGTTTTGATTTCGTTCGAGAACTCCTGCAAAGAATGTAGGAACGACCAGTTCTTAATTGACGTCATATGTCCATCTTTACGTCAAACCCGGCACCTCTCAGGTATAAATATACCGACACTGCCCTAAGTAATGACACGGTGGTGATGAGCTTGGAGCAGCGACTACTTGCCGGAGAGCCCAGCTGATGCGAGAGCCCACGGACGGTGCCCCTCCCTTTTTGACGCGCTGAGGAAAGACGCTGTCTTTTCTCTTGCCGAGAAATCCAGCCTCCAGCGTTTCCAGCCCACCTTCACGGGTGACTGGGATACCGAGTCCTGAGAAAGAGATACCAGCCCTCTTGCCTTCTAAATCCCAGGTACTGAACTGACTAACCCCTTACAGAGAATTCTTGAGTCTGACTCTTGGCAAACCAAACTTAACTTAAACTGCTACTTACTCCTTCCCATGTATTAGGCTTAGGTCAGGTACACCGGCGTAGGCGTAGTTAGAAGCACCAGTTGAGTACGATTAGTCAATGTATATATGTATGTATATCTTTTATCCATTTTAAAGTAACATATGGCTAAGAAACCATATCAATGCTTTTACAGTATTATTTTATACTCCTGCTTTTACTGTATGCATTTTACTTAACTATAAGTATTACAATTGTAGCGATTCATTTCTCTTGTATGAGAAAAGAGACTGATCAATAAATAACACCTTTTATTGAAAACACCCGTCTCTCCTTTTCTCTGCAAATCTGGTGAAACTAAGTATGCACGCATTGACTGAGTAAAATAGCTGTCTTTTGTTTTCACACGACTCTAGAGATATACTCTTGATCAGGGAGAGCAAATTTGTCATGTTCTATGGTTGTCAGAAACTAAATCCCTTCTTGTCTATCCAGGGAGGTTAAACTCCTCCTGGCTTATTCGAGAAAGTTTCTAGTGAACTCTGAGCTAGCTGGCACACAAAACTTAAGTCTAATATCGTCAGTAAAAGACCTAGTTAACCTCAGTCCTACGTCTACACTACTGAAGATATTATTCCAATGCGCAGAGCCTATTGGGAATATAGGAACTACACTACAAAGCCATGGTTTTCGCACACTCTGCGGGAAATGAAATTAGGCTGCAAAAAACTGGAACGCCAATAGAGGCAGGGCTACCAGCCTGATGCGAAAACTGCTCTGCAAATTGCCCATATTATGCCGCGATTAGGACAGCAAAAGACAGTTATTACGCAGGGAGAATTGCAAAGGCTACTAATAATAGTAAAAAAATCTTTTCCATCGTAAAGAGTTTCCTATTGCCATGTGCCGCACAACCTTTTTTGCTCTCCTCAGAAAAATGGTGCGAGGAACTATCCTCCTTTTTTATTGATAAAATTGTGAAGATTCAGGATGGTCTGCTTACTACCTGCCCTGACCAAAAGACTTCACCCCTGCTGCCTTCTCTGCCCAGATCTACATCTGCTGTGTGCCAGTTTGAGGGATTTGCCCCCTCTGCAGAAGCAGATATTTGGGCAGTACTAAAGTCTATGAAGTCGGGGTCCCCTACGGATCCTTGTCCGGTGCGAGTGCTGGGGGGAGTGGCTGAGACAATATGTGGGGAGGTCACTCAGATTGTCAACCTCTCTTTTTTAACCGCGACTGTCCTGATCTGCTGGAAGCAGGCTAAACTATTGCCGCTTCTAAAGAAATCCGGGTTGGACCCTGCCACCCCTTCAAGTTAGCGGCCCATATCTTTGTTGCCAACGCTGGCTAAAGTCTGCGAAAAGATGGCGTTTTGCCAGTTGGACAATTTTGTTGAGACCTCTAATGACTTGCACCCGGCCCAATCTGGGTTTCGGGCAGCCTATAGCACTGAAACAGCCCTGGTTGAGATGACGGAGGCTATTCGGGAGTGCTTGGACGGAGGCGGTAGAGCGGTCCTAATTTTGTTGGATCTCTCTGCCGCCTTCGACACGGTGCCCCATGAGCTTCTCCTCGCCAGGCTGTCTGCTATTGGCATTACTGGCTCGGCCTTAGAGTGGCTGACGTCATTTTTAGGTCGAGCTGACGTTAGCATTCATGCGAAGCATGAATGCTGTCAGCTCGACAACTAATGTGATCCGTTTTTAGGAGAGTGGACACCAAAGTGTTACGAGCGTTTTCAGTGCCGGATTTCACCTCGGGAGCGCGCAGCATTGTCTGCAGTGGCAGTGTCAGTTTCGCTTTTTTATTACTTTCGTTTTTCCCGAGGCTGGCTGAGGCTGGCTTGGAATGAACAGGCTTGCCCCCGCGCATGCGCAGAGTAACTCACAGCCCTTGCTTTTACAGACGCAGGCAGGCAGCCCCCACCCCTCTGCATGCACGCACGCACGCACACACAGGCGAGCGCATGCACACGCAGGCACACACATACAGGCACACAGACACTCGCTCACACACACACACACCCCTCCTCCACAGTCACACGCACGCACACATACATGCAAAGCCCGCCCGCCCGCACATGCTTTCCCCGCGGCCCCCGCCTCCCCCTTCCCCGCGCCCCCGCCTCCCCCTTCCCCGCGCCCCCCGCCTCCCCCTTCCCCGCTCAGCAACGCACTCACCGGCTTCCTTCGTGCGGTGGCTCTCCTCAGCTGCAGGGCCCGGCAGCAGGACTCTTCTTACCTCCTTCTGCACCGGGGCGCAGGGTAGGCTCCTGCCTGCTCCGGTGCTCCAAACACGGCGGCTCCGTCCAATCGCGGCTCTTCCGTGGGAGGCGGGGTAGGCTCCCGCCCTCCTACTTCCTGTTTCCTGTTGTCGCGCCGGCCTGCCTGACTTCCTGGTCGCAGGCCGGCAGAGTGACGGCAGTGATTTGCGGTATGTATTTAGTTAGTTATTTATGCATTTTTATATAGCGCGGACTTTACCCGAAGGCGGTATTTATTTATTTATTTTTTTGGGACGCTGCGTGCTGTCCCGCACCACCTCCTGCTGCATTTCCTGCTAGTTGGCGCCCGTTGCCATTGACAATTCTTTTTTATTAATTGATGTCTTGGTCTAGCTTCGCAAACTTTGCAAGGTTCTGCTATTAATTATGAAAAATCAACCCATTGACTTTGAATAGAGGGTGTGTCTTTAAACGGACTTCTTATGACATCTGAGATCAACTTAACTCTCTCTACCCTCTTTAAACTCGTGGAGAGGCTTGCTTGGCTCCGTGTGTGTATCGACAAAACTAGTATTACTAGTGAGTGACCTTTCTTAACATGAGTCTTTTATAATGTCACATGCTTTCCGTTTGAAGCAGCAATTGCTTGTGGTGGTGGGTGTGAGTTAGAAGCACTCCTTAAAAAGGTTACTTAGTGCCGTGTGTTCTTACTGGAGGCCCTGTTTATTATCTTATGGGGCAAATTTCGAGTAACATAGCGTGGTGAATATATCGTCATCACATCCATGAGGTACAACGGTACTAATTTATTTGCAGTCATTCTTTTTTTGCTAACAGTTATGATAAAATAGATGTAAATATCACACTTTTAGGTAACGTTTTATCAACGTCCAGGAGTAATCTGTAAAAGTACGAATGCCCTGTAATTTCTTTGTAAAATTCCAAGGTACTTGCCTGTACCATGAGGAAAACTCAGAGGCACCTGTTGGAATGCAAGCTTTCGGTATTATTCAGTGGCATGTTGGTAAGTGTACCATGGTGTGCCAGAAAAAACCCACACAGCTTAATTCCCTCACAAATAATGCACTGCATCGATGGTGTAGTGGTATTGGCACTTGCATCGTGCTCATGTATGCAAGTAGTACCATTCAGAGCCGTGTTTACCACCAGATATTTGTAGAATTGTATTTTCATAGTGTAATACCGTTTTTATTAGGTGTTACTGAGCAACTCTGCTATTACCATCGAATATGAGAATGCGATAGACCTGCAATTCTGCTGAGTCAAGGCAACATTTGACAAATGAATTAGGTGGCTGCCGTGCTGCAGTTTTCTGGCACTGGTATGTCGCAGATGAATGCTACTTTAGCAGCCTTTATTAGGTCGAGCCTAGACATGCAAGCAAGCGAAGCTTGCTTGTGTCTGGCTCGAAACCTATTGTCACCCGTAACGTCAACGCCAATTGTCAACGTCAGACCTGCACAAACATCAGACATCCACAAGCGTCAGACATCCACAAGCGTCAGACATCCACAAGAGTCAGACATCCACAAGCGTCAGACATCCACAAACATCAGACATCAGACCTGCACAAGCGTCAGACATCCACAAACATCAGACATCTGACATCCACAAGCGTCAGACATCCACAAGCGTCAGACATCCACAAGCGTCAGACATCCACAAGCGTCAGACATCCACAAACATCAGACATCCACAAACATCAGACATGCACAAGCGTCAGACATCCACAAGCGTCAGACATCCACAAACATCAGACATCCACAAGCGTCAGACATCCACAAGCGTCAGACATCCACAAGCGTCAGACATCCACAAGCGTCAGACATCCACAAGCGTCAGACATCCACAAGCGTCAGACATCCACAAGCGTCAGACATCCACAAGCATCAGACATCAGACATGCACAAGCATCAGACATGCACAAAGCATCAGACATCCACAAACGTCAGACATCCACAAACGTCAGACATCCACAAGCGTCAGACATCCACAAGCGTCAGACATCCACAAGCGTCAGACATCCACAAGCGTCAGACATCCACAAGCGTCAGACATCCACAAGCGTCAGACATCCACAAACATCAGACATCAGACATGCACAAGCATCAGACATGCACAAAGCATCAGACATGCACAAAGCATCAGACATCCACAAACGTCAGACATCCACAAACGTCAGACATCCACAAGCGTCAGACATCCACAAGCGTCAGACATCCACAAGCGTCAGACATCCACAAGCGTCAGACATCCACAAGCGTCAGACATCAGACATGCACAAGCGTCAGACATGCACAAGCGTCAGACATGCACAAGCGTCAGACATGCACAAGCGTCAGACATGCACAAGCGTCAGACATCAGCCATTGTTATTTGTAATATCAATACATCTAAGTCACGTAAATGCAACACATATTGCATTACAAATGCTATCGCTGTCACATTTGCAAAAGTTAAAACTATTGGCATTGTAAATGACAAAGCTATTAATTTCGCTATTTTCAAAACCAACACATAAATGGGTCATTTACAATACCAATAGCTCAAACTTTCCTAATGCGAGACCTATTGCATTGCAAATGCTTGTTAAATAATGGGACCCAGCAGGTTTGGATGCCACCTCATGCGTCCTCGCCTAGGATACTTTCTACGGGGGTACCACAGGGGTCTATACTTAGCCCCCTGCTGTTCAATGTTTACTTGACCCCTTTGATCTACATAGCTGAGCAGCTGGGGCAAAAATAATTGCCTATGCCGACGATACCCAGCTCTTGTTTACCTGGCCAGGTGACAATCTGGATACGCCGGCTGTCCAGCTCTGTCTCTATTCCGTCTTTCGCTGGCTTGCGCTTGCGCAGTTAAAGTGCAATGAGGAAAAATCCGAAGTCCTCTTCTATGGCACTTTTCCCAGCAACTTCGGAGATCTCTTATGGCCACCAGAGGCTCCCTTCCCCAAATCTATGGGTGGTCCGGCAAAAAATCTGGGCGTTTGGTTCAGCGAAAATCTGAAATTTGAGGACCATATTAAGAAACTTACAGGTGTCTGTTTTGGCACCCTGAAAGCTTAGCGCAGATTTTTTCCACTACTGCCAAGGGAAGCTAAAGAGACGGTGTCGCGTGCCCTAATTTTATCTAGGCTCGATTATGCCAATGCCTTGTTCAGTGGCATTCCATCCTATTTGATTCAACAACTCCAGGTTTTCCAGAATGCGGCAGCTAGACTCCTGTTTAATATCCCTAGGAGGTCTAGCGTCCGCCTTCATCTGCGCAGTCTACATTGGCTAGCGGTGGCACAGCGGATTCTATTTAAATCACTGGTTCTCTCCTTTAGAGCGACACACGAGCAAGGGCCACTGTACTTAAGAAAACTTTTTTCTATGTATGTTCCCAATCGCTGCCTGAGATCAGCTAACCAGTGTAGGATGGTCCTACCCCGATTTAAGCGTGCTAGGCTGAGGGGACAGTCTATCTCTGTTACAGCAGCCAGGGCCTGGAATGCACTCCCCCTTCACCTTCGGGCTATTCAGGACATCTCCCTCTTCAAAAAAGCTTTAAAAACTCACCTTTTTAATTCTAACAGTTAATCAAGACTGTCTCACTCTGCCTCTGCTCATCTTACGACCCCATACGCGCCAGGATACTCGTGAGTAATAGAGCACGCTATAAAACATTCTATAAACATATAAACATAGTGCAGGTGTTCACGAAGAACACCACCGCCAGGTGGTACTACAACAAACAGGGCGGGGTGGGGTCGTGGGCACTTTGTCAGGAGGCTCTGCGTCTCTGGCAATGGCTGGAACACCAGGGCGTCACCCTGGTGGTTCAACACCTGGCAAGTTCCCTGAACGCCAGGGCGGATGAACTCAGCCGCCGGTGCATGATGGCTCAGGAATGGCGTCTGAACTCGGATGTGGCGCAAGGCCTCTTTCAGCAGTGGGGAGAGCCTTGGTGAGATCTATTCGCCACAGAAGAGAACGCGCAATGTCATCAGTTCTGCGCGTTGGAATTTCCAAGGAGGCGCTCACTCGGAGACGCTTTTTGTCGCGAGTGGAGCTGTAGTCTGTTGTACGCCTTTCCGCCTATACCACTTCTGCCCAGAGTGCTGAAGAAGATCAGGCGCGACCGGGCCTATGTCATCCTTGGGGCTCCAGTCTGGGCACGAAGGTACTGGTATCCCGCGCTACTCAGCATGTCGTCGATCCCCCGATTTGTCTGCCTCTTCGGGAGGACTTTCTATCGCAGCAGCAGGGGACGGTCCTCCACCCGAACCTGTCCAGTCTCCACCTACATGCGTGGAGATTGAGCGGCGACAGTTGAGGCCATTTGACTTGCCTCCTGAAGTCTGTGACGTGATTCTGGCAGCCAGGCGTCCCTCCACAAAATTGGTATACGCCTGTAGGTGGAACAAATTTGTGGCATGGTTCACAGCAAATGCTGTGGATCCACTCTCTACCCCCCTTTCAGAGATTCTCCTCTTTCTTCTTTCTCTTGCCCAGAAGGGCTCTGTTCTGGGCACTTTCAAAGGCTGCCTCTCTGCCATTTCAGCCTTCTTGAGGCTTCCTGATCTGCCTTCTCTTTTCAAGTCCCCTGTTGTAAACAGATTCTTGAAGGGCATCACACATATGTTTCCTCCTGTTCCTTTCGTGATGCCTCAGTGGGACTTGAATCTTGTTCTAACCTATTTGATGTGTGCTCCTTCGAGCCACTTCACAATTGCCTTCTTCGTCTTCTGACGCTTAAGACTGCATTCCTGGTTGCCATCACCTCTGCCAGGAGAGTGAGTGAGCTCCAGGCTCTATCTTCTAAGCCTCCTTTTCTCTCTGTCCATCTGGACAAAGTTGTCTTGTGAACTTGTCCTTCTTTCCTGCCCAAGGTGGTTACAGCCTTTCATATCGGGCAGTCCATCACCTTGCCCACCTTCTTTCCGCTTCTGCATCCCTCGAAAGAGGAAGAGAGGCTCTACGGTTTGGACCTAAAATGTGCGCTCTCATTCTATCTAGACCACACACGCCAGTTCCGGGTGGAAGACCAGCTCTTTGTTGGTTATGTGGTTCGGTGGGTCGTGTTGTACATCAAGGTCTGCTACTCCTTGGTGAAAAAGGAGCCTCCTGTTGGGCTGAGGGCTCATTCCACTCGGGCCACGTTGGCTACTACTGCTCTGGGTCGGGGAGTCCCCTTGCAGGACATCTGTCAGGCTGCTACCTGGTACTCGCTGCACACGTTTGCTAGACACTATTGCCTGGACAGCCAAGTCCTGAGAGATGGATTTTTTGGCCGTTCCGTTCTCCAGGACTTTCTGGTGTGATCTTGGTTTGCAGACCCACCACCGGGGTTGGTATTGCTG
Source organism: Lissotriton helveticus (assembly GCF_964261635.1). NCBI lineage: Eukaryota > Metazoa > Chordata > Amphibia > Caudata > Salamandridae > Lissotriton > Lissotriton helveticus. The sequence continues at coordinate 623,590,645 of NC_136057.1, forward strand.
GGGTATCTAATCTAAGATAAGGAATCTAACACTGACCTGTTTCTTTCAGATGCACAAGTTACTTACCTTCGGTAACGATATATCTTGAAGAAACAGTAGTTAGTGTTAGATTCCTTAACGCCCAACCCATCCTCCCCATTCTGCGGACCGATGTCTAGGGTTAAGGTATTTCTCTTCGAGGGCCCTAGTTTCATGGCACCGGTGTCGGTCTCTGGTATGGCTGTGCGTTCCTTGCACGGAAAGCTATGTACAAGAACTGACGTTAGCGCGCGAGGGACGCGGAGCTGCAGACGACGCCTACCGACGCGCAAGGGTACTGCTAACCAAAACTTTACGGATCCAGTCTAACGCCTGGGGATATTCTAAGGTAAGGAATCTAACACTAACTAATATTTCTTACAGATATATCGTTACCGAAGGTAAGTAACTTGTGCATTCGTGTTAAACATCTGCCTCTTCTGCCTGTCATCTTGGGCAGTTGTGCTGTGTGTTTGGGTACATGCTCTGTAAGCGGTGCGGCTGAGGTAGGCCTTATGGAGTATCATGTATTGTATCAGTTTAAATTTTGTGTTGCATGATACCTTTTTTGGGTATCCTAAGAGGGCGGCCCACTCCTTATCCGTCAGCTCCTTTTCCAGGTCTCTGGACCATTTGTCATGTAGCCCATTGAGAGAGGTTCCTGTGTGCAACCGGGTTACCTTGTTTTTTTTTTGTTTAAATTTGTTTATTGGGTTTTCGCATTTCACATACAATTGGCAATTTCTGAAAGAGTACTGATATGTATTAGTTCCCAACTTGTGGAAAAGTAAATTTTGCCATGTTCTGTGTCCCTACGCGTCATCCATCATATGTTATATGTGCATGATTAAATATGCATATGCATTCCCTATGTTCGATTAATGACGCAATTACAGTTGTGTCCATCTCTAGTATGTCAGTTTCCAGTTCTCGTGAATACTACGAATATCAGGCCTATGTAAAGTTACGTTGCCACGTTTCTCAGTGTGCACGTTATTCCATTGTAAAGTCCCCGTTTCTAGGCCTCAGAAGGGCCTGGACACCAGATTCAGCTCCTGTCTCCTGTCTCCTGAAGCCTCGCTGAGGAGCGATACAGCCCCCACCTGTATCCTCGACCCTTCACTTACTTCCTGCCTCGCAGTGCCCGGCTCAGCCTAGCTCTGCCTCTGAGTCTGCCAAGAGTATGTTATGATTCCAGTTATCAGTTCAGTCCTCCTTCTCTGCATTCCTAAAGCTACTGAATCACATCAATAGTTTCCGTCATTGTCTAGCCTTTACGTCTCCATGTAAGAGAAATACTGCATTTTAATGGTCATTTAATATTCTTCATCATGCACTACATATAGAATAATGCATGCTCCAGTCTTAGAGTCCGTTAGCCTCTCCCCTCCTGACTCTTAGTACATATCAACATGTTCCCTAAACATCAGATACTAGATACTGCTTAGGTACATGTCGCCCTGACTCTCCAGACTTCAGTCTCTGCTCCTAGCACAGAGTTCGAAGCCCCCAGCTTCTCCTAGTAATACGTCATTGCCAGTTTGCGCGCACCATCAGGTTAGAGGTCCCGGCTCCTCAGGTAGCCCCCTCCATGGTTTCCACCCCATTCAAGACATATTCTGTTACGTTTGCATCACATGTCTATGTATACGCCTCTGTTACACCCACTTTCACCCTTATCTTTCGCGACTGCTACTGACCACACCCACTGCTCCGCCTATCGTATGTATTGTAATGCAACTGTTTTAGTATATATGATCGTGTATTGTTATTAAATGTTAGCGCGCTCATCCCAGATCCAGCCCCAGCAGCTGCTGGGCCCTGCCATCCTATTCCTATGTAGGTTGTCCTGTTCCTGTCCTTATGCTGTATTAAACCTACAAAACTCCTACTACCTCGAATCTTGACTCTTATTTATTGAGCTATCTGTTATTCATTTATTCATCCAAAAATAGAGGTATTATTTATTTATTTACCACATAATGGCGCCCGAACAGGGACTTGCCCTTTCCCCACGCGCCGGTGAAGCCACGCCGGCCCCCTGACCCTCTGCAGCCGTGACGGAACCATACCGTGCACGTGCAGATATTTCTGCTTCAAGTATCCCTCAGGCCCACGGAGGAGACGGAGGAGGCGGTCCAGCATCCAGACGAGGCGGTGGAGGAACGCGGCGAGTCCCGACCAGAGCCCAAGCCGAGAGTCCAAGGTCCGAGGTATCCGGAGGTCCACCCGTAACAGAAGTCCGAAGTTCGTCCGTCCGACGTCGAAGCAGTCCAGTCCAGTCCGAGGCCTTCCGTTCTTACTGCCCGGTGAGTACCATTACTGGGGTAGTATCTAGACAGGGTCAATTTAATTGACTCTGGTCCGTGGGTTGGTGGTACACAGACCCACAAACGAAGTGTCCACTTCGGTGGATGCGGGTCCTGACGTGTCTCTGTATGAGACCGGTAAGTTTCGTACTGTTTCAGCAGTGCATCTAGTTTCTGTTCCAGTCAGTTCTGTTCTCGAGAAAATTCATGTATTCTGTGTTCCGTATTCCAGGTAGTATTCTGTTCGAACTGTTATTTTAAATGTCCTTCATGTATTTTAATGTCGTGGTATGAATGGAGAATAAGTATCGTGTTCATTGTGTATTGTAGTGTGTCTAGATTACAGTCCAGTCATGCCCTTGTTTTCTAAGTTACGTCAGTTAAAAAACTAGAAAGGGTCTGCTGGAAGCAGCAGTTCCTGTCCCGCCTAGGGACAGTCCAGGTCATTTTATGTATCAGAAGCATGGCATAAGTGCCATATTATATCTAGATTTATGGGTAGAGTATACCAAACAGTTAGAAGAAAAGTATAGATGGCCCGTATCGGGTACATGGGATGCCGAGTGCATCATGCGAGTAGAAGAAGCATTATGGAAAAAGAAAGCCAGACAGTCACAGAAAGATGCCATCGAGTTATGGCGCAAAGAAGCTCATAAAAGAACCGAAAAAGAAATCAGAAAGTCAGAATTAAGTAGAGAATCCCTGGAACGAGCCCAAGAAAGGGAATTAATCGAGATTGGTGAACGAGTTAAAACCGAACAGTCAGACAGACAGAGGCATGCTCTTATTAAGGGTATGTATCCTCTTCTTGCCGAGGGCTTGCCAAAAGCGACCCCGGAGGCATCCAGTAATTTCCCGCCACTATTAGTTCCGACCAAGCTACGTCACAAACCGACCGCAGCTGATATTTTCATTTCGTCCTATTTGGACGACACAGTCCCAGAATATGCAAATCCTGTTCCTGCTCCGCCAGTCCCTGTAAATCAGGCACTTCCCGCTCCTCCAGACACCGGAGTACCTGTTACGGTACCCCCGGTCCAGCCCGCCATACCAGTTCAGCCCGCATTTCAATTTCCTGCCACACTAGTACGAAGAGGATCAGTAGATGACTCTAGTTCAGGGGCCGCAGGGGGAGGTACTCCTCAAACCCCGCCGCCACATAAGCGTTTAACGTCAGCCGAATTACATGCACAAGCGTCACAGCGTACGCCCAGGTATCAGTCTGTTGCAGAAATAAGAAAAGCCCTTAACGAATGTGGCTATGATCCAGTCCCAGGCGAGGATAGTATGGTTTTATATTCATTACGCGTAAGAAAGGTGACCGAGTAACTAGTCACCCTACCAGATATGAAAGAAGATCTAGACAGAATATATCGTTTCATCCGTACAGGGAATGATCCAGAAAGCATTAGTGATGTCATGTGCCAAAGAAAAGCTGAAGTCCAGCTCATGCTATTAAAATTTCTGATTAATTGTCTAATAAGGGAACAAGATTATCCGACCAAAGATCAAGCCGAAATGAGAACCCTGACAAAGTGGAGTGATAATATAGCCGAGGGTAAGCACAAGACTATCGGTGCTATAGAGAGTATGTATAAGAAGATTCGTAAAGAAATAATAAGGATACACGAACAACGTAAAGCAGCACAAGTAAGCGAGAAAGAAAGTAACTCTGATACTGAAGAGGTAGAGGACGAGAATCCCGACAGAATAGCGTATGTAGGAAAATCTAGATTTCCAGATCGCCATTTACGCCTAGAACACGGGTCTATTTTTCATCATCCAGCACCAGAACAAGGTTCTCTAGAACAAGTATTTCAAGCTACCGATCACATTCTGAAATCACGAATCGGTTATAGTGAGTTAAGTACTATGCATGAACAAGAACTGGTCCGATCAGCAGTCCGATGGATTACCGATTCTACCACTTTTCCAGATGAAATAGTGGCACAAATGTTTCTGAAAATGCCCCCAGCCGAGCAACGACTGGCGGGTATGTATATGATCCAGCACCTCATTACATTGTATGAGGGTCAGCACTCTGATCCAGGTCCGTTACACGATATCCTGAACGAGTTACTCCAGTATAGATGGAAAGGTTTAGGTACCGATTTAATTAGTGTCATTCTAGAACAGCGTCACAAATATAGAACGTTTTTGAACCCGTATTTTGTTCATGTCTCACCCCCAGAAAGTAAACCATTTTACATGGAGAGACAGAATCCGTTACGAGAAGTCCACCCAGTTAGAGGAACGGGTGGCGAACTAGAACGAGTGTTTGTTTACACCCCGATCACAAAGATGGAACTCTTAGAGATGAAAAAATTAATCCCCTGTCATGATAAAGATCCAGCAGGGTTCCATCGAGAATTAAAAGACATGCTCCGTATGGGAGAATACACGTATCCAGATATCATTAAAATGTTAAAAGTCTTGTTGCCCGCAGGGGTATATGAGAAACTCAAGGAAAAAGAATGGGAGGTGGGAGAGAAAAAGATCGATTGGGCAGTTCTAGAAGCTGAAGATAAGGCACGAGTACCAGGTACCGGTCTTGGAGCAAAATGTAAAGAATTACCTGAATTATTGATTCAAGTTTTACCCAGATTGTTAACAACGAGAAAGGAAGACTGGGATGCAATCTCAGCCTGTAAACAGAAACAAGACGAAGACATTAGTGATTATTATTCCAGATTTGAGAAATGTTTTAGCATCAACAGTGGCCTCAAGACAAGTAGTGAGTCATACCCTCATCTTTTTGTTACTAAATTAGTCGAGAATTCAAGTCCACCAATTAAAAATCGAGTTTTGAAAGTCGAAAGTACCTGGCAAGCTAATACCCCGTCCCAGATGTTACAGATGCTCCAATACCACCAGAACAGAATCAGAGAAGAACAAGAACACGAGAGAAAGCGTATGAAAGACACGAAAATGAAAGTACTAGTTGCACAATCTATTCCACAAGACAGTCAGAAGAGGGGTCCAAATCAAGCCAGTCATCCTGCAGCTCCCGTTAAAGGGAACTGCAATTATTGTAAACAGCCAGGTCATTTTATAAACGAGTGTGCAGTTCTGAAACACAACATAGCTACCGGTAAGACTAAAGAAAGACCACGTCCGCCTAGACAAGAACAAGTTTCACAGACTCCTCAGCCACAGAATACACCACAGACGGTTACAGCACCGCAGCCTATCGCTGCAACACAGCATGTTACACAGCAGATGTACCAGTATGCTCAGTCCGAGTATCCAGAGTATCAGCCATATTTATGAAACAGCCTAGAGAGGGAGGTAGGCTTGCCTCTCATCGAGATACCTGTAGATCAAGAAGGTCCCTATGTTCACAGTCAAGTATTAGGGAAAGACAGAAAGTTTTTGATCGATACAGGGGCAAGTAGGACCACAATTAGTCACGCCGAAGTTCCAGGGGCTCCGCTCTCAGGCTCTAGAAATGTTTCCCTTGGATTTTCAGGAAAACCTATCGTAAATGAGATATCAAAGCCAGTTACTCTAGAAGTAGGTCCATTGTCCCGCACTACTGATCTGTTACTTACTAAGTCATGTCCAGAAAATCTGTTAGGCATTAAAACACTGAAAGAATTAGGTGCAGTTATATGCTGTTCCCCAGAGGGAATACGATTGTTCCTACGTGACTTCAAGGGTCACTATGTATTACGAGATTTTGATCCCAGATTGTCTAATGTTCCGCAGCATCTATGGGCGCAAGGTCCAACTGATGTCGGCTTTATGCAAATCACACCCCATCGTGTGACTCTCAAGCCAGGTGTAGTCCTGCCACGAATCAGACAGTACAGATTGCCACCAGAGGCTGTAGCAGCCTTATCCAAAATTATTGACGAGCTCATGGCTCAAGGAGTAGTTGTAGAAACTGACTCCAATGTATGCAATTCTCCGATCATTCCAGTCATGAAACGTACTGATCCAAATGCACCCCCAGTATATCGATTAGTGATTGACCTACGAGAACTTAATAAATGTATTATTCCTCAGTACCCAGTTGTCCCAGACATCTCTTCCCTATTGACAGCCATTGATTCAGAAGCTTCATTCTTTACTGTCATAGACCTCAAGAACGCATTTTTCAGTGTTCCCATTCATCCAGACAGCCAGTTTCTTTTCGGATTCTGTTTAAATGGAAGGAGCTATATGTTCACACGAGCTCCTCAAGGTTTCACAGAAAGTCCTAGTATTTACAGTCAAGCACTCAAGAGGCAACTAGACAACATTCACATGCCAACTGACACTGCCCTGCTCCAGTACGTCGATGATCTACTGATCACAGCCCGTTCTGAATGTGCTTGCGAGCGAGCATCCCTTACAGTCTTGTATTTCCTAGCCGAGATGGGACACAAGGTGTCCCCTTCTAAGCTTCAATTCTGTGTCCAGCAAGTGGTCTACTTAGGACACTTACTGTCCAAGAGGGGTAGGCAGTTGACACCTGACCGTATTCAATTAATAGCGAGTCTTCCTCAGCCCAAGACCCAGAAGGAGGTACGTGCTTTTATTGGCCTTACTTCTTATTGCAGACAATGGATTCCTCAGTATGCATTTTTAGCCAAGCCACTGATACAGTTAACGACACAGGAGGCAGCCGTATCGACTGTCCTCCCTTGGACATCTGAACATACACTTAGTTTCAATGAGTTAAAGAAAGCCCTATGTCAAGCTCCAGTTCTAGCTACACCGAACTACAGTAAGTCTTTTACACTTTTCGTCACTGAACGCGAAGGTACAGCATTATCTGTTCTCACACAAGATCAAGCAGGACAATACAAGCCATGTGCTTATTTTTCGAGCACACTAGATCCTGTAGCCCAGGCTCTGCCTGCGTGCCTCAAGTCAGTTGCAGCCACAGCACTAGCTATCAGACAAAGTGATTCCATAGTATTAGGACACTCCCTGACAGTACAAGTTCCACACTCCGTGGAAGTTCTTTTAAACCGAACACAGACTCAGCACTTGACAATTGCACGATTAACAGGTTATGAATTGACACTGTTCCAGCCACACATAGAAATCAGACGCTGCAACGTTTTAAATCCTGCTACACTGTTACCGTCAGTTAATTCGAATCCTGCCACACACGATTGTGTGGAAGTAGTTAACATCATGACAAAGCCAAGACAAGATCTGACAGATATTCCATTACCAGATCCAGACCTGACACTTTATGTGGATGGTTCATGTATGAGAACAAGTACAGGAGAACTAGTCGCCGCGTATGCCGTGACTACTGATACTAAAGTTATTGAGACACACCGTATTGACACCCTGTCTGCTCAAGCAGCGGAGCTAGTTGCTCTGACACAAGCCTGCATACACGCCAAGAACCTGAAAGTTAATGTTTACACAGATTCACGCTACGCATTTGGAGTCGTACACGACTTTGGAGTGCTCTGGCAGGAGAGAGGTTTCATGACTTCTCATGGAACCAAGATTCAGCATGGTCTCCTTATTCAGGCTCTGTTAGATGCCATACATTTACCGACATCCATTGCTATCATGAAATGCAAAGCACATACGAAAGTTACTGACATTATTTCCCAGGGTAATGATCTAGCAGATCGCACAGCCAAGCTTACAGCTCAGACTCCAGACATTCCAGTAAATAAGACACCGACACACACTCCAGATCCGACTACATGTATGACAGTTAAAGACCCTACTCAAGATGTCATAGATATCCAGTTACATGCCACTCCCGATGAAATCAAGAAATGGTCCGAACAAGGAGGGGTACAGACAGATCAGGGATGGGTGACGAAGGGAAAAGCCACATGGTTTCTCCCCGACTCTATGGTTCAAGTCATTATTAATACCGCACATAGTCCAGCACATTTAGGAGAAAAAGCCATGTTAGACAGTATCCAGAACATTTGGTTCAACAAGCATTTACGAGCTGCAGCCAAGCAGAAAGTCCGTACCTGTATGATATGTTGCCAGTTCAATCCAGGTAAAAGTGTCCCGGTGGAACAAGGGGGATTCCAGCCTCCTGACCACCCTTTTGAAGTCCTCCAGATGGATTACATTCAGATGGAGCGATGTCGAGGTTTCAAGTATGTCCTTGTAGTTGTATGCGCTTTGTCCAGGTGGACGGAGGCATATCCAGTTCCAGATTACACAGCCGCGACCACTGCCAAGCAGTTGGTTCGTGAGTTCTTCCCCCGTTATGGACTCCCTAGGGTCGTATATTCTGATAACGGCCAGCCATTCTCCTCAGAGTTAATGAAACATGTTTCCCTTTTGTTAGGGTACCAGTGGAAGTTTCATTGTGTACGCCATCCTGAAGCAGCCGGTCTCGTAGAGAGACATAACCAGACTTTGAAAATCCGTATTGCAAAAGTTTGTCAAGAGAAAGGTGTAGACTGGCTAGTAGCTCTGCCAGTCGCTTTGTTCTACATGCGCATGGTCGCACATTCCAGATCAGGTCTGTCCCCGTATGAGGTCGTTTTCGGCCGCCCCCCTAACATGTGGGGTACTCCTAGACCCCGAAGTATTACCGATGTTTCAAGTAATATGCTGACAGATTACCTAGCTTCCTTGATGTCTGCCCTCAACTCTTGTCGTTCACAGGTTGCCGCCGCATTTCCAGACAATACCGAGTTGGCACCGCATGAAATCGTTCCAGGATCCATGGTCTTGGTTCGCAATTTTGACCGCTCAAGTCCGCTGGAGCCACGCTGGAAGGAGCCCCGACAGGTCCTCCTCGCCACCCGTACAGCCGTGAAGTTGGAAGGTCGCAAAGGCTGGGTGCACCTTTCGCACGTAAAGAAATTTTATGGACTGAAACCCGTCTCAAAGAACATTTCCCAGGATTTGAAGGATTACCAAAGTACCATTCTCAAGGACTGTCCCGCAAAGAACAATGATACTGCACCCTCCCCGTTAGAGAAAACTCCGCAACAGGAGTATAAGTTGAAACTCCGGTCTAGTAAAATAAGTCAGCCAGTTTGATTGTCTAAGTCCTCCCCTAGGTGAAACGGTTAGACTGTTTCTGACATGTATAAAATAGACCCCCATAGTGAGAGAGTTAGTCAAAACTCAATCCGATGTATCGTTTTTCTATGTTTCATATTATTTCTCAGTATTATGATTTCCTGCACCAGTTATGCATTTTACCTGTATTTCCCAGTTTCTCATGTAAATAAGTCTTCCAATGCTACAGTAGAGCACACGTTTAGTGATCTACCTCCTCATGAACTCTCTTACCGCCTCGCTATGCGTAATAACTCTTTCATCCGCATGTTACATTATTCACACCAGACCAGCAATGCCACTAATTGTTGGGTATGTGGTCGACTCCCCCCTTTCCAGACACCGAAGGGAGTTCTGCCACTCTTTCCTTATCCGTTTTCACATAATGGTTCGTGTGGAGCATGGTCCACGTTAACGTCATCCTCAACAGATATGTCTTTTCTTAACAGTACATGTTTTCCAGACAAGCAAGGTCTTCCCCACAGAACAGGGTTAGATCTAGAAAATGAAGTGTACAATTTAGGTAATTATTCTTCGAATTTCATGGTCCTGAATGTTCAGTCTGATACTACTCCAGACTTACCTGCTATTTCAGTACTACCAGTCAAAGGCGAATTATGTGTTAGAAATAATGGTTCTACACACGTAGGACATAGCGATTGTACTACTATTGTCAAGTATAGTGACAGTGGGAAATCTATTTTCAAAGCTTCACGCCATTCTTATTTTATTTGTGGTCAAACTGCATATATCCGTCTGCCCCTCGATTGGGAGGGAACCTGTTACATTGCCTTCCTACTGCCACCAGTTTTCCTAGCCCCATCTGATTATCACAGAAACACACATCTAGTACACATTAGACATAGAAGGGAGATCGAGTCCCCCATTGTCGATTATACTGAAACTGCTCTAGAACAGTACACAGATTTCAATAGAGGTTTCTTTTTCTTTATAGGACCTATCCAGAATAGTAAGCTAATCCGTAGGTTAACCAGAACCCTTGAAGCTGTAGTCAATGAGACTGCCTCTGCTCTAGGTAACTTAACCGAAGAGCAATCTGCTATGAGATTTGTCGTTTTACAGAATCGTCTCGTCCTTGACGTCATATTGGCCGATAGGGGCGGGGCCTGTAGAGTCATCGGATCTAGTTGCTGCATTTTCATTCCAAATAATGCGCCGTCTGTTTATTCAGCTATAACCAGACTCCATAAAATTGCCCATCTGTTACACCAAGATCCAGGCACCTGGACGTGGTCCGGTTGGTTCTGGAGTATAATTTCCGCCTGGGGATGGAAAGTATTGTCATTTCTAGGTATTGCAGTAACGATCATATTCAGTTGCTGCCTCTGTATACAATGTGGCCCTGCGATTTGCGGCATTTGTGCTACATCATGTATTCCTAGTCCCAAGCCCCGTTCTAGATCCCGTTCCAGGATAATTCGAGACGAGCAAATGATACTGTATGAAATGATAGATGGTATCATGAATATTGATGTTTCCTGATGGAAACGTAGTGACAAGGAGGGAATGTGGAAAAGTAAATTTTGCCATGTTCTGTGTCCCTACGCGTCATCCATCATATGTTATATGTGCATGATTAAATATGCATATGCATTCCCTATGTTCGATTAATGACGCAATTACAGTTGTGTCCATCTCTAGTATGTCAGTTTCCAGTTCTCGTGAATACTACGAATATCAGGCCTATGTAAAGTTACGTTGCCACGTTTCTCAGTGTGCACGTTATTCCATTGTAAAGTCCCCGTTTCTAGGCCTCAGAAGGGCCTGGACACCAGATTCAGCTCCTGTCTCCTGTCTCCTGAAGCCTCGCTGAGGAGCGATACAGCCCCCACCTGTATCCTCGACCCTTCACTTACTTCCTGCCTCGCAGTGCCCGGCTCAGCCTAGCTCTGCCTCTGAGTCTGCCAAGAGTATGTTATGATTCCAGTTATCAGTTCAGTCCTCCTTCTCTGCATTCCTAAAGCTACTGAATCACATCAATAGTTTCCGTCATTGTCTAGCCTTTACGTCTCCATGTAAGAGAAATACTGCATTTTAATGGTCATTTAATATTCTTCATCATGCACTACATTTAGAATAATGCATGCTCCAGTCTTAGAGTCCGTTAGCCTCTCCCCTCCTGACTCTTAGTACATATCAACATGTTCCCTAAACATCAGATACTAGATACTGCTTAGGTACATGTCGCCCTGACTCTCCAGACTTCAGTCTCTGCTCCTAGCACAGAGTTCGAAGCCCCCAGCTTCTCCTAGTAATACGTCATTGCCAGTTTGCGCGCACCATCAGGTTAGAGGTCCCGGCTCCTCAAGTAGCCCCCTCCATGGTTTCCACCCCATTCAAGACATATTCTGTTACGTTTGCATCACATGTCTATGTATACGCCTCTGTTACACCCACTTTCACCCTTATCTTTCGCGACTGCTACTGACCACACCCACTGCTCCGCCTATCGTATGTATTGTAATGCAACTGTTTTAGTATATATGATCGTGTATTGTTATTAAATGTTAGCGCGCGCTCATCCCAGATCCAGCCCCAGCAGCTGCTGGGCCCTGCCATCCTATTCCTATGTAGGTTGTCCTGTTCCTGTCCTTATGCTGTATTAAACCTACAAAACTCCTACTACCTCGAATCTTGACTCTTATTTATTGAGCTATCTGTTATTCATTTATTCATCCAAAAATAGAGGTATTATTTATTTATTTACCACAAACTACATCTTTTCACATCTGTGGTAGCATTTCATACAATACCCAATCAACATTTATCGTTATTGCACTGCGGTTGCTATCTTCTTGTGTAGGTCCAGTTACTTTGTCAGTATGGTCTCAGTACCATGGCTGGGTTAACATTCCCGTAATTACGGAGTTATGTCTATTTCCAAATTTGTATAAAGGTGCAATAATGCAATGTTCAGGTGGCGGGTGCATTCCCTTGCAACTTATGCCAGCTACAGAACTGCCGGCTGGCATCGCTAACTGTTAACTTTTGGGATAAAATTGGGGGGGTGGGGGGATCAGGGGATGGCGGGATGTGGCGCTTGGGTTTGGGATGGCTAGGGCGATTCCGCACGTGTGGTTTCTTGTGTGAATTGGCACCCATTCCATAGGTATGTGGTGCTTATGTATTCCCTTCACTTCTTCGTCTCTCAGTACCTCTTCTTCTACTGCTCCCCATTTCTTTAGTGGGCCCACCCAGGCCCCTTCCGGGGGTCCCTTCAGGGCCCGCCAGTACATAGCCAGAACTATCTTCGCCAAGAGAATAGCAGGAGATGCGATGCAACTCTGTACTTTGTCGGATTTTCTTCTTCTCAATAGCCCAAGTGCACAGGCCTCCCATGTATGTATATCTGTAATCTTCGTTGTTGCTCAAATTGTCTTGTGTATTGTGGGGCAATCCCAGAACATGTGCTTGAATCCCACTTCAGGGGCTTGACAACGGGGACATGCAAATTGTGTGTCTGGATAGAAACGTTGGGGGCGCTGCGGCGTGAGATACGCCCTGTTTAGAATGTTAAATTGTATGTTTTTAAATCGTGCATTTCTGGACCCTTTTTTAGGATATTCTAAGGCTGTTTCCCATTCCTTATCATTGAACGGCCTCCCCACTTCGTCCTCCCAGGTCTGTTGTAACGAGTGTAGAGGCTTAAGAATCAGTTCTCGGATGGCTTTATGCAGCCATGGGATTAGGTGCCTACCTGCTCCCATATGAAGGATTGTGTGTTATACCAGATGTGTCGGTGGTCCCCCTTCGGTCAAGTCCCAAAATTGATGACTACTGTCCATGAGTTTTCTATGTACGAGGAATTGCACTGGGGGAAGGTAATAATCCTCTATGATTTGGTTGTACGTCCCCAGCTGACCGTTTTCAAATAATGATTCCATCTCGGTCAGTCAGTGTTCAGTCCATATATGCAGGGCTCGGGTGGTATAGTATTTGTCTTGTCGAGGGAACGCTACCAATGGTAGTAGTGGGGAATAAAAGGTCCTCTCTCTTGACATATGGTGTATCTTCAGTATACATGTGTGGGCTATTGACACCTGCAAGGGGTAGGGGCTCATTGGTCTGGTGCCGGGCATTAAAAAACGGCTAATTGCCGGGAGAGGTACCCGTCCTTTGTCAGCAACTGTTTCTCCTATGTGGCGCTCTGCTGTCCAGTGCGATAGCCACTGCAGTTGCACTGCCAGAAAATATGTCTCAAATGATGGTGCTCCCATTCCCCCTTGGTCTGTTGGCAGATACAGGGTGACCAGGGTGACCCTATGGCGACCCACTCCCCAGATCGGGGAGGCGAGCAACGCATCTAGCTCCAGGAAGAAGGGGTGCAGGGGAATAACTGGCAGGTTTGTGAAGTGATAGAGCAGTCTGGGGACTAATATCATTTTGGCGAGGGCCACTCGCCCAATTGGGGCTAGGGGCAATGTTTTCCAGCCCGGGTTCCCTTGTATAGCCATTTAATAAGGTGGCGCCCTTCACCCATTAGGTACATAGCATGTGCCAATTCATGTGGTAAGGGTTCTTCCCTATCTGGAGACCAGTGTTTCCTCACATAGCGGAGTATGACTGCGTGTATCATCAACAAATTATTTGGGACCCCGTTTTCTTGGGCAAAGTTCTCATGGTCCATTAGGACACCATTATTAAATAGCACTCCTACTGTGGTGACCCTTTCTTCAGTCCAGCTGAGTATGTTTTGTTTAGTAATCAAACCAGTGGGTGTGGGAATTCCTGGTAAGGGAATGTTATTAGCGTATGGGGGCCTTAGTGCGTATAGTGTAGTGCCTTTTTCCAGTAACAGGGTGTGTTGGGCTCCTCGGCTGATGGCTTGTGCAGTATAACCCATTTCATGCAAGTTGCGCCCAGCGAGCCAGTAGATAGCCATTGAAGTTGGTTTGCGTAACCGTAGTTGCGATAATCCGGCACCCCCCAAATCGCCTCTGTCTGTCTCCAGTTGTAATTTGGTGAGTCTCACCCTTCTGCGACCGTTCCTCTAGACGAGGTTCGATAGTAGTGTATAGTGTTTTAAACAGGGAAATAGGGATCAGTATCAGTAAGTTTGTAAAGAAATATAGCAGATGCAGGAGAACCACTATCTTAGAGATGACTATACGGCCCATAACAGAGAGTGGTAATGAGGTCCAGAAGGTTGTCTGGGAGCGCAGCACCCTCACTGCTCTGGTCCTGTACATTTGAATGCCTAGGTATTTGAACTTGTGCTTGGCAACTGAGAGGGAGATGTCCAAACTGAATTGTATCTAGGTGCTTGCTAGGGTGAAAGAACACTTGTGATTTTGTTTCATTTATGGAGAGGCCTGAGATGTGTTCAAAGTGTTGAAAAATACTTGGCATTGGCTCTAGGTCGCCAGTCAGGTTGTGGGAGTATGCTATTAGGTCATTGCATATGCTGACAGCACGTGTGCAGTATTGCCCATTCTAATTCCTATATGTCTTGCGTCACTCCTCAGCTTGAGAGCGAGAGGTTCTAATGCAAGTACGAAGATTAGCGACGACGAGGGGCATCCTTGGCGAGCGCCACTGGATATGGGCGCGAGATGTGGTTTCTGGTGCATACTTGCGCCGTGGGGGGCAGTATACAGGAGCTTTACCCATTGCAGGTATGCATTTGGTATACCCAACTTTCCCTTGGCCTTTACTGTGTACTCCCATTTGAGGGTGTCAAACGCCTGTCTCAGGTCTAGGGAAATGCATCCTGCATTTGGGCGTTCTAGTGAAGTGGCCTCCATGACATCGTACAGGCATCAGATATTTAGGGATGTACTGCGCGCCGGGACAAAACCGCCTTGGTCCGTACAGATTAGTTTGGTATGTGGGGAAGTAACCGTTGTCCAATATTTTGCTCCATATCTTATATTTTGTGGCAAGGAGCTACAGTGGGCGTTATCCTGCTGTGTCCTTGGGGGCTTGTCCCGGCTTCAGGAGGGACACCACTGAGGCCTGCATGGTGAAGAGTGGGAGGTTTCCCATGTCCAGGGTGGTTTGATACAGTAGTTCGAAATGGGGGATCCATTTGTCTGAGAATATGGCACCACTCTGGACTGAGTTTTAGGCCGCAGCATGGGGCCCTGGCGTCGGCACCGGCCTCAGTTTATGCTCTGCAGTGCTCAGGGGTGCATGCAATCGGGCCAACCATGCCTCCTGCTGCTCTCAGTGGTTCTGGATCCCCCCTGCGGCGACACTGGGTCTCATCAGGTTGCCTATGCCTCCGTCTCAGGTCACACCTCCCAGACGCTGTCTCATTAATATTCTGCGACACAGAGGCACCTCTCCAGGCCCGATAAGGGTGCTTGGGTATGAGACCGCAGCTTAGGGCCCAGGTGTCAGCCTCTGCACCGGCCTCCTTCCAGTCTGGGGCCCAGATCGCACCCACAGGCGAGGATCTTCCTCCGATCCCCCCTCGTCGCCAGACTCACCACTCCACAGCATCGCTCCGCACACCTCGGATCTGTATCTGACGCCTCCAGGTACTGTGGTGAGTGGGCTTTGGGCACCCCGGCCCTCCACACGCCCCACTGGGCCTGGTTCTCCTCAGGCGGCAGCCTGTCTCCCAGGTCAGGCCCGATCAGGAAGAAGACGCTCCGGCTTCGGAACCCTAAGCCACAATCCTCTGTTGGAGCACCGGGGGCTTGCCAGGTAGGGAGGACTCTGCAGCAGCATGGCACTGGGAGGCAGGTCGCAGGTCAGCTCAGATGGGGGAACGGAGGCCTCCGCTGTTCTGCCACTGTATCTCGGCCCTGGATCCCTCGTGGGGAGGTTATGTTCCTCACCTCTCGGCAGCAGAGGGGACACAGCAATCGCCCTCCATCCTCGCCAGTGACGTCACTCCGTTCCAGTACATCACTGCTGCTCCGTCCCCGGGCGCAAACACTCCTGTGCATGTGCGGCACCCGTTCTCTGCCACCTCCGGGAATCAGTAGGTCGCTGGTGTTTTTGGATCAACCCCTTGGTGCCCCTTCTGCGCCGCTACCTGCTGGGGGGTGCTGCATTAATAATAGCCCCCAGCTTCACTTGATATTGCAGGATATTCAGTCCGGAGTAGGAGGTCTGCTAAATTGCAACCGCCATGTTCGATGGTTAGCCACGCCCCCCGCTACATAGGTTAGCATGGGAAGGTTTTATTAAACTTTAATAAAGTCTAACTTTCGATTGGAAGTAGCTAACAACATTATTCAATTCAGAGTATCAAAATAATAGTTCCAATAAATCCAACAAATTACCAATGAGGATTTATTATAACTATTGCAGGAAAGTAATTTTAGAACTTAGTATCCTTAAGTTACCTTAAACATCTCTGTAGCAGCTCCTTCTGACCGGCCAGCCTCTAACAGCCTGTCCCAAGCAACTCCTTGAGTAGATGTGAAGAGGCCTGGGGCTGAAACAATACAGCCATTTGGTGGGAGAAGATTTGCTTCCTGGAGAAGCCTGGGACAGGAAGGGGGCTGGGAATATAAACTGAACATCAAAGTTTGAAGAACAGATGTAACAGGACACAGGCCAGCTCTCACTTCCTTGACCCCGAGCCAGATAGATGCCCCTCTAATTCGATTAGGAGAGGGGCTGGAAAGAGGGTAACACCACTAAAATGAGTAATCACTTCATTGAGAGGAAACACACAGTGAAAGACCTGAGATGGGTAATTCTGGCAATACTACCCATGAAGAATCACAATGCCGAAAAAATCCTTTTTGAAAAGGAGCAAACATGGGTCCACCGTCTACGGACTAATGTTGAAGGACTAAATGACAATATTCCATGGCTCAGCTTGAACAGCTAGACAATGAAGTCAACGTGTGCACACACACACTGCCACCCATGCCAGGAAATAACAGCACCAGGTTCCCTTCCCAAATAACTAACTGTAATACATAACAAACACTGTATCATGGAATACACACTGTCACCTTCAACCATGTAACTATAATTTGTGGGTAAGCACACTACAAAGGCAAGCCAACCACATTTAACAACCATCCATAAGGTGTATTATAACATTGTGAAATAGACACTATCACTTGACTGAAGGGACATTTAACAGACAAGGGTGCCCTCAACATAAAGCCTAATGCTATTAGGAACCAGCCTGACAGGATCCTGGATCATAATGCAAAAACCAACTCTCAGTCACATGAGTTCTTTTTACAAATAACTCTCCCCATTTAATTAAATTTTTACTACCATAACCGTTTTTGTAAATTACAGTTTAGAAGATATGAAAATCAAATCCTTCACCGTAGTCTCTCTTTCATGACCATTACAATCAGCCTACATTAGGTAGGAAACCACGCCACCTCTGCTTCCGGGATCTGAGAAGCAGAGGCAGCACAAGTAGTGTAGGACCTGTAAAGGAGGTAGACGGAGACTTGCCAGCACCTCCACAACAAAACCGCAACGTATCTTTGTGAACAACAATGTAATACTTAATGTATAAATGTCACTTATTCAGCAGGTACTGGGCTCTCAGAACGCCCGAGGAGGTGTCAAAACGATCACCAAAAGGTACGCGCTACTCCTTTTTAAGGCGGGTGCTTGCCCATCATCCCCACATGCGTTGAACTTTGAGGGGCTATGACCTCCGAATGTCAGTGTTATAATAGAAAAGACCTAACTTCTCTAAGCACCAGCAACCTTCGTTGCCGTTTTACATATTTAGCCGTAAAACACATGTCCGACTGTTTGCCGACTAATTGTTGATTTACCGGCTCTCTAGTATAGACGCACTGTACCACACGTCATGTCGCCTGAACCAGTATCGCAAGCTTTACTCAATTCCTTGTGACAATTTCAGAGCGAGCACTCAAAACACACTTTTTGCCACGTTCTGATTGTACACACATATTCCCACATTTCTAATAAGCAGTAACGATGGCGACATTGAGATTGGACCGCAATGAGACAATGGTTTATTACGCGCCATGCCGCCTGAATCAGTAATCCTATTTTTCAGACTAAGCCTTTTAAACACGCATTTTGCCATGCTTCAAAGCATACGCACCTTCCTACATTAACCAGCACAACACAAAGCTTCTCAGAAGCTGTAACAATGGCGACATTGAGATCGGTCGACAATGGAGCAAAGTTCCTATATACTAAAAGGCAAGCCATATAGCACTACCTCCCAGTGAGTCACCCACACATCGTTAAGAGCAAGAGAACCGTAGCACACATGAACTGAACACAACTTTGACATGGCATTTGTGAGCAACGAGAGAATGTTTGCCTCATGGGAACGAGAGAGATTTGCCTTTAACAAAGAATTGCCATTTTTTAGTTACTTAACTTCTTCTGTTTATGAAAGCACTACAGCATTCCTGACACCGCGCAATGACGCTATCTATATGTGTGTATTGTCTACCCCCTCCCCCCTTTATTTACCACTACAGGTACTTTAAGGCCTTTTCGCAATCCAAATTTTTTTTCTCCAAGGAATAACCTACAAATTAAGGTCCTTTTCTCCTATTTTTTCTTTATTCACTATAGCTACTAGGTCCTGAAAGCCTACATGACCCCTTAAAGGCAACTAATGGCTGAAACATGTCGACCTTTTTATGGACAACAGTAAGTGCGGAAGCCCCCTAAATACAGTTTCCTACGCACGCCACATTCTTTTAACCAGGCTTTCACTCCAGTATTCATTAAAATTCACTTTCACTGGACATATAAGCCTTTTTATTCAAACACCCTATTCATTAAAATCTCTAATCGCTACTGCACTAACCAGTGGTTTACCTCCGGGTGGAGGAAACATACAACTAAACCCGATGATGTCACGTCGCTAAAACAAGGGCGGAGAATCAAGATACACCGCCATTCGAGCCTTGGTATGTGAATGAGGGTTTTTTATCGGAACCAAAAACGATTAAATTACCAAAACCCTGGTTACTCAGGACAAGTGATCCTTCCCCCCAATTGATTTTTTGATGGTAGGGAAAAGTTAGCCACATCTGTGGGTTGGCTTACCCAGACCTGAACTCCAAGGAGAGATTTTCTCCATTTTGATTTTGAAAGAAATGTGGATTATATGACAAAAATATGCCACACTTCCCAGGACGTTGTCAAAGCAGAAGGGAGCAACTTGAACCCCATTGCTTGGGATATCCCTCCTTCTTGCCAGTCAAGAATGGGAAATACAAATGGGAAATCTCCAGGAGACATCTGCAGAAGGACTGCCCTGCTGGCCCTTTGGACTGAAACGCAGAGGACTGCGCTCAGAAGTACTGCATCTGCTGCACTCTAAGGCTCCACACAAGAAGGACTTTGACTGTCTTTAAACATAAAGAGTGGACTCTTTGAGCAGTTACAATTGTAGAAAAGTTCAGGAATAAGGCACGTGCAACATCCACTACAAGGACAATTCTAGCTGACCAGCTTCACCTGGATTTTCCTAGACTAACTATGTGCATTGTGGGAGTTGAAGTCCAAATTCCCAAGATAAACCAGAACTTCTAAACACTTGGATGGTGCTGTGGGACCCTTTCCTGCATCAAGGAACCTTCAGAGAAGAACTGCTGAAAGTTTGGGAACTTTTGACCAAGTTTGGTGTAAAAGCTCCAGAGGAAGACCAACATTGACAGTGAGAGTCAAGCTGGCAGCTTCGAACTGTGCATGTTTGCCCTGCTTGAAGCTCCGTAACTCATCATCAACAAAATGGAAGATAAAGACCTCCAGGGCTCATCAAGGCATTGCACTGCAGCAGGCCGCCGTCGTGGACTTGAAATCTGGATCCAAGGATCCAATTGCTGGACGTCGTGAGAAAAAGCTAAAAAAAGTGACTACGTCGGATGGTAAAAACTTGACCAGGCCTAACCGCTCATCTTATCCGACCTGCGCTCTATCACGGTCGGAATGAAACTTTGACTTTGTTCCGGATCAGCGTGACCAGATAGCCGCGGTTGACGCTTTCCACTTTTGAGCACTAGAAAGCAATTTTTTTCATATATTAAACCTTAAAAATTCATATTTCTGGTTCCTTACTTTCGATTTCTGTCTTTTTGGTGTAATTTGAAAGATAAAAATGTGCTCTATTTGTATAAATTGGTTTAGGTTTTTTATTGCGTTGTGTCTTTTAATTATTTATTGTTTTGGTGATATTACTAGCTTTACACTCATGTCTGCAAAGTTAAGTCTGATTGTTCATCTTCCAAGCCACCAAGGGTTGAGCAAAGAGTAATTGATTGAGAGTTGACTGGACCTTAATTGTGGTTGTGATGTTATTCCTAGCTGTAGGTACTTACCTGAACCTATTAATAAACCACCTTCCAACATGAGAAAAATAAGACCAAAACAACAAAAATCCAATAAGGGGAGATATGAATTTTAAGTGAAAACATGGCCATAAAGCACAAAAAGCCATTGGTAGTCTATGGAAATGGTAGACCTGAACCGAAGTACGATTTGAGTCTGACTCTTATGAGTCCTGATAAGATACAACAAGTTGATTGGTCACAGTAAAAGTCTGGAAGCTAGATAAAGTTTTGAAGACCAAAACCAGAAAATGACTCTGAGCCTTTTTGAAAAGAAAATCCTCCTTGAGCTGGCTGCTGCTGAAATTTTAGCTGCAGCTTTGGAACCGAAGGTGGGATATTTAAAGCAGATTGGCCTCACTAGAGATATAGACCTTTGGAGATTTCTTGCTGAATATTTTGGGAGTCCCAACGCAGAATGGGATTTAGTCATTTTTATGGAACTCCTTGTCACCTTAACCGGGATGAAGCTAAAATTCAGTCCAAAGATGTTTAACTGCTGGTTGGATACTTTTTCCCACTGGTCCCCCTAAAGCTGTGGCTCTCTGGAGGAAATGATTTTCAAAGTTTCCAAACTTTCTTATGATTCCCGAACTATCACAGGAGTACTCTCCCTAGTCCACAGGACCTCAGGGGAGGACACTTAGAAACTCTTACGGTGTCAGGGATAGGCCACCAGCAAAGTCCAATCCAGGTGCTACTGGTAAGCTGGGTACTTATAGGAAAAGACTTCTTCCAGCTCATGTCCCTGTAGCAACACAGGAAGTCTGCCAACTGGCCCTTGGAGCGTACTTCTTTTTCATGGGTACAAAGGGGAGCGGGTCCAGTCCTTTAGGACTCCGTTTTTATCAGGCACAGTGGGTCCAGTCCTCTATTGTTCTTCCTCAGGTCCGGGAGTGTCTAGCGATGCCAGATTTATCCATGACACAAGCTAGTGGGTGGAAATGCCCCTGGGAACTCCCTTACCAATGGCATAAATGTTCCTGGGGTTAACCCAACCTACTATGGTAATTTTTTAGAATCAAACATTTTTATTATGCGGTTAGAGTATCTTATAACACAGCCCAGCTGCCTATATCAACTCGCCGGGAGGGCGGATGCACATTAGAATAGAACACAGCTTCTGGGTCTACATCCCGGAGGCCAACCCAGAGTAAGTGAGGAAACACCACCATCACACCGGAAGCATAAAAACCGCTTTTAGGGTAGAAAATCAAAAGGACAAAAAGAAGAACAGAACCCCCCCTTACCCGTACCCCCACCAATCCTATGTCCCCCACCACCTCCTCCCCACTCCCACCCCCTTCCGCATCAGCTCATCCAGACAGCATTGGCCCCCGAGTTTCAGCCTCCCTCTGCTCATTACAACTATTAGGCTTTCAAGTACGCAGGCAGGCCCCGGCAGGGTCCAGGGGAATAAGTTGTAGTATCTGCAGGTATTTCGGGCATGTCAATTCCCGTAGCTCTTTAGATAACAATTGCAAGAACGGCGCCCAAAGGGTAGCATATTCAGCGCCTTTCCCATTAATACTCAAGGAAAGGCGCTCCATAGCAAGGGTGTGCCACAGTCGCTGAAACCATTCCCTCACATCAGGTATTGCCGGGGAACCCCATTGTGCTAAAAGGACTTGCCGCGCCGCTAATAGCGCCAGTGCAATTTGTTTGCCCCTGAGGGAGCGCAAGGGAAAGAATTTAGGGTGCGGGAGGCCCAGTAGGGTATGTTCGGGCAAACGGGGCAGTGTAATCTGAAAAGCAGCATCAAGCTCGTCCACGACTGTTGCCCAATAGCGTTCCAACTTCGGGCACCGCCAAAGAAGATGAACTAGGTTCCCCGACATCCCACAGCCCCTCCAGCAGAGGCCCGATTTCGCTTTGTCCAAACTTTGACGCACGCAGGGGTGTAGTACCAATAGGTCGCCGTTTTATAGGCGGATTCAGTTCCTATGGTGTTAGAAGTCGTGTGATGAGCCCGATAAAACACCTGTTCCCATTCCTTGGCCGATAAGGGACGTCCTAATTCTGTCTCCCACCGTACCTGCGCCTTTGTACGTTGCTTTCTGGGGCCGCGCACGATCATGGCGTAGAGCTCAGAAATAAGGCTGCGATCATCCTTTTTACAAATCAGCCAACGCTCAAAGACCGTCAACGATCTCGACATAAGAGCCACATTGGCCGGCCGGGTTACCCAATGTGCCACTTACGCATGAGAGAACTCATCTTCAGGACCCAGTGGAAAGTAGTCCGATCGTAGTGTCGAGACCGGGATCAGTCCTTCTAATCAAAAAGCATGCCCACTCGCTTACAACCCTTCTCCCGCCATCGATGAAAGACGGCGGATGAGCAACCCGGCGGGAAGTCAGGGTTATCTACTATTGGCGTCATTGGGGAGGAAAAGGTGGTCCGCCCCTTGCGGAGCGCCAATTGATCCCATTCCCGTAAAGTCGGGGACGTCACCGGCGAGGAATACAACCCCCACGCTCTGCATTTACGCGGCAGCCAAAGCTCCCTCCAAATGGTACAGCGGGCCACCGTTTGATCCATAAACAGCCAATGTTTACTGGACATCGGCCTGTTCCATTCCACCACATATCTAAGACAAGACGCCTGAAAATACGCAGATAGTAGGGGGAAGCCCAGCCCGCCCAGGGCCTTGGCGAGGTGGTTACCATGAACGCAAAGCGAGGTCTCTTATTGTCTCACAGGAATTTATTAAGGCAACCCTGCAATCGTCTCAACATGCCCGGCGGTGGTGACAGGGGCAGCATCTGAAAGAGATAGAGTATACGGGGAAGCACCGTCATTTTAATAGCGGCCAGACGGCCATACCATGCCAATTTAAGACGCAACCAATCGGCAAGAGACTTAGCAACCTGCTCCGCCAGCGCAGAATAGTTTAGAGAAAGGGTTTTGGCGAGGGTCGGGGCTAAACGCAATCCCACATACGTGCTATCCGAATGCACCCATTGAAAGGCAAAGTCTTTCTGTAAGTCTACATCATCAGAGGCTGGTACCGAAACGTTGAGGATTTATGACTTGGCAAAATTAACCTTAAACCCCGACGCCTCGCAAAAGTCAAGGAGCTCAGTGGTCAAGGACCGAAGGGAAGGGTGGGGGTCAGTCAACGCTAAGATGACATCATCCGCCTACATACTTATTTTATGGGCATCAGCCCCGAAGCGGATACCCGAGATAGTGGCGTGGGGACAAACGCGCTGGGCAAAGGGCTCCATGTAGAGCGCAAAGAGAAGCGGGGAGAGGGGACACCCCTGCCTCGTCCCGCTTGCAATGGGAAAAGGGGTAGACCTACATCCATTCACCCTCACCACCGCTTTGGGCGCCGCATACAGGCACCGCACCCAGCGTAAAAAAGTTGTCACCAATGCCAAGGCCTTCAGCACCTCAAACATGTAGTCCCAGTCCACACGGTCAAAGGCTTTCTCCGCATCTATAGACAGAAGAAAAGCCTGAGCCTTAGATCAGTGGACGAGGTCCAGCAAGTGGAGCAGCCTCTTGGTGTTATCAGCCCCTTGTCTAGTAGGTATAAACCCAGCCTGGTCAGGTTCAATCACTCCATCCATCAAAGGACTAAGCCTCGCCGCTAAAACTTCCGCAAATAATTTAGCATCAATGTTACGAAGTGAAATCGGCCTATAAGAGCCGCAGTCCGTTGGTTCCTTCCCAGGCTTGAGTATAACCGTTATAGCCTCCTCAGTCATGGACGGAGCAACCACCCCCGTATCCAGAAAAGAATTGAAGAGACGGGTCAAAATGGGAGCCAGCTCTCTACAAAATGTTTTGTCAAATATAGCTGAGAACCCGTCAGGGCCTGGCGACTTAGCCAATTTGAGCCTGGAAATGGCCGATATAACCTCCTCTATGCGGATCTCCGAGTCCAGCGCTTCTACTGAGTCCGGGTGGAAGGAAGTGATGTGCGATGTTGTGATATATTGTGTTATGGTTTCACGCGTTTTACCCTCCCTTGTGTAAAAACGACTGATAAAAATGACGAAAGGTATCTAGGATGGCAGTGTCAGTGGTGTGGAGATTCGCCTGGTTATCCTTGATTGCTGTGATGGCGTAAGTCTGAACCTGTGCCCGAAGTCTCTGTGCGAGCATCTTGCCCCCTTTATCGCCACAGAGATAGAACTTATGCCACAAACGCAACAAGGCATATTCCGCTCTATCTAGGTCCAGGTGTTTGAGCATGCGCCTCTTAGTCATTAATTCTCTCCACACCCTTGGGGCCCCCGTCCTCTTGTGGATCGCCTCCAAACCTCGAACCTCCCCCTCCAACTCCTCTCGCTTCTCCCTAAGCAACTTAGCATATGTGGCCGCAAGCGCAATGAAGTCCCCCCTGACCACTAACTTCAGGGCCTCCCATATCAACTCCAGTGCTGTGTCCCCCACACAATTTTCTGCAAGATAGTGGGTAATAGTGTCCCGAATCTTCGCTGTCACATCATCCGAGTGTAACATGGAGTCCCTAAGCCGCCAGCCGGCCGACGGCGGTCTATCACCCAAAAACGCAACCTTTACCGATATAAGTGCGTGATCGGCAAGAGAGCGTGGAGTGATGTCCGCGTCAGATAAGTGAGGTAGAAAGGCCGATGTAGCTAAAAAGTGGTCAAGGCGCGCGTACGTCTTGTGGGCCGCGGAGTAGTATGTGAAATCTCGTTCCTGAGGGTGCTGAATGCGCCACACATCGTGCCACCCTCCCTCAGTCAACCACCGTCTCCCCTCCTGTGACCAGGCGCCAGTTTGGTGTGAGCGCTGCTCTGACCTATCAATCCCCCCCTCCATCACAAGGTTAAAATCCCCCCCCCCCCACCATAATCAACGCGTCCGGGGACGCCAAAACTTGGATGAGGGCAGCGTGCAGAAAGGGCTCTTGCGGGGCATTTGGCGCATACATGGACCCTATCGTGAAGGTCGTCGCACCCCATTGAACCCGCAGTGCCAAGAATCTCCCCCTAATGTCCACTACCTGAGATAGTACCTTGCAATGTATACGCCTGCTAAACAATAGCGCCACTCCATTCTGTTTGTAATGACCTGAGGACCATAGCTGCAAAGGATAACGCTTGTCCTGCATACGGCAAACATCTTTGGTAAGTAGGTGAATTTCTTGTAACAGACACACATTGCTATCTGCATTTTCTAGGAGGGAAAGAATCACAGCTCTCTTTACCGGGCTATTCAACCCACGCACATTCAGGCTCACCACTTTCAGCTCTCTAGTCATCACAACCTAGTCGCATTCCATCCGCTCCCTTGAGAGTAGGCCAGCCCCCTCTCGCCTCTACAAGCCCCCCTTCAGCTGATGCGGAGCCCCCCTGCCCACCCCTCCCCTCCCCAAACCCCCTCACCCCCAACCCCCCAACAAAAGGAAAACCAAAAAGTCTCAAAACAGAACAACACTAGAATTAGGCATAGACGATAGTCCGTCAAACAGGCCCCAACGGCAAGGGGCGACAACACCCACCAACCCCATACCCGTTTCCTGATGCAGGACATTCCACTCGGCAAAGACACTCACAAGTGACACAGGTGGTCCTCACCAGGACCCCTCCGGCGCCAAGCAGAGTCCCAAAAAGGCCCAGCGAAAAAATGGGAGCCTCAGGCAACTCCAGGAGCGTCCGTTACCAAGACCACCGAGGCCACTGCATCTCCCCTCTTCAGGCTTAACGAGTGGTCCGGTTTCATTGCCGGCGCCCGTCCTCCCACCTTCTGCCATTCCGCCGATCGCCGTCAACGTCTATCAGGGGAGCTGCCGGTCTCAGGCGGGGTAGCAGGTCTTTCCAAGCCCAGAATGGTACGAGGTGCATCCAAGGATCGAACCTGCACCAGTTTAGCCTTCCACTTGAAGATAAGTCTGAACGGATGCCCCCAGGAGTAGGGGACCCCTTTCTCCCTCAGGAAGTTAGTGACGGGTTTAAAGTCTCTCCGTTTGAGCAATGTGGAGACTGCCAAGTCCTGGTACAGCACAGGGTTGTGATCCCGGAATTGGAGGGGAACGAGGTCGCGCGCCCGTCTCAAGATTCTCTCTTTGAGTTGAAAGTCGTGGACGCAGACAAGGATGTCCGGAGGAGGGGACTTGGCGCCCTTCGGCAAGCCCACTCGGTGCACACGGTCCATCTAAATCACCTGCAAATCCTTCTCATTCAAGACGTGTTTAAAGAGGGCCTCCACATACTCTCTAAGGTCCGTCCCTTCCCCTTTCCACTGGACCGCTCTGATCTGAATGTTATTGCGTCGAGACGTGTTCTCCAGGTCCTCGGCATGGGACTGGAGGTCCAAGTTCTGTTCCGTGAGATGGATCACATCCTGTTGCAGCCGGTGAATATCCTCCGCCGTCCCTAGATCGTGTTCCTCTAAGGTTGCGACTCGCTCCCCTACATCATCCACGTCCCGTCGCAGTTCTCTCATGTCCGAGGCCAGCTGGGAACGTAGGTCCGTTATATCTTCCTTAATGGACGCAAACAATTCCAGCATGAACGCCTTGGTCGCAGGCGCAGCATTGTCATCCTGGCGTGGGGATTTCGCAGTGGGCGGCGATGCAGATTGCAGAGGGGGCCTCTGAGAGTTGTCCTTTGGTGGCTTATCTTTTTTTAGCCTGGCCGTCGCCATTTTAACTCCACCGGTGGCTCACTGCTGGGGCAAGGGCGAGAATCGTGCTTAACAGTTGGACGCTTTGGGAGTGCCCAACAACATCGACAGCCAACTCCAGCCCAATAGGCCGCTCCGCACCCTGTCGCTCTGCAGCAGACCACCTCCCCTCGTTCCATCAGGGGGCCCCAACCTCTACGAGCCAAACAACAGCCTTGCCGCCTTAAGGTCAGGGCCCTTCGAAGGATCACTAAGCAGACTCTCCTACACACCGGCAACCAGGCTCCTACAGTACACTACTACCAAGACCAGCCGGGCCCATGCACCAGCGTCCAGATCTAGGCCCTTTGACTAGTAGAAATGCCTCGTGGTGCGCTACTGTGGGTTGGGAGCAACAGTCCTTGCAATAGTCAGTAGTGCGGTTCCCGCTGAAATGCGGTTCGGGCAGCAACTCGCGCTTAAACAGCAGTGTGGACTGGGGGCTCCACGGCGCACTGTCAGCAAGCAGGACCACCAGCCCTACTGACAGCAACCCCACTCGAATTCAGGGAAGCAGTTCCCGTCCCCCTTCAGGCACCCTCTCCTCCAGGTCACCCCGTCCGCCGAAACGCGGACCGAGATACTGCGACCCCTCAGGGCCACTCACGCGCCTCTCACCTTCGACAAAGTAGACAGTAGGTCGAATCCGCGAGGGAGCACTCACCTGCCAAGCAGGGATCTCAACCACCGCAACCGCTACACACAGCACCTCCGTCGAGGCCCCGGCAGCCTGCACCTCTCCACCGAACTCCAGGGCCCCTTAACACCGGGTCGCTCCTCACGCCCCCAGCAAGTACCGGGGCACTGCCTCTCGCTCCCGGGCCACGTCACCTCTCCTCACGCCTTCCGCGGCACTGGTGAGCCCGGAGACTCGTCCCGGCGAATGCAGTCCTGCGTGGGCCTCCAAACAGCCTTTGCACGTTTTCGCTCTCAAGCGTTACAGGCCGCAGCGGGCACCAGCCAAGCCCCCAGCCTGCTGGGAAGTGTCGCCAGGCCCGGACACCTCCAGAACGGACCCGACTCGGGAGCACGCCTGTTCACTTGCAGCTCCTTGCTGCGGGGTGCCCGCACTCGGTCTCCAGCACCTCCGCAGCCGATCAGTGTCACCGGGGCAGCTCCCTCCTCACCACCGTCGCCCTGCACTGGCGTCCGGTGGATCTTACGGGTCGCCTCCCGCCTAGGCCGCTTGGCGCCGCTCCTCCTCACTACGGCCAACCGATATATAAAAGGCGCCGCTCGCAGCCGCACATTACCCGGGGCCTCCCAGGCTCGAATTCAGGCGTGGATAGGCGCAATAGAGGGGGCTAAACAACGCTAAGAAGATTGTGGCGCCGGAGGGACCGAAGACACGTCCTACTCCGCCGCCATCTTGGCCACGCCCCCTCCTATGGTAATTTTTTAAATGGCTAAAGTCTTCGGCCGCAGGAACTTTGAGCCCTGAGGGCTGTGTGTGTGTGTGTGTGTGTGTAGGTACTATAGTAATCCTAGTGTCCTCCCACATCTAACACTAAAATCCAGTTTTAGGCAGTCCCTGTACCCCTAGCAAACTCGGAGTCAGAAGTCTGGTGGAACAAACCTGAACTTTCAGCAACCAGACAGTGGCTATAAATTGTTTTGCCATAATGTTTCCCTTGTTTGATGTGCACCCCAGATGTTATAGCTAAACCCAGCGGGCCTGTCAAACAGGTCTTGACACTGCCATCTGGGATGTCAGCAAGGAGGTTGGTCTAGCTGGCAGAACAAAAGAAAAGTGCAGTTCTGGGTTCTAGCTACGTCTTCTTGTGACAAGAAAGGCCTCTTTGAAGTTAATCAAGTCCTTATGCCCAGCTCACCTCCTGTCAAGGGCACAACAACACCTCCCCATATCCAAGGCCTTTGGTTCCTCTCCTGGGAGGAAGTTCACACCTTGTTTACACTTATTGAAATGCTCATTTCTAGCTGGCAGAAAAGGGAGAGCAAAAATGCAGATTTATCTTCCAGGGGGTGCCACCAGCCCAAAGGTAGCTATAAAAAAACATCTTTCCAAAAGTTGTATTACAAATGTGACTTCACCTGTGAATTGACCTTGTAATAGATATTTCAAAAAGTCTGAAAATTTAATTTGTAGGTGTGGTCTAGGCCGAGATACATTTTATCAAGCTTAATATTGTGAGCCAATGCTTTCCTATGAAAAGCAAACCCTTATACAGTAGAAATAGCTTTCGGGATTTTCCACTGTACGGACATGTTTAATATTAAACTTTTACGTGTCCTACTTGTAAATACCATGCTGTCTGCCTTATTAGCAATAAGGCCTACCTTGGGATGACTCACTCAAAGGAAGGTAAAAGAAAAGGGTTTATTATGACAGGTTACATTTGTAGTTTTAAAACTGCAAAGACAGACTACAGTGGTAGGCCTTGAGACATGTTTTACAGTGCCACTGCAGTGGATGGCACAAACAGTGCTAAGGTCTATTGGTGGCCTTTAACTCACAATCCCTAAGTAAACTTGATACCAGATACTAGCAACTTACAAGGAAATTGAATGTGTCAATCAGGAGTATGCCAATGTTACCATGTTATTAGTTTTGAGAATAAATGGAAGTGTTTCACTTTTTAGTCTCTTGACTAAATGTATTAACAATCTGTGTTTGTGAACGTATATCGGACCAAAGTTACTCTTTGTGAGTAACAAATCATGAGATTGGTGTCATTTATGACAGTTTAACTACCTCACATTTACTTATGCAGTTTCTAATTCATAGGCTGACAAATGAATTGTTAAGTGTGGGGGCCTGATTTAGACTTTGGCAGACAGGTTACTCTCTCACAAACGTGACAGATATCCCGCCCTTCGTATTAAAATATAATCTATTTGTAATACAGCAGTACTGTCACCTTTGTGACAGAGTAACCCATCTGCCAAAATGTAAATCAGACCCTAAGTTTTCTCAAAGATAGTAACAAACGTAAACATGTGCATGATGTGCAGCTTTGGTGAATTAGCAATACTGTCTGGTAATTGTGGCAGAGTCTGCTATATGCTATCCTATGTGACCTACATTTTGCAATATTATCTCAGCGGAGAAAAACTGGTCGGACCTGCATGCTAAACGCATTTTTTTCCATGGTAATAGATACATCCTGTGTGTGCTGGGGGCCAGGCGAGCACACCCATTGGGCTCACCGGGCTTCAGCCCCCCCCCCCCGTCGCCTCCTCTACCCGGGCTAAGATGACACGCACTGAAATGATGCAAGAAAGCTGCGCATCCGATCCGAGAATGATTTTTTTTAATTCGTTCTGAGAGGCCCAGCAGCCCGAGCCAAACAGCCAGCCTCTGAACAGTGTCAGTGAGTGAACCCCTTGCCCCCACCTCTTGTTTTCCTTTAGAGTTGCGCCGCGAGGTGAAATCCTTGCCTGAAGGCAGGGATTTCACCTAAGCACTTGATGGGTTGTGAGCATGGGGTGTGAAGATGTGCACAGCAGGGGGAAGGCATGGCCAGTTAAGGTGATGCTTTTCCTTTGTAAAGGAATTTCTGCTGCGTCATAGCCCAGGGTGTGCTGTCTGTGCACTTGTATAGATGTGTATTCCATACAAGTGCACAGACAGCAAACCCTGGGCTATGACGCCAGCAGGAATGAATTTACAAAGGAAAAGCTTCACCTGCACTGGCCATCCTTTTCCCCCTGCTGTCTGTGCACTTGGATGGAATTCACATCCACGGCGCTGCTCACCAGATAAATGGTGAACAGGGCCATGGATCTTTCTATGTCCGCATCCAAGGGCACCAGGGAAGAAGCAGAGGAGCCCCAGGCAAGGAGAATGCAGGAGACATTTGACCCACACCTATCTACTCTGAGACCTTCGTGGGGCTGGATGCCAGGACGCAGTGCTGCTGATCAGCCAGACTCCACAGTATAGTATCAGAAGAGCAGGCAGCAGTTTTTTATTTATGTAAGTTCCAGTAACTTTAATGCATTTTTCAGCACAGCATTACCTACTGCCTGCATATCTAGGTTACTTTGAATGTTGTTCTTGACTTACATACATAGAAACGTCAAAGAGGACAGTCCCCTCCAAATATGCAAATGTAGTGTAAGTTTGTAGTGTTCATTTTTTTTTAGGGTGCTAGTGGGTAATTTTAGAGTTCAGGGTGGGTGTGGGTTTTAGGGTGCCAGTAAGTAATTTTATGGTTCAGGGTGGGTTACGGATTGGGGTGCCAGGGGGTAATTTTAGGGTTCTGAGCGGGTATGGGTTATGGGGTTCCAGGGGGCAATTTTAGGGTTCAGGGTGGGTATGGGTTTTTGGGTGCCAGGGGACATTTTAGGGTTCAGCGTGGGTATGTGTTTTGGTGTGCCAGGGGTAATTTTAGGGTTCAGGGCAGGTGTGGGTTTTGGGGTGTAGGGGGCAATTTTAGGGTTCAGGGTGGGTATGGGTTATGGGGTGCCAGGGCGGAATTTATGGTTCAGGGTGGGTATGGGTTATGGGCTGCCTGGGGGAATTTATGGTTCAGCATGGGTATGGGTTTTGGGGTGCCAGGGGTCATTTTAAGGTTCAGGGTAGTTGTGGGTTTTGGGGTGCCATGGGATTAATTTTAGGGATCAGCGTGGGTATGTGTTTTATAGTGCCAGGGGTAATTTTAGGGTTTAGGGCAGGTGTGGGTTTTGGGATGTCAGGGGGCTATTTTAGGGTTCAGGGTGGGTATGGGTTATGGGGTGCCAGGGGACATTTTAGGGTTCAGCGTGGGTATGTGTTTTGGTGTGGCAGCGGTAATTTTAGGGTTCAGGGCAGGTGTGGGTTTTGGGGTGTCAGGGGGCAATTTTAGGGTTCAGGGTGGGTATGGGTTATGGGGTGCCAGGGGGGAATTTATGGTTCAGGGTGGGTATGGGTTATGGGATGCCGGGGGGGGAATTTATGGTTCAGCATGGGTATGGGTTTTGGGGTCCCAGGGGTAATTTTAAGGTTCAGAGTGGTTGTGGGTTTTGGGGTGCCATGGGATTAATTTTAGGGTTCAGCGTGGGTATGTATTTTATAGTGCCAGGGGTAATTTTAGGGTTTAGGGCAGGTGTGGGTTTTGGGATGTCATGGGGCTATTTTAGGGTTCAGGGTGGGTGTGGGTTATGGGATGCCAGAGGGGAATGTATGGTTCCGCATGGGTATGGGTTTTGGGGTGCCTGGGGTAATTTAGGGTTCAGGGCGGGTATGGGTTTTGGGGCTCCAGGGGGGTGATTTTAGGGTTCAGGGTGGTAATGGGTTTTGGGGTGCCGGGGGTAATTTTAGGGTGTGGGGTGGGTATGGGTTTTGGGGTGCCGGGGGGGGGATAATTTTAGGGATCAGGATGGGTATGGGTTTTGGGGTGCCTGGGGAAATTTTAAGATTCAGGGTGAGTATGGGTTTTGGGGGTCAAGGGTGTCATTTTAGGGATCACTGCGGGTATGGGTTATGGGGTGCCAGGGGTAATTTTAGGGTTCAGGGTGGGTATGGGTTTTGGGGTGCCAGGGGTAATTTTAGAGTTCAGGGTGGGTATGGGTTTTGGGGTGCCAGGGGGGTAATTTCAGAGTTCAGGGTGGTAATGGGTTTTAGGGTGCCAGGGGTAATTTTAGGGTTTAGGGCAGGTGTGGGTTTTGGGATGTCAGGGGGCTATTTTAGGGTTCAGGGTGGGTGTCGGTTATGGGATGCCAGAGGGGAATGTATGGTTCCGCATGGGTATGGGTTTTGGGGTGCCAGGGGTAATTTTAGGGTTCAGGGCGGGTATGGGTTTTGGGGCTCCAGGGGGGTGATTTTAGGGTTCTGGGTGGTAATGGGTTTTGGGGTGCCAGGGGGTCATTGTAAGGTGGGTATGGATTTTGGGGTGCCGGGGGGGGGGGGGGGATAATTTTAGGGATCAGGATGGGTAGGGGTTTTGGGGTGCCAGGGGTAATTTTAGGGTTCAGGGCGGGTATGGGTTTTAGGGTGTGAGGGGGTTAATTTTAGGGTTCAGCGTGGGTATGTGTTTTGGTGTGCCAGTGGTAATTTTAAGATTCAGGGTGAGTATGGGTTTTGGGGGGCAAGGGTGTAATTTTAGGGATCACTGCGGGTATGGGTTATGGGGTGCCAGGGGTAATTTTAGGGTTCAGGGTGGGTATGGGTTTTGGGATGCCAGGGGTAATTTTAGAGTTCAGGGTGGGTATGGGTTTTGGGGTGCCAGGGGGGTAATTTCAGAGTTCAGGGTGGTAATGGGTTTTGGGTGGCAGGAGTAATTTTGGGGTTCAGTGTGGGTATGGGTTTCGGGTTAATTTTAGGGTACAGGATAGGTATGGGCTTTGGGGTGCCAGGGGGGCAATTTTAGGGTTGGTATGAGTTGAAGGGTTGTATATATATATATATATATATATATATATATATATATATATATATATATATATATATATATATATATATATATATATATATATATATATCCACACCACTCCCCTTCCAAAAGAACGGGAACCGACACATGCTAGCTGGTTCAGATTGTTTTTAATGACAGGGCTCTGTTGTTAAAATTGCGAAACGCAGGGGCAGACGCGTTTCAGCCTTGCGGCCTCTTCAGTGCCCGTTTCGCTGCCGATTAGAAACATACTGTGGGGGCTCCTGATTTAAAGTCCTTAGAGTCGCTCCCAATTGGTGTTGCTCTCCGCCCCACCCCCTCAGCGTTCCTCCACTCCACTCCATGATGATCCAGGTCGGATATATATATGAGTTGAAGGGAAGTATATATATATATATAAACTTTACTAAAAAAAATAAGCCATTTACAGGGATATATAAACCTATATACATATATATATGTAGCGTATATACTGTAACATAGTTATATTTTAAAACAAATCTTTTACCATGCATATGCTTTTGTTGTAAAGGCATGTGCGTGGTAAGAGTTTGCATTGTAATGGTATTGTGTTGTAACACCACTTGAGTTGTTGAGTTATTACAACCGCGTTGCAAAGACATGCATTGTGATGGCATGTGTTGTACTGTCATACATTTGTGCGATGCTGAAGCACTTATCCATGCATGTAGCAGGTTACACCTAGTGGGTGTGTGGTTGGAAGAGTGTTGTCTTTATTTAAGCCTCTGTGAAAAGCATCTCCATGCAGTTCATGATGAATACCAAGGTGCAGTTATTGAGCTATGGGAATCGGTGCTTAGTCGTGTGATTGATGAGGAAGTGTGCAAGATAGGAGACCATTTCTATAATATATTTTATGATGGCAGCTCTCATTAGCTCTGCAGGTCCCTTTATTATGCTGGTGGTTTATTTCTTGTGTTCTGGATCCTGGCTCCTGCTTATGATGGGGGAAGCAGTAGATGGTTCAATCTGATCTTATGGATCCGCAAGAGTTAGCAGAACTAATATATGTCATAGTCTGGTAACTTCTTATCTAGTACTACAGACCTGCACATTACGTAATAATCTAAAATTAAATTTAGTTCCCGGAATACCTTTCTAAAAATAATAGTTGCACGATTATAGACTCAAATTGCTTGCCCAGTTTGTGATTAATTTTTCAGCCCATAATAGATGCAGACACCTCTCAGTAACTTTAATTTCGGGTGTCAAGAAGTTTCCGCTAGCAGGTGCTCTCCGGTTTCAATAAGTTTCAGATTATTGATGTGGCCCAACACACACACTTTTTTTAAGCACGTCCAAAGTATGTTGATTGGCTCTTCGAATGTGAGATTTTCCTGCAGGTAATGCAGTGTATCAAAAATGCATGTCAAGCAGGCGGGGTATTTGAAAACACCATCTTGGTTACTCAAACGTTACTAGGGCTGGACTTTTACATGAGAGCGCAGAGCTCAGGCAATTAAGGGTTCCAGGTGTGAGCCTCTATCCTGACTTGATACATGCAATCATATTGTGGTATTGAGCTATTTAGAGGGTATTTACCTTGCTTGCTGATGTGCACCACTCCTTAATATCGCAATTATGAGAGCATAATATCCACATTTGGTAAACACACTTTTCAATGAACTCTGTAACCTGCTGGTACATCGGGTAGGTGTGTGTTATATTTTCTGCTATCCTTTCATCCATCAATCCAACCATCGATCCTTTCTGATTTCAATTTACTCTGCCAACCTTACACTGATCCTTTTAGCCACCATCTCAGATATCTATTTACTCTACCATCCCTTCACCAACTCATCCATCCTCTCACATTTAGATTTACTGTACTTTCACCCTTGTATCCATCCATTCTGATTTCCTTTTACGCTGCCATGATTTTACCCATTTAATTGGGATTTACTTAACTTACACAAAGGCCACTTATTGTGGTTTTGCGTGGTTTAGTAACTCCAGAGTAATGAGAGGCAGAGCATTGAGCTGCCTTGAGTTACCTTGCGTTGGGAAGTTGTTCCATGGGTGGAGCTAGGGCATTCCCACACATCTGCCTATGGATTTTGACACAATCCCACAGTTACTTCGGCCAGTACACCTGGGAATGCTTCCAAATGGTGCGCCTTCCAGGCCCAGGCGTTACGAGGTGAATTATCTTTATTTATCCTAGTTGCTTCCTTTTTCCATGTGAGCTGCATTCAGGTATCCTTTCCTTCACAGAAAAATTATTGCTGATAACGCAGGCACCGTTGCACCATGATGTCTGCATTGGCACTATGCAGCACCAGTTGAGGGAGACAGCAGAAATGTGTCATATTTTTGTAAATATGGCACATTTCTGCTCTCTGCCTTTGATGCAACACAGCACAACATGTTCCCTTGCCAAGTTGTGGTGCATGAAAGCTTAGTAAATCTTGGCCTAAATATTTGTGAGGCCTGTTCTTTCTGTAGGTAAGTGTACATTGAAAGCATAGAGGGCAGAAGTCTTTGCGTCAAACATTAGAAACTGTAATCTTATAATTATGTATCCAGATGGTTTTGCATAATTGTTTGGGGCTGATTTGCATTGGACATTTTCATATTATAAGAAATTCCAGCCATTTCATTGAAGTTTTAGACATGTGGTAAGTGTGTGGTATCATAATTGTAAAGAAAATCAGGCTACTGCTAGCTTGCTTCTTTACAGAGTTTTAGGATAATTTAGAGAGCTACTGGGTGTTTAACTTTTATTTCTTGGCTTTTTAATGTTGGTTTATTGAACAAAATTACAGTATTCTTTCCCCCGTAGTTTTGTAATAATCAAGTAAGTGACCTGAGGGCCTTTTTTATATTTCACTAGAGATCGCTATCCGCATACAGCAGGATGCCGAACACCAGAGGCTTTGGACCACAAAATGTTAAGCGGCGAAAGATAGAGGATTTTTTCACTCGTCGGCCAGCCGCTCAAGACCCTTTGACCGCATGTTCTGATTCAGGTGAAGAACCTGCCCTGCCAGCTTCCGGCTACACTCCTGAAGAACATTCAGCATTTCTTCATTCTCAGTCTCCTGCATATACAACCACTGGTATGCCAGCGACTACTAGTCCATGTTTGGAAAAGTCAAAGAGTTCATCCATCTTAGATATAGGAGTATATATAGATGTCTCAAGACTCAGCACAGTTTCATCATCAATCCCAGATGATTTACGCTACCAACTTTTGCACTCTTCCTGGACGCCAGAGACATCATACAAGTTTCCAGTTGTTCAAGAGGGAAATCAAGCACGTCGCTTTCAACATGAATGGTTGAAAACCTATCGCCCATGGCTTGCCTACAGTGCTAAACTTGAGGGGGCCTTATGCAAGATGTGTATACTCTTTGCCCGTAAAGAAGTTGGAAGAGGGTCTCATCAAGCTGTGGGGAAATTAGTGCTTTGGCCCATAACAAAATGGAAACATGCTCAAAGTGATTTTCGTTTCCATGCTTCTTCCTTGTATCACAAAGAGAGTATGACAGCGGCAGCTAACTTCTCATCTGTTTTTGAAGGAAAGTCTGTTAATGTTACAACTATGATCGAGAGCCACTGGAAGAAAACTATTTTGGAAAACAGAAAACGACTTGTGCCAATAGTGGAATCAGTACTCCATTGTGCAAAACAAGGTATAGCTCTTCGAGGACACAGAGACAGTGGACAACCTATTACTTCAAAGGAACCCAAAGAGAATGATGGCAATTTCCGTGCTGCTCTGCGCCTACGACTTCAAGCTGGTGATGAAGTTCTGGCATGGCATCTGGCAACGTGTCCCTCTAATGCAACTTATACAAGTTGGAAGATTCAGAATGATATCATCTCTGCTTGCAACATTCTAATGAGAAATAGAGTGGTGGAGCGCGCAAACAATGCAAGATTTTTTTGCCATTTTAGCAGATGGAACAACTGACAGTGCCACTATCGAGCAACTTGTTCTAGTAATTCGTTTTATAGAAGGTACATCTGTGTATGAAGAATTCCTTGGCTTCGAAGAGTTTCAGGATGGAACAGGGGTTGAAATTGGAAAGAAAATTCTCACTTCCTTAGAAACATATGGCCTGAATTTAGATCGTATACGTGGGCAAGCATACGATGGTTGTGCTGCAATGAAAAGTTCTGTTAAAGGTGCACACGCGCTAGTTTTAGAGCGTGTGCCAAAGGCATTTTATGTACATTGTGGAAGTCATTCACTGAATCTTGTGATTGGACATTCATGTGAAATACGTCAAATCCGTAATTGTCTTTCAACACTTAAAGAAGTGTCTAATTTTGTAAGAGGCTCTGCAAAAAGGATGGCTGTCCTAAAGGCGAAATTTGCTACTTTGCCAGATACCAAAATGAAACTGTTAAGTGGTTTATGTGAGACACGGTGGGTTGAAAGGAATGCATCGGTTGTTCGTTTTGTTGATATGTACCCAGCTGTGGTTGACTCTTTGCTTGAGATCTCGGATTGGCAAGATCACAATGCCTCTTCCAATCCTGAGCAATTTCTCGCAGCTGTTCAGTCCCATAACTTCATTGTTTCATTACACATCCTGGCACGATTTTCTGGGCTACTGCTTCCTGTTTCAGCTGCACTCCAAAATCCTAATACAGATCTGTTGGAGTGCATAGGACAGATTGAAACAGTCAAGCAGGTGATTCAAGAAAGCAGAGACAAAGCTGAAGAAGCATTTAATGAGATTTTCGTTAAAGCCCAAACCACAGCAGGGGAACCTCTGACAATGCCACGCCTTACTGGCAGGCAGACACAACGGGCCAATTACAAGACTAGTGATCCTGAAGCTTACTTTAGGATTTCAATATTTTTACCATTTATAGACAATTTATTGTATGAATTGTCAGAAAGATTCAGCCAGCATGTGAAAAAGGCCTGTACAATGCAGTATCTGGTACCAAGATTTGTCACCCAAGAGTCTTTTAAAAATTTGAAGGATGCTCTTGACATATATGAGGACGATTTACCTGGTACGCGCGAGGATCTTAAAAATGAATATGACATGTGGGTAATGACATGGCTGAAGGTACCTATTGAAGAAAGGCCAAGGAATATAATGGATACCTTAACTCATGCTCACATTGACTTCTATCCCAACATATACTGCCTGCTAAAATTATTTGCCACTTTGCCAGTGACAACCGCATCCCCAGAAAGGTGCTTCAGTTGTCTTCACAGACTGAAAACCTATCTTCGGTCAACAATGGGGCAAGAACGACTCTCTGGACTTGCAATGATAAACATTTCACGTGCACATTGTCCTCCTATAGAAGCAATTGTTAATGAAATGGCGAAAAAGGGTCGTCGCCTTGAAATGGCATTGTGAAAATTGGTTATAATGTGTTCCTAAAGTGCTTTGTAGTAAAATATATTAAATTGGCCTTTTAATTCAGTACATTCTGTTCCTTTTTCATAAGACAATAGCATATAAATGCATCAAATTAACAAAAATGTGGGCTTTAATTGTTGTCCAGTTTCAAATGCAGAATTCACCACATTTTTTTCTCAGCTTGACCTGAGCATTAACCGATCCTGATTATCTGCCATTTTAGCTCCGCCCCATTGATTAACATTAGCCACGCCCCTTCTTCTGCCATGTTAGCCCCTTAGCCCCCCCCCCCCCCGAAATTAAGACCTAGTTGCGCCCCTGGCTGGGGCTCTCAACTGGTCCTTGTTGGAGCAGCATCTACACATAAATATGCTAAAGCTGTAAGCAGTCTACCATGCCTGCAAGGCATTTCTCTGTTCAGAATTAGTGAATGCCATAAAAATCCTGTTGGATCACATCACCACATTCTATTATTTCAACAGACATGGCAGTTTCTGGTCATGTATCCTGAGGAAATTTGACCATAGCAGTGGGTGCAGCAAAAGGAAATTTTCCTTTTAGTGTCTCATCTACAGGGATGAAAACACAGCTCTTTGTTGCCTCTCGCTGGAGGAGCACACACGGGAACAGCATCCCAAAGTGATAAATGTAATATTCTCCAGATTTGGGTGGCGCTCTATTGACCTCATCCACACAGAACAGAAAGTGTTCTCAGTTTTATGTCATATACTTCCCTCTGAATGCTTCCGTGATGGATGGCTTTAATTTCAGCTGTTCTTTGGATCTGTGTATGTATTCTCACAGTTGTGCTTATGCCAAAGGTTCTACAGAAGGTGCAGAAGGATAAGACACAGTTGATTGTCCTCACCCCAGTGTGGCCAAGAGCATTTTGTTATTGATCTTTGGCACTCAGCACTTGGTCACCTCTTCTACTTCCACATGGGCAGACTTGCTCTCATAGGAAGATGTTCAGGGCCCTCCACAACAATCCCCAGTTGCTGCATTTGCACATGTGAAAAGTGGTGGCAGATAGAGTCCTTTTGTATCTCCTTTATAAAGCAGCAATTAATTTATGAGGGCTGCTTAAATAGATTCATGCAATGGTGTGGCGCGAGTCTGAAGTCTTAGATCCCTTGAAGTATTGATTTTCACACTGTCTCTTGCACACCATGGGCTGCCAGTGGCTACATTCAAGGTTTACCTGTCTGCCCTGTCAGCTTTCATGTGTCTCCCTGATCAGTCTTAATATTTTTGCCAAATTTTAAGAAAGGTTTGCTTTACTTGCTTCCTCCTAGTCCATGTATTATTGCTCTGAGCTATATGAATCTTTTGTTGATTTTTTTTGGGTGGTATTTCCTTTTGACTCCACGCACTGTTGCACTGTTCGCCTTGTTAATTTTAAAATGATGTTCCTTGCACTATTTTTCACAGTTTTCTGCCCGGACAAGTTGGTCTTACATATCTTTCCATCCTTCTTGTCCAAGTTGGTTTTGGCCTTTCATGTTGCCTGGTTTCTGCCTCTTTCAGCTTTCTTCCCACCCAACATAACACCAAAGGACAAGGGCAACTGCATTGACTGTATTCTGTGTGTACAGTCTTGTATTAAATTAAATGCACTCAACAAGAACGAGTGGACGATCAGCTCTTAGTTCACTTTTCTGAAGCCAAAAAAGGCAAGATTGTAACAAAATGCATTGTTTTACTTTGGATGGGCCCCTAAATCCAGACGTGGTATTACTTGAGTTAGAAAGAACGGTGTTCCTTCCAACTTCACTAGAGCCATGGCTGCTCATAAAGCGCTCTCCAGAGATATTCCAATGGCTGACATTAACTGGGCAGTCACATGGTCATCCCTGCACACGTTAACTTAACGTTACTGCCCCACAGCCCACCAATACAGGGGTGGATACTTTCCCAGAGCTGTGCTGCATGGCTTCCTTAGTTATTGTCACTCTTTATTCTCACCTTACAGAAGGTATTG
The DNA here is from genome assembly GCF_964261635.1 of Lissotriton helveticus. Classification (NCBI taxonomy): domain Eukaryota; kingdom Metazoa; phylum Chordata; class Amphibia; order Caudata; family Salamandridae; genus Lissotriton; species Lissotriton helveticus. Next base: position 623,631,559 of record NC_136057.1, read on the forward strand.
CTCTGGAACTCTGTTGTAATGGATCTTCCCAAATAACGAGCAGGAATCGTGAAGTAAAACTGAGAAGTTTACTGGCAGCACAACCTGGCATCCGACTACCTCCACAACCCAGATGCAACTGTCAGCTGTGGAGTGCCGTCAACCTTACATTCTAGGCACGAGCATTGAGAATACTGAGAACATGGAAACTCTGAACAAGGTAAGATAAGTATGCATCACAACACACCTTCTTCCTTTAAAAAAAAAAAAAAGGAAAATTAAGAAACAGAGAAAGAGAAAACAACAAAAAGAAAAAGAAAACAAGAACAAACATATCAATGTACTACAACTACAGAATCATGATCTAACACAATCCTGAAGATAACATGGTGGTCTGTGATTTCTAACTCCCAACTCGGGACAAGGAGAGTTAGCCAACTCAACCTGATCCTCACTCCTAAGTTCTTGGGAAAGAAACTTGTTGAAGAATTGTAAATCTCCAGAGACCAGGTAAGGTGAAAACAGGTCTGTTTATTAATCATCCACTCTCCCCACTGGAGAGCGTCACAACATTCCATGGCAAGCTCCAGGGCCGGCCATACCAACAGGGTCAAAAGGGAAGGGGTGGTGGAACATACCAATAAGAGGATTAAATTACAACACATCTCCCTTCCATAGGGTGACACAGGATAAACTAGGCCCACCACGGTGGGATAACATTTATCGTAAGATTAGAAAGAGAACAAAAGAATACAGGACATGCTATACACATTTGCAAATCTTTTCAAAGCTCCACCATTGACCATTCTCAAGTTGTACCACATTCTTAAGCACTTTGGCAATTTTGCATGGCATGTGGTATTTACTTTGGGTGGCTCCCACTTTGGTGTTCTTCCTGACTTGTACCCTGTCACCTACTTCCCACTTAGGATCCTTCACCCCATGCTTAGTGTCATACCACAACTTGTACTTGTTTTGGTGGAGCCGAACCTTCTCTGCCCTCGCTTCCTGATCCACTATTCTGGGCTCACCCCCACTCAGCCAACTGGGATTAAACTTGGTTCACGGTTCACGACCACGCAGTGCCACAAAGGGTGAGATGCCTGTGACATTATTGGGAGAGGTGTGGTAAGCCCACAGACACTTCCTAATGGACTCTTCTACATCATGCCCATTGGTCGCTGCTAATTGGATGTGTTCCTTGATAATTCTGTTTGCCCGCTCCACAAGCCCATTTGCCTTAGGGCAGTATAAAGCGGTGGTTTCATGTTTAATGTCCAAACCCTTGAGGAATATACGCATTTCATTAGAACAAAACTGCACCCCATTATCTGTGACCAGAGTCACTGGAATGCCTTCCTCAACAAACACCCCATTTAAGACCTCTATCACTGTCCTCGTGGTGACAGAATGGACAAACTTTTGCTTGATCCAATGGGTCGTGTAATCAATTAAAACCAGCATGAATTTCCTCTTTTCTCCTAAATCAAGCATGGGGCCAATAATGTCCATGGCCAGCTTGCTCCATTGTTTAATTGGCACTTCTACTGGAAATAATGGTGCTTTCTGAATAGTCTTTGATTTGTCGCTTTTTGCACATGCCCCACAACAGCTTGTTCGGCCATAGCATCCATCCTGGGAAACCAGTAGCTGGATCTGACTCTAGCTTTGGTAAGGCTACGCCCTAGGTGGCCTTCATGCGCCAATTCGATGACCTTCTTCCTGAGGCCCTTAGGTGGAACCACTCTCTGGTTGCGATAGATTCTTCCATTGATGAGGCTTAGTCGATTCCTCACTTCCCAATACTCCTCTATATTAGCTTCAAGTTCGCTCTTCCTGCTCGGCCATCCTTTCTCCATGTATTCCTTCAGGGCATTTATTTCCTTGTCTTCCTTAGTCTCCACTTCCCACTCTTCTTCAGTGATGGCAGGCGTCTCCATCATAAGTACTGGACTGTCAAGAGCTTCTTCCTTTTCCCCCACCTCCGGTAAAGGTGACCTAGAAAGGAAATCTGCGATTACATTCTCCTTCCCTGGCACATACTCCAGATTGAAATTATAGTGCTCCAGGCCCAAAATCCATCTGCTGATGCGAGGAGTACAATTCTCAAGTCCCTTCACAGAAAATATGAAGGTGAGGGGTTTATGATCTGTCCGGATGGTGAACCTTAAACCCCATAAGAAAAACCTGAAATGTCTTACAGCCCAGAAACAGGCCAGGGCCTCCCTTTCAATTACGGAGTAGTTCCTTTCTGGGTTAGTGAGACTCCTGGAAGCAAACACGATGATTTTCTCTTCTTTACCGTCCTTTTGTATTAGGTTGCTCCCAGGCCTTTGTTGGAAGCATCTGTGGCTAGGATGGTTTTCTTTGAGGCATCAAAAGTTCCCAAGGCTGGGGAGGTTAATAATTCCTCCTTCAACGATTTTACCACAGCATCATGCTCTTTGTTCCATAGGAAATCCTTATCCTTCTTCATCAACTCCCTTATAGGCTCACACTTGGCAGAGAAGTTGTTCACGTACTTTGACATATACTCTAAGAGCCCTAAGAAGGATTTCAGTTCTTCCTTGTTCTTGGGGCTGGGTGCTTCCTTCACCGCTTGGATTAAACTGCCTTTCGGCCTGAATCCTTCTTCTGTAATCTTGTGGCCTAAATACTCAACCTCCTTCACTTTTATTTTACATTTTTCTTTTTTTAGAGTCAGGCCTGCCTCCATAAGTCTGCTGAACACCTGTCTCACAACTCCATTGTGTTCTTCCTCGGTTCGACCGTATACTAGAATGTCGTCCTGGAAACACATGGTGTTCCCCACACCTTCCAGTATTTTCTGCATCGCCTTCTGGAAAATAGCTGCTGCGGACGCCAGGCCAAACGGCATCCGTTTGAACATGAATGCTCCTATTGGGGTGATGAACGCCGTGAGGGGCCTACATTCCGGATGGAGTTCTATTTGGTGATATGCCATGGACAGGTCGATCACACTGAAGTATTTAGCTGGACCCATGATACTCAGCATTTCATTGATTATGGGCAAAGGATGTCTTTCCACCCATATATTGTCATTTAGGCTGCGCAAATCCACACATAGACGAATTCCCACTCCATTTGCCTTGGCCGCGATGACAATAGGAGCCAACCACTCTGTGCAGGTTACAGGTTGAATTATAGCTAACTCACACAGTTTGCGCAATTCTTCTTCTAGGGGTGCCTTCAACTTGAGGGGTACAGGGCGTAGTTTATGTACAACTGGTTTTGCATTATACTTCAATTTAATTCTGTGCTGGAACATGTGCAAGCACCCAAGCTCGTCTCTGAATAGTTGCCCATACTCCTCACAAATGTTCCCACATCCCTGGTACTTGTCAGTGAGTAACACCTGTTCTGCACAATTGGGATCTAGGATGATTCCCAGCTCTTTTTGGTGAACCCAACCTAACAAATTGGATCCTGATTCTACTACATACACTGGACCAAAAGTTTCTCTGTCTTTAAAACGTAGTTGAACATTTTTCATGCCCAGCAAATGTATTTTCCCCTTGTTATACCCTGTGGGAGAAATATCTGGCATATTCAATTGTTTCACATTGCAGTTTTCCATGCAGACAAAATCATCTCTGTTCAGTAAAGTATAAGGAGAGCAAGAATCTGCATACATTTCTACACATTGGCCATCGAGGAAAACATCACATTTTGGATAAATAGCATTTATAGTACCTTCTATATCTTTTACCTGCAAAATTTGTCCTATGCACTTTACCTCTCTGGCTGTACTTTTCTCTGTACTCTTACCCTCATTTCTAGAATATTGTTCGCTATCCCTACATACTCTCGCAAAATGCCCTCTCCTATTACATTTTTTGCATGTGACAAACCTGGCAGGGCACTGGTAAAAAGTTGCAAAAGGATTATTACTACCGCACCTGTAGCACTTCGGTCCCCTCTCTTTGGTTTCTCCTCTTATGCTGTGATTATCTTTAGATCTTATCTTACATATTTCACTGCCCTCCTCTTCATCTTTTATAGAAGCTACCTCCTCTCCATTAGTTTTCATCTCTCTAATACATCTGGCTGTGTGTTCTACAGACTTAGCTATTTCAATAGCTTCTTTTAAACCTGGGTTCTTCGCTAGTAACTTCTCCTGGATGCGGGGGTTATTGGTACATCTTACAAGTTGATCCCTAATAAGGGAATCTGTTAGACTGCCAAATTCACATAACTGTGTTAAACCCCACAAGCAGCAATACAATTCTGTACTGATTCCTGCTTCCCCTGACTCCTTTTGAAAAACGTATGGCATTCCAACACCACATTTACCTTGTCTCCAAAGTGTTCCTCTAACTTTTCCATGGTTTGCTCATACTCATCCACAACTGATTCATCCTGTCCTTCCTGATCTAGCATAGGTAGAGACTCATATACCTTGCGCCCATGCCTGCCCAAATTGTGTAATAAAATATGTTTTTTCCTTTCAGGCTTGTATTTTTCACCTCCTACAGCTATTAAATAAGACTCAAAAAGCTTCACCCACTCCTTCCAACTTATTTCAGGTTCTCCTAACTCATTCAGGAAGGGCGGGGGTTGACTCATGCTTGCTGCTGCCATAATTAATCCTATGCTCACTTAACACCTCAAGAAAGGGGTTGAAAAATCTTCAGATAAAAAAACCAACAAAAAATAGCAGTAAATTACGCTACATGCAATTCTTATGCAAACTTACACTATACATGCAAAATTTCTATCTTCCAAAATTACTCCCAAAATATAGTCACCGTCTGGAAGTATTTTATAAATGTAATCTGCCTCGTTTCCACAGGGTCTGTGTGTGGTGAAACACCTACCACACGAACTAAGAGCAGTCAAAAGAATCGGCAAAATATTAGGAAGGAAAACCCCACAAAACTACGACTTGGGAAGCAGACAGAAATAGATGGAGGCAAAGAGTTAACTTTTCCTGAGTAATACAGGCCCTTAGCTACCGGTGCGCCGGGGGACGTCCCAGCTATCCAGTTACCAGGAAGTCCTGATGAGCTGACAGGACTTCCAGATTACGCAGTTCTCTTGCTCCCAATGTCTCTGGAAACAGTCACACTCGGCGTGGGGCACCTACGAGACGGCAGGCTGCTCAAGACTGAAACAACCTCTGTCAGGTTCCGATGATGAATGCCTCAACGCTGCACCTCACACGCACTTCGGCCATCCAGCACTCGCTGGCAAACGGTCGCACTCGGCTCAGAGCACCTTCAAAGCGGCAGGCTGCTGGAGGCTGAAACGACTTATGTCAGATTCCAAAGATGGAAGCTTCAACGCTGCTCCTCACACGCACTTTGGACATCCAGCGCTCGGGACTACAGGAACAGCACGGCGACTTCAGAGGAAACCCAAGCCTAGGCGACACTACAGGCGAACACCATGCTTCCGGCAGTCACAAAGCTCACACGGAGACAGGTAGGATTTAATATTCCTGTTTTCATTTACTTAATAATCCGTTCCTTCCCTCATGTAACACGGATTTATAATACGTTCGCCCAATTCCTTCCACGCTGCAAGCCTGAATAGGACAGTCACAAGGCTAATATTCTCGGCTACCCGAACCTCAATCTTCCTCGAATAGGCACGTCAAGGCAGGGACGGGAGGTAGCTGAAAAATACCCAACAGTCACTCGAAATGCAGGTTCTCACCTCCTCATCTTGTACTCTAGACAGCAACAGCGATAGCCGAGTTCCTTTATTAAGCACAATGGTCGCTACTACTTAATTTCCCATAAATAGCTGACCTCTTCCTTTTCATTTCTTATCTTCCATTTCCTTCCTCACACAAGTTTCCCTCTTCCTCTTGTGTGATTGTGTGGAGAGAGCACACAAAGGGGAGATGATTAACTCCTGCCCCCTGCGCAGTTCCGTCGCCAGTGTTGAAGAATTGTAAATCTCCAGAGACCAGGTAAGGTGAAACCAGGTCTGTTTATTAATCATCCACTCTCCTCACTGGAGAGCGTCACAACATTCCATGGCAAGCTCCAGGGCCGGCCATACCAACAGGGTCAAAAGGGAAGGGGTGGTGGAACATACCAATAAGGGGATTAAATTACAACAAAACTCCACTTCATTGGACTGGTAAACATCTCTTGCAAATTTAAAATCTGAATCATTCTTGACAACACTGTCAGGCATAAACATCACGCCAGAACAACTCTCACTATCCGTGGAAGACTGATCAATGGAGTTTCTACAAGTTTTGTCAATAGAACCACCTTTCTGGTATAACGCTACTCTACGCAAATTCCACTGTTCTCCTCCTTAAATAGCAACAAAATACCTTCCTGTGCTGACAACTTTACGAGGTCCTTTAAACTTTGTAAGACCCCCTTTAATCCTTTCTGATTTCAATTTAACCCAATCACCAACAGAGATTTTGGAAGAAGGAAGAAACTCCATGGTGCGTTCACCTCCAGAAGACACCCAACTCTTAAGCCACGAAGGGACAAGACGAGAGCCAGGAAAGGGCCCTCTCATAATCATAAATGGGGATTTTAAAGTAACACTGTGAGGAGTTGTGCAATAAGTCCTCAGCATATCTTGAACAAGGCGACTAGGAGACAAATCATTGGCTACAGCTAGTTGTAAAGTACCCTTAATAAGTCGATTCGCCCTTTCCACAATCCCGTTACCCATTGGATTGTAAAGAGAAGTACAAGAATGTTTTACCTCACACTTTTCCAAAAAACAGCGCATTTCACCAGAGGTAAGTTGAGTCCCATTATCTGTAAGAAGAACTTGAGGAATACCTTCACGTTGAAATAAAGATTCCGAAACAGTAATAGCAGATTTAGTTGTGATATCCTTCAAAAACTCAAGATGCAACCAACTTGAGTGTACGTCCACAATTACAACAGCAAAACGTATGTCCAAAGACAAATCAGAAAGAGGACCAATAAAATCAAGACAAATAGTATGCCATGATTTACCAGGATCTTCAATGTGACCCAAACAACTCTGTGGACCAACTTTTAATCTCTTCTCACTCTCTTTACAAAGACTACAATTACCCACCCATACTCTGATCTGATCATCCATAGCAGGCCACCAAAATTCTTGTTTGATGCGTCTAATGGTCATGCCTTGGCCTAGATGACCTTCGTGAGCAAGCTTGAAAATGTGTAATCTAATAGCGTTTGGGGGAACAAATTTCTCGCCTCTCATGATAACATCATTCCCACTGAGCGAAAGTTCATCTAACAACTTCCGATAAGGCCTGAGTGATGCTGAAACCATACTCTCACGAGGTGCGCCTTTCTTCATGAGAATTAACAGCTCTTGCAAAACAGAATCTTCCATCATAGCTTGAGACCACTGTGCCTTCGAAAAAGATCCTAAATTGCATTCACAAACATCAAAAACAAAAGCAACAGCCTCTTCACTTTCAAGCTTTTTTACAATCTCTTTGTCTACTGTTTCCCAATCCAGAGACATACGAGATAAACAGTCAGCTTGTAAATTTCTCCAACCCTGGATGAACTCAACATCATATAAATATTCCTGTAATCTAGCTGCAAACCGAGCTAGGCGTGCTGATCCTTTTCCAGCACCTCCTGCAGACAAAATTTTCATCTAGGGTTTGTGATCGGTTCTTAACACAAACCATGATCCCCACAAATATACTCTGAAGTATTCCAATCCCCAAGCTGCAGCAAGACCTTCGCGCTCTATAACCAAATAATTCCTTTCAGCTTGGGTGAGTGTTCTTGCGGTGACTGCTACGGTCCTCTCACTACCTCTCATAAACTAAACACCAACAAAACAGAAGTACTCATCATGGGCCCAAACCCCGACGCCTGGAGCGACACCTGGTGGCCCACCGCCCTCGGAAACCCGCCAACCCCCACAGACCACGCACGCAACCTGGGAATCATCCTGGACTCCGAGCTCAAAATGGACCGCCAGATCAACTCTGTCTCATCTTCCTGCTTCCATACCCTCCGCCTCCTTCGTAAGACCTTCAAATGGATCCCCCTCGAACACCGAAAGACAGTCACTCACGCCCTGGTCACCAGCAGACTCGACTATGGCAACGCACTCTACGCCGGAATAAACAAAAACCTCATCCGCAAGCTAGAGAACATCCAGAACGCCACCGCAAGACTGGTCCTCAACCTGCCAAAACACTGCCACATCTCCCAGCACCTGCGCACACTCCACTGGCTCCCCTTCGAGGCGAGAATCACCTATAAGATGCTCACCCACACACACAGGGCCCTCCACGGCACCGGACCAGCATACCTGAACAGCCGGCTCAAATTACACGCACCCCAAAGGACCCTACGATCAGCCCAGCTCTCCTACGCCGTGGTCCCCCGCACCAGAAAGACCAGATCGGGAGGCCGCTCCTTCTCCTTCCTCGCGGCCAAAGCATGGAACGCCCTTCCGCTTCACCTCAGACAGACAACATCACTCCTCATCTTCACAAGAAACCTCAAAACCTGGCTCTTCGACAGACCCCCTCCTTGATGGAATGGAATCTGCACCCACCCCTAGCGCTTGAGACCTTTACGGGTGAGTAGTCGCGCTTTAACAAACTCCTGATTGATTGATTGATTACCTCTCTGAAACTGAGAAAGTACCACCCCAATACCAGTAATGCTGGCGTCAACAGTCATTGTCATTGTCAAAACTATGTTTATTTAGACCTTAGTCTTTAAACAGATGTAAAACCAATTTTTACATTAAAAAAAATCACTACTGTACATTCTCAATGGTGAAAAAGTTAATACGTATTCAATGAGTGGTACAAAATTCAAATCTCGTCCTATGGATCACATCTCATTTTAAATTTATGTAATAAAATATTCTTTAAAATAACTAATACAGGTTAAAATTATTTAAAATCATTGCATATTCAGCTAACTCTCCCTAAGGAAACTTTTAATTTCTTTTATATAGTTTCCCACTGCTACCGCTATGTCAAGGTTTGGCATTTCTGTTAGCAATTCTACTGCTTTGTTCCATTGCCTTATGTCATATTTTAGAAATAACGGGCAGAGACAACGTTTACGATGTTCTAGCAATATTAAACAATCTAACAGAATGTGCAATATATCTCCTTTGGTACCCAAACTACATTTACAATAACCGTCACAGTGTAGCATTTTTCTTGTTAGTTCTTCATTTACTAGCCAGGGGTTTATTCCTACTCTCAGGCTTAAAATATCCTGTCTATACCAATAATTTGGAAACACATCCAAGTAAGGGAACCAATTTTCTTTTTGCCATGACTCCTTCATGTGCTCCACCGATTATTTCTTCTCTAGGTATACCATATCTGCTATTCTTGATGTTTCTTGCCCATATTTCGTGAGCTCACGTTTAGTGAATTCTACCTGGAGGGAATCATTAGATATATTCACCTTTAAATTTTCACAAACCAAACCTGTGATATTTTCTTTCTTGCATCTTTAGCCCATTTAAGGCTACTTAGGAGGATCTCTTTCTTACACCATTGGGACACCTTCTGGCATATATCTATGCCCAACCGCTTCCAAAATCTAACTAAAATCATTTGTACCTGTATGCTCCAAGCAGTTGTGCCTATCTCTGTTCTTATTGCTTGTATCATTGATGAGGGTGATAATTTCAACAGTGTTTTCAGGCACCTTCCTTCCTCTACGTCCCAACCTTGTTTCCCGCTAAGGTAGAGGACCTCCGCTCCATATAATATTTGCGGGGGAATCATTGCATTAAAGGCCTTCAGCACCGGTCTGTGCGACATATCACCATAATCTCGATTGAATTTCTTCAGGCCACAGATCGAGGTAAAGGTCTTTGCTTTCTGAGCTTCTTAGTGGGTACTCCATTTTAACCACTTGTCAAACCACACCCCTAGGTAACGATATTCATTCACCACTTCCAATTTGAGATCTCCTAACACCCAACTGAAGCTAGTCTCTTTTTTTCCAAAACATAAAATCTTAGTTTTCTCCATATTTACAGTTAAAAATGTCTCCTTACAATAATCTCTAAAAACATATAGTTTTCTTTGTAGGCCAGTTTCTGTCTGATCTAAAATCACCAAATCATCTGCATACAGCAGGCAAGATATTTTCTTACCAGCCATTCTCGGGCTCGCACTTCTTTCAACCTCGAGAGTCGCTGGTAAGTCAGCCAGAAATATGGCAAAAAGCAGGGGGGCTAACACACAGCCCTGTCTGAGGCCATTCTCTATTGCTATTTTTGGAGTTAGTGACCCCTCTGTGTCCCTAATTACTTGGGTCCAGTTGCCGCTGTGCAGCTCTTTTATTATCCTCAACAAACCAGCAGGGACCTTTTTATTTTCTAGGGTTTCCCAGAGGCAGTTCCGATCAACTGAATCGAACACGGCTCGGAAGTCTACAAAACAGCAGCACAACTTACCATTTTGTTCCATTGACTTGCGTGCCACGGCCCACAGGGCAAAACAATGGTCGGCCGTAGAATGGCCTTCCTTGAAGCCCCCCTGTTCAGTTGGTACTATTGCGAACTCCTCTACCCAATTCTTTAATCTATTTAAAATTATTTTTGAAAACACTTTTTCCCCTATGTCTAGTAGGTTGATTAGTCTATAATTTTGTGGTGCATTCACGTCCCCTTTTTTGTGTACTGGCCTTATTACTGATCCCTTCCAATTCTTTGGTATTTTCCCTCCTTCTAGGATTGCCATGAACATTTGAGATAAGATTTTCGCCCACCACTTCACCTCTGATTTTATTATTATTGCTGGAAGGTTGTCTGGGCCTGCAGCTCGTGTTAGCTTTAGGTTAGCTATTGTATTCTTTACATTAAATTCTGTAAAATCTGGTTTTATGTCTGCTACTAGCCCTTGCCATGGTGCAAGCCTTCCTTCTGCTAGATCTCTCCGTGGGCCGTACAATTCCTTCAAGTACTTCTCCCAGGCTGCCTCACCTACCACGCAATTCATTACCCCTACTTGGTGGTCTGCTGCTGTTTTTACTAGTTTCCAAAATGGTCTTAGATTTTTTGATTCAATAGTTTGCAGTAGATTTTCCCAGCATTTATCCTTATACGTTCTTTTAACATTTGCAAGTAACTTTTTATATTCTCTTTTTAATTTTTCCATGTGCCTTTGACTCTTCTTATCTTTTTTCCTTCTGATCATTCTTGCTACTTTCCTAATTTCTCTTTTTTCTTCTGGCAGTCTGCAGAAAACCAATTCGGCGGTTTTGCCGGGATTATATGTTCATTTATTTTAGCTTTTTTTAATTCAATTCGGAGACATTGCACCACTTGCTCTATTTTCCCTCAAACCAATCCAGGTTTCTGGCCTCTATCTCCCCCAAGGGTATCTTCTGTTGGAGTTTTCCTAGTTTTTCTATGTACTCTTCTGATAATCTGGTGGTCACTCTTTTGGGGTATTCAACTTGTTGTGCGATAACTTTCTCACACGATTTCTGCCTGCCCCCCTGGATTATCAACTGCAAAGGATTATGATCACACTCTTCTAATTCGAGTTTCTTGAATTCGGTTATAAGAGGAAAATTCCATGCAAACATGAACATATAATCAATTGGGCAGTTTTGTGTGCCCTTTTTAAATGTTTTCTTTGCTGGGCAATCTGATTCCAATCTACCATTCAAACAGAACAGACCCTTCATCCCTAGGTAATTTCCCAGCATTTTATCCCGTCTTTGTGATTCACAATCTGGAAAGGTTGCCTTCTTTATCTCATAAGCGTCCTGTATGTCCCTAAACCAGAGGTCTACCATCTTTGGGTTGAGTTTATGGTTAAAATCCCCCATTATGACACATTTAAAATCCCCCATTATGACAAATCGATTTACATGAGGTATTGAAGGGTGAAAGAATTCCTGCATTACAGATCTGCACCCTGATCTTGGCAAAAGCATCAGACTGCTCACTAGCCCACACACATTTGCAACCCTTGCGAAGAAGTTTCCTGAGAGGTTCAACAATATCTGCAAAACCACGCACAAATTTGGAATAGTACTCAACTAGACCCAGAAAAGACCTGAGTTGGTCCTTGTCCTGTGGGGCAGGTCCATTTTTTATGGCATCCAATAGATTTTTCTTTGGAGAAATGCCACCACTTGAAATTAAATACCCCAAATAGTCAACCTGTTCAGAAAGAAAAGTGCATTTATTTTTGTTAACTGTAAGACCTTGTTGTTCAAACTTCCACAAAACGTGCCTCAAAGTGGCATTATATTCCTGAATAGTCTTCCCTGAGATCAAAATGTCGTCCTGGAAGTACACTACTCCAGACAAACCCTTGAGCATATCAGACATCATCCTTTGAAAAACGCTCGCAGCGGAAGCTAGCCCAAAGGGCATGCAAGTAAATTGAAAAACACCTTCCGTTGTGATAAATGCTGTGAGGGACTTTGAATCTGGATGTAATCTAATCTGGTGGTATGCACTCCTCAAATCAATTTAAGAAAAATACCTATCACCTCCCACAGACTGCAACAACTCATTAATGTTAGGAAGTGGAAAAGTATCAGTGATGATATCTCGATTTAGGGACCTGAGATCAATGCAAAAACGAAGTCGACCGTCAGACTTAAGCGTCAAAACCACTGGAGAAATCCAAGGAGAAACCTCCACCGGTTCAATGACTCCAGACTTCAATAAGTCATCTAGCAAGTCTTTAAGGCCCTGTCTAACCGAAAGAGGAACTCTTCTGAGCTTATGTTGTATTGGACGTGCATTGGACTTAAGAATGATCTCATGGTGATGCCCTTTGACACAATACCGAATACCTTATGAGCATCTCGAAGAATGTCTTCTACTTGTATGTCATCTTCCACCACCATGATTTGATTAGTAGCTCTAGGATTAATGACAACATGTAAGTCATATTGGTGCATCCAACCCAGAATTGGGGGACCATCCTTGGCAACGTAAAACTTGCCATGAGTGGTGCGTGATTTGAAAGTAATCTGACCCGACATATACCCAAAACATCTATGGGTTGTCCCTGATAACCTACTGGGTTGGTATCCTTTTGCGATAGAGACACTCCATTCCATGTGGTTCGAAAACGAGATTCAGGAATAATTGTGTACATAGAACCAGAATCAACCATTAAAGTGACATCTTTACCACACACATGAAATATAGCCCCAGGTCTGTTTAACCTGGGAGAATCCAGCGTTGCTCCAACCATGGTAGAATCATGCTCCTCCCCCACTACTTAGACCTTATTAGGAAAAGTGTCACAATCATTACTCTCATGTACTACATTAACTTTGGGTTTAGACTTATCGACAGAATTGGACTGCTTGCACATTCTAGCATAGTGCCCTTTCCGCCCACACTATCGACAAATCTGATCAACAGCAAAACATTTTTTAAAGTCAGCCAAATGATACTGACTACCACATCGTAAACACTCTCTCGGCTTGGATTTGGAAGTGGCCCCATATACATTAGTAGATTTAACACTTTTCCTTGTTACGGCATTGACATCAACATAATCGTTACTAGGTTCAATATTTCTTATTTCTTGCGGTGGTTTGTCTTTTTTGCTTAAATCTTTGATGCATCTCTGAGATTCCTCAATAACTTTAGCTAAATCGATTGCCTCTTTCAAAGAGGGATCTTTAGCTGCCCAAAACCTCTCCTGAATCTTCCTGTCACGACATTGAGTAATCAACTGATCAGGGATCAGTTCATCAGCCATAGTTCCAAAACGACACTTAACTGAAAGTTCTCGTAACCTGAAAACAAAATCATCAATGCTTTCACTCTCCAGTTGCGGCTGGATATAAAACTTATATATGACTAAAACCAGGTTAATTTCTTTTGAAAATCTCATTTCAAGTCTCTTAATAGCTTCTTTAAAAGGATCATCCATGGGTTGTCCATTAGGTCCGATGGCTACTGGTAAGTACTTAAACACTCTTTGACCTTTAGTAGGATTTTTTTGATTGGTCGCGCTTCAAAAATGCAATCTCGTGCGCGCGGCGTTGACTTACCGTGATTCTGAGTTCGCCGAGTTGTTTTCCTCCCGGTTTGCGTGCGCTGCACCATTTTGGATCTGGCTGCGTGATCGCGCAAGACTTTTCGACCGCGAGTACGTCATGGCGTGATCGCGCGAGACTATTCGACCACGAGTACGTCATAGAGTCCCGCCATCATGCAATGCAAGACTTTCAGAACGCGAATACGTCATAAGGGCCCGCGATCACGTATCGCGAGAGTAAACAATAGCGAATATGTAGATGCGCCGCGCAGCTGACATCAGGCGGGAGATTTGAACATCACGCTTTCCCGAAATCGCAAAAATTGCAATTCAGCACAAGAAATCTATCACTGGCAGCATAAACCTTCTGAAATTGATGATTTGGATCAGAATAACTCCTCAGATTGACATTTGGCTGCACTTTTTTGTGCAAGGAGTGCATTTTTGGGGGGTTGGGAGGAAAGAAGTGCCCCAGAGTCTCCAACTTCCTGTTCCTATCCAGCAGGCACCTCCCAGTGCTTTGTCCATGTCCTGGTCACTTTTCATTTGGATCTGGAGCTGGAAGGATTACTCTTTGTGGCTGCTGCTGGATATTTGTATTTGAGGACTTTTTGTTTTGATCACTTTTGGAGTTGAGATTTTACAAGTAAGTTGGTGTTGTTTGTTTGGGGCATTGCAGTTGCTGCAACTACAATTTATAAACTTTTTCGCAACTTAAAAAAAATATATTGTGGGTAGCCCACAGTATCCAGTAGCCCAGGGTTAGTCATGGGTGCATGATGCGACTGTTTCAGTGAGTTTTGTTGAACTTAAATATCATTTACGGCATGGATGGCATGGAATTGAATAGCTCACTGTTATATCTATGTGGAAGTTTTTTGTAATTTTGGGGTGCGTATTAAAGCCACACTAGCCAGTAGGCCCAGAGGTAGTCAGTGGTGCATGGGCCGAGTCTTTCTGTGGGGTCTCTTGAATTTAAACATCATTTAGGGCATGAATGGCATTTGATTGGGGTGATGTTTGTGTGTATTTTGATTTTTTGGGTGTTGTTGGGGCCTGGTCCAGGGCCTGGCTATGTGGGTGGGGGGCATTTTGAGGCCTGGTCCAGGGCCTGGCCATGTGGGTGGGGGTCTATTGGCCATTTTGAAGCCAAACAGTGTGCTTTGTGCCATAGGCCTGCACCCAGTCTGCCTTGCTTTCATCCATTATTCCCAGGGGTAGTCAGTGGTGCATGGGTCAAGTTTTTCTGTGAGGTCTCTTGAATTTAAACATCATTTAGGGCATGGATGGCATTGGATTGGGGTGATTTTTGTGTGTATTTCGATTTTTTGAGTGTTGTTGGGGCCTGGTCCAGGGCCTGACCATGTGGGTGGGGGCCATTTTGAGGCCTGGTCCAGGGCCTGGCCATGTGGGTGGGGGTCTAGGGGCCATTTTGAAGCCAGGCAGTGTGCTTTGTGCCATAGGCCTGCACCCAGTCTGCCTTGCTTTCATCCATTATGCCCAGGGGTAGTCAGTGGTGCATGGGCCAAGTCTTTCTGTGGGGTCTCCTGAATTTAAACATCATTTACGGCATGAATGGCATTGGATTGGGGTGATTTTTGTGTGTGTTTCGATTTTTTGGGTGTTGTTGGGGCCTGGTCCGGTGCCTGGCCATGTGGGTGGGGGCCATTTTGAGGCCTGGCCCAGGGCCTGGCCATGTGGGTGGGGGTCTAGGGGCCATTTTGAAGCCAGGCAGTGTTCTTTGTGCCATAGGCCTGCACCCAGTCTGCCTTGCTTTCATCCATTATGTCCAGGGGTAGTCAGTGGTGCATGGGCCAAGTCTTTCTGTGGGGTCTCTTGAATTTAAACATCATTTAGGGCATGGATGGCATTGGATTGGGGTAGTTTTTGTGTGTATTTCGATTTTTTGGGTGTTGTTGGGGCCTGGTCCAGGGCCTGGCCATGTGGGTGGTGGCCATTTTGAGGTCTGGTCCAGGGCCTGGCCATGTGGGAGGGGGTCTAGGGGCCATTTTTAAGCCAGGCAGTGTGCTTTGTGCCATAGGCCTGCACCCAGTTTGCCTTGCTTTCATCCATTATGCCCAGGGGTACTCAGTGGTGCATGAAACAACTCTCTCTGTGTGGTCTCTCTTCTATTAATTTAAAAATCCATTTTGGATTAGAATTGAAATTTTAATTTTGGGTCTTTCCGTTTTTGGGTGTGTTGTGTTAATAATAATAAATGCCTAGTTGAAAATATTAATTGAAGCACGACATATGCAACATTTATTTAACTGATGTTCCTCTGGCTTCCTTTGCTTTTAGGTGCATAAAGACTGAGAACCTGGAATCATCCTCATCATCATCATCACTTGTTGTAGTGCCAGGAAGAAGTCGTGCTGCGGTGTGTGCACAACTGGCCACAGACAACTCTGCAACTCTTGCAACTGCGTCCTGCTGTTCTGACATCTGAAGAAGATGGGCCCTAAGAAAGGTGGCCGTAGCTCCTCTACCAAGAAAGTTGCCAGTACCACTGCCAGTAAGAAGGAGCAGAAGAAGAAAGTGGCGCCACCTACCAAGGGGACTGGTGTACCGACAGACACTTTTTTTGGGAAAAAAAACTACGCCTGCAGCAGTAGCGTCCACCGGGGACCAAGCTGGGAGCAGCACCTCCGCCTCAGTGCCACCACGCCAAGTTAGGCCCAAGCCCACGAGTGCCGCAGAGGCAGCCACTTAAATTGCTCTTTCACCATCGACAAGTGATGTTGGTGTTGACTCATCGCAAAGTAGCATCCAATCAACGCAGAGTGTAACTCATCTGACGAGTGTTCAACCACAGCCGCAACGACAACCACAGGTGCAACAAGGAGAGGCGCAAGGAGAGGCGCAAGTAGAGGCGCAAGTATGCATGCTTGAGCGTCTGTTTGAGCAGTACTTGGTAATCAATGAGTATGTCTTTAACGCACAGGGTGCTTCTATGAAAGACATGAGGCTAGAGGTGGATGAATGGGACCTAGTTAAAAGCCTGACAGACATGCTTCGTCCTTTTGAGGTGTTCACGCGTGAAGTCAGCAGGGAGGACTGTACTTTGGGCAAAGCTATCCCATTCTTGCGCATGCTAGAGCACCAACTGAAGGCGTTCCGAGTTGATGCTGAAAAACAAGACGCATATCAGTTGGCGGAGAGGTTATTAAGCCGCCTAGATGGCAATGAAAGGCTTAAATCAATACATTCAGAACAACATTACATTTGTGCCACACTTCTGGATCCATGGTACAAAAAGGCACTGGCCAGCAATACATTCTTTCCTTTTTATGAAGCAGATGTTTCCAAGTACAAACATTGGCTAGCTCTGCCAGCCACTCGGTTCGAAAATGAGCGGCAGGAAATTGAAGGAACCACCACAAGTACTACTGAAGCAGCAGGCCATCCGGTCCACTTCTGTGGCCGAAGGCAGTCACTTTCCCTCACAGCCGTTACCGACAGCAGCAACCGTATCATCATCACCTGCACCAGGCCCAACCATAATAATGTCGGAAGCGGATTGGATAACTCATCATGGGTTTGCTCGTTCCAGTGTTGATGCAAAGGCAACAGATGGTAGGCAAAGTAGAGCACCCATGGAGGACCTTGAGTGGATGGTGCAGGCCTATCTGGATGACCCAACAGAGGTCTTCTTTGATCAGAACCCATTGGTGTATTGGTATTGGAAAAGGCCTCAATGGCCACTGATCACCAAGCTGGCTCTAAATTATTTGGCTTGCCCACTTGCAAGCGTGTCTTCTGAATGTGTTTTCAGTGCTGCTGGTGCCATTGTAACTTCAAAAAGGACCCGCCTCTCGCCCAAAAATGTGGAGAGGTTAACACAGATCAAGGTGAATCAGCACTTGGGGCGTGGCTAAGGAGCCAAACATGGCGGACGGAGATTGATAAAGCTCCGGTGCCGCCGGGAGCAAAACGATCCTGCGAACCTTTTCCGGGGGTAGCCCGTGCCACCGAGGATTGAATCCTGCTCCTTGGGGGCCCTGCTCGCCTCGACGGATTTTCCCGGAGCCTGAGAGGTGCCGGCGCCGAGCTGATCGACGAGAGGAGGAGCGGCCTGGTTCCGCGATAGGAGCCGGGGGCTCGAGTGCGGCCAGCGCCCGAGACACGGGGCCGCTGCCAGCCGAGCCGCTGCCGGACTGTGCGGCCTTAACGGCCTGTGAGACGACATGGATGCTGCCGTACTAGGGGGTGAGTGCGGGTCTTCTACGGCCCTCCCCCCCCATCCCCCTGCGGCGGCCACCGACGACACGCTCTGAGGATCCTGCGCGGAGCTGCTTTCGCTGCGAGGCGCCGACCCTGTGTGACGCTGAGGAATCAGAGGGGGTCGGGTAGACTATCACCACGAACAGCGGGCGCGGGGGCGCTGAGAAAGGCACTGCATCGGCCTTACCTGCCTTCCCCCTGATCTCTCCCCCTCCCCCGGGACCGCCACAATCGGTGGAGGGTCGACACGGAGATCCGCGGCTGGCGACGCCGAGACAGGGGGCACACTGCTGGACTTGCCGCCATTTCCTCGAGTGAGAGGGGAGGCCCGGATGTGAGCAATTGACCGGCCTGGGCCTGCGCCGGCGGGGGCTGGGGTGCCGGCCGACTAGCACCGAGAGGAGTGGAGAAGCGGGGTGGTCGCCCCCCCCCCTTTTTTTTTTTTGCGGACGTGAGGAGGCCTGCCACTTTCCCTGACGAGACCCTCTTTGGACGAACGCGACTGCGACCTGCGTCTCCACGCCCAGCGGCCTCATACTGAAGAATCTGGTGCAGCTGCCCGTTTGCTGTGCGCTGCAGGGGCTGAGAGACGAGACAGACACCTGAAGAGTCGGGTCCTGCATGGTGGTTGGGATCTGCCCTGCGCCACTCACCATGGGACGCAGGCGCACGAAGACGACAGAGGGCCAGGACGGAACTGCGACGGGACCTGTCCCTGATGCGACTATGGATGGCTCTGCACCCTTGGTACTGAATTCTACTCCTGCGGAGGTCCACCAGGGCGACAAGCTGGACCTGATCCTTAAAGAAATTAGAGACTCTAGGGCTGCGATAGAAGCGCAAATGGGCACCCTTACCACGAACCTCTCCCTTCTTAAAGCAGACCATGCCAAACTATCGGACAAAGTCAAAGACCAGGGAATGGTGCTGACGGACCTTGCCCCTACGGTGGCGGAACATACGGACTCCATCCAACAAATCCAACATCAGGTGCAGACTCTTATGGACCGAGTGGAGGATGCGGAAGGGCGCAATAGATGCAACAACATACACGTCATTGGCCTTCCGGAACGCTGTGAGGGGCCCCACGCAACGGACTTTATGGAGCACTGGTTTCGGGATAATGTTGCTGCGGAAGGACTGTCCCCGTATTTCTGTGTGGAGAGAGCTCATCGGATCCCTACGGGTCAGCCGAGCCCGGGCAGAGCACCACGACCCCTGATTGTACGGATCCTCAACTATCGGGACAGGGACACACTGCTTAGACAAGCCCGACTGAAATCCGTTATTGAATACGAGAATAAGCGCATATCCCTCTATCCGGACTACACTAATTTAGTGCAGAAACAGAGGTCTTCCTATTTTGAGGTTAAAAAGAAACTCCAAAAAGCCAAACTTCGATACGCTTTGTTGTTTCCTGCACGCCTCAAAGTGATCCACGATAATAAAACCCACTTCTTCGATAGCCCCACGGATGCGGAAGAGTGGCTGGAAGTGATGGACTTCGAGAAGGACCTGGACCCGACTCAGGACTCGACGACTAGCGGGACCGCAGCTGGAACGAAGAGTGCAAAGGAGGGACCAAGGGCGCGTAGGGTGGAACCGAAGAGACGTGGGCCTCCTGTCCACGAACAGAAGAAGGGGCAGGACGACGCTGTCGCAGTGGCGGGCTCCTTCAGAGAAGACCGAGGGCAAGTGAATACAGACACTGAAGATAGCACTATACATTTGGACTCTGAAAACAGTATGGTGCTGTTTCCGACTGTGACGCCCAGAGCGGCGGATGAACTCCTAGACACTGCCCTGGAATAAGGACCGTTGCTGATAAGATACGTATCGTAAAGTGTAATTGGCATCATTTTTCTTTATTGTAACCTGACTGCACGATCGAGGGGTGGGGATGGAGCAGAATCTATGGACAAAGTGCGCGAATGTGTGTATGCATTACCTGTTAGCTCCAGAAGGGCCATGTCCTTGTCCACTGTGTGCGATCCCAGGCATGCGGCTTGTGCACGACCCGCACCCTACCCGGTCCGGGTCTGTGCCTCTGACTGTGTGGGGTTATGGGCCCCCCCCTTAGTGGTGGGCAATGGCAGTACGTGGTTGACAGATATCACTCCCGGCGGCGCCGTTGAGCAGGCGTCACAGACTGGCATGGTCCATTGGATATGGCTCAAGCCTAGTAGACCCCCCAAGAGCGTATGCACTGTTAAATGTTTGCTTTTTGTTTACAGTTTCATGTTCGGCACAGCAAAGTTCCGGAGCTGCGCCTTCAGAGTTGGGGTTTGGGATAGGGAGGGAACTGTCTCCTGGCTGATTAGGCCAAGGGCCATAAAGTATTGCATTCTGTTATCCCCTTGGACGCCTGTATTTGGATATGGCTGAAGTGAGAGGGAAGTATAGGCTGGTTACGTGGAATGTGAGGGGGTTGGGGGCGATACAAAAGCGACATAGAGTACACGCCTTCTTGATTCGCCAGAGAGCGCATATTGTATTCCTCCAGGAATCCCACCTGACACAGCCTGAGGTGCACACTTTACGGAAAAAATGGAGGGGAGCTGTGCTTTCCACAACATACTCTGCCTTTTCCAGGGGAGCCACGATATGGATACGTTATGGGGTCCCCTTTGTGGAGCTAGAGAGGAAAACCGATGACCAAGGGCGTTACATCTTGGTAAGGGGCACACTAGATGGTATACTGGTAGTCCTGGGCTGTATTTATGCCCCAAACTACGACCAGGACGGATTCCTTTTGACGGTTGGTAGGGCCCTGGCAGGCTGGGTGGACGCCCCGTGGATTCTGGGAGGAGACTGGAATATGGTCCTAGATGCGGGCTTAGATAGATCACACCCTCCCCTACAGGCGGCGGGAGTTCATAAAACGTCGGAATTGTTTAGCACATGGCTTCAGGGCTGGGGACTGAATGATGTGTGGCGCACACTGTACCCGACACTTAAAGAATATTCGTACTTCTCCCCACTACATAACCTACACACCCGCCTGGACAGATTCGCCTGCACCAACTCCCTAACGACACAATGTGTATCAGCAGCGTACCTTGCCAAAACGTTCTCGGACCACAGACCATTAATGTTGGATCTGCAGTGGGGCAGGATTCCCTCACCGGTACCCACCTGGAGGCTCAACCCCTCATTACTTGAGGATGGCCCGTTCCGTGCCCACCTTGAGGACACACTGACTGGCTACTTCAGGGAAAACTGGGACTCTGCGTCCTCGAACCTGGTAGTGTGGGATGCTATGAAGGCTGTGGTGAGGGGGGCTGCGATAGGCCGACTGGTGGGCGCCAGACAGGAGGTTCATGACAAACTGTGTACGGTGGAGAGCCGTCTGAAAGAGCTAGAGACAGCGATGGGAACGGACCCAGGTCGCAGGGAGGACCTACAACGGTGTAATGTCGAGCATGCGGAACTCCTAGAAACCTTGCGGGTTATCGACTACAGGGAATATTTGAGACGACAACAGGCGGAGGCGGACAGATCGGGGACACTACTGGCTCGTTTGATCAGAGATACCCCTGAGACCCCAGTGATCACGAGTGTCCGGGACGACACGGGCAGACAGGTACACACGCAGTTGGAGATCAACTCTGTGTTCAGAAGTCATCTGGAGAAGTTGTATGCCCCACCCCCTGATAATAATCGAGATGCCATGATGAATTTCCTGAATGGGCTGGCACTCCCAACCCTCCCTCGGGAGACCCAGACGGCCCTCGCTGAACCCTTATCGCGACAGGAAATTAAAACTGCCATCCACACCTTGAATCGGGGTAAGACTCCGGGTATGGACGGTCTGCCCGGGGAGTTTTATCAGACTTATTCCGATACGCTGGTGCCGGTCCTGGAAAAGATATATAACACTGCTTATGAGGTCGGCCACCTGCCAGCCTCGACTATGCAGGCCTTGGTCATCTCCATCCCGAAACCTGGCAGAGACGCTCTGGATGTAGGTAATTATAGACCTCTGTCTATGCTCCCTTCGGAGTATAAAATCCTTAGCAAGGCTATAGCCATGAGAATCCAAGCCCACCTCCCTGGCCTAATACACACGGATCAATGTGGTTTCCTCACGGAGAGAAGCACTTCCCAGAACACGAGGCGACTGCACGCCCTGATGTCCACCACCCCCCGGAGTTCCCAAGCGCAGGCTGCATAACCCTTGACTTACGTCAGGCGTTTGACTCCCTGGCATGGGACTTCATGTTCGAAACATTGCACCGTTTCGGCTTCCCGGATGCCCTGATAAAATGGATCCGTCTATTGTACACGCATCCAACGGCCAGGGCGCGCACCGGCAGACATACTTCAGACAGTTATGACGTGCACAGGGGCACTCGACAGGGATGCCCCCTGTCACCGCTGTTGTTCGTGCTCACATTAGAACCCCTGGCGATTGCACTCCGGACTAGAGCAGCGGAGGCGGGCATTCTGGTTGGAGATACTCATAACCTGCTCTCCATATACGCTGACGACATACTACTGTTTCTCCGGGATCTACGGGGTGACCACACACATTTAGCGACGGTCTTTACTCAATTCGAAAGAATCTCTGGCTTGGCGGTGAACCCCCGAAAATCCCTGGGCTTCTTTTTTAGAGACGGACAACAGTCCACTCACACACAATTTGGCGCCCACGAGATCCAGGTGGCTCCAACTACATTTAAATACCTTGGTATTAACGTGTACCGGGACCCTGAAGACCAGATTGAGGGCAATGTGCGAAGAGCGATCAACGGCCTCCGGGGTAGCGTGACCTTCTGGACGTCCCTGCCCCTATCTGTAATGGGCCGGGTGGCAATTTCGAAGATGGTCCTCCTACCTCGCATACTGTACTACTTTGTGAATTTGCCCGTCCTCCTCCCACAACACATATTCACTACACTGAACTCGCTGCTAATTACCCTAATTTGGGGACCGGGTAGACGACGGGTGAGCCTCAAGAAGTTACAGTTGTCCACCAGACGGGGGGCATGGGGGTACCGGACCTGCGAAGCTATTACTATGCTAGCCAACTTCAGTGGCTGACAAGATGGGTGGCGGGCAGACAGCTCCACGAGATTGCATTCACGGCAACCAAATTGGCGCGTGGGGACCTCCACTCCCTCCTGCTGCCTACGGCCCGGATTCCCAGGGACTGTCACCCCCTATTACTTGTGGCACTGAAATGTTGGCGGCAAGCGCTGAGGTACACGGCAGGAACTCCTCCCTATGCAGACAACATCCCCTTAATCGGCCTCCCGACTCCGCAGGGAACTCTGTCCAGACATTGATTACGACCCTGGACAGATGCTGGGGTGGACAGGGTGGGAGACTTCTTTGGGGATGACGCCCTCTTAGATCATGCTACCTTCGCGCAATCTACAGGGGCCCCGCAAAGACTTTACTTGTTGCACGCCTCGGTGACCCACTATGTTAGACGCACCTGGGCTCCACAACGCACCAAGCCGGACCAGCACGAACTGGTTCATCTTCTCCATTACATGGGGACGGGCGGACACTTAGTGAAGTGGCTCTATGTGGGTATCAGGGAACACGCAGATTTGCCCCTCACTGCACTTAGGGAGGCTTGGACCGCAGACACGGGGGAGGAGATCACAGACGGCGACTGGAGGACCATCCTTGGTCATCCTAGGCGAGTGTCCAGGAACGTCAAGTTCAGATTTATACAAGCCATGGTTTTGCATAGGGCATATCTCACTCCCCAGAGACTACATAGGATGTTTCCTAACACCCCTCACAACTGCCCTAGGTGCCGGGAAGATGATGCAAATATTATTCACATGCTTTGGACATGCCCGAAAATACGTCATTACTGGGTGACGATTAGGAATACACTGTTCACTATAACTGTTCTACAGATCCCTGAGGGTGCCTTGCCCTGCCTGATAGGCCACAGGAAGAGATCTAAGGCCTGTAAGGCACAAGTGAAATTCATAGACGTGGCTCTCTTGTTGGCGCTCCGTACCCTCACCATGAGATGGAAGTCACCTAGACCCCCAGATGTAGAGATATTGAGGTCGGACATGCTGAAATGGGGGAGGGCTGAGGCTGCGGAGCTACGCAGGGAGGAACAGAAGGGCCACCGTAAATACCCCATTGCACAGGACTGGGACCGTATGTTATTAGAACTGGAGGACGATGACCCAGAACTGTGACTGATGCATATTGTTTGACTGCATGCTTGGGGTGTGGAGTGTCTATGTACGGGGCTACCTAGCCTGCTTACACCGGTAGCCACGCCTATCCAATGTAATGTTCATTCACACGGTTTAAAGCTGGTATGTCCACCTTATGGGCGTTGGGCACGGGGACTGCCAGGAGACGGGAAGAGGGAGGGGGGAGATGGGAGGGAGGGGAATTGTTGAGGCATTACAATATTTTACGGATGCGGAATATGAGTTGTATTACAGTGATTTTGGGACTGTTATGAGGCCTGATAAATAAATGAATAGCAGAAATGATATGCCACAGTTTAGTTAAAGAAATTGGAAAAGACTGACACGATGTATGATGATAACCTGTGCATTGTAATACCTGATACAGTCATGAATAAAGTGTTTAAAAAAAAAAAAAAAAAAGGTGAATCAGCACTTCATACCACCAGATAACAAAATACGTGAATCCTCGCAGGAAGAAGAGGACACCGACTTAGGTGACGGAAGTTCTTCTCTGTTAGCTGACCTACTCCAGGTTCAATTCACAGAGTTTGAGGACGAGCTCTACTTCACTGACACCTAGGCTTGAAATACTTACTTTTTTTTTCATCCATATTCACTTTTATTTCTTTGTGTCTTTCTTTGTTTTGCAACTTTGAGCGCAACAAAACTCTAATCACAACAAATCCATCAGCAACACTGTCTTCATCTTATTTCCATATTGAAGGTGACGCTGTCTGCATTCCTGAAGTTTACAAGTTCACAACTCAGTCATGCTCCTCTATCCTCCTCCTCCAGACTCCCCCTATCCACTTGTTTCCCTCATGGCAGATGGCCGGATTACACAGAATCAAGAAACTGTCGCTATGCTGACTGTTACTTCTGAAATTGACACGAGAGGCTGCCCTGTGGTCCTTCACTTAAGAATAAGATGCTGACAAAAAGTGGAACAGGTTATGAATGATGAGACATGCAGAGTGGACCACACTGGTTGTCTGGCTCTGATGAAAGCAATTGCTGTTTGTTTGTTGTGCATGAAATGAATCATATGTGTTCTATTATTATTTAATATTTTACACACTAAATGTAACTCAAGTCTACTCTGTTTTTACCTTGTTTAATACAAATTGTACTTCTACTGCAGGGGCCACTACATTGCATTTTTTATTATGGAAAATGTCCTTGGACTCACTGTGTGTAGACTGTGACTGCATGAACAACATTGAGTTTGCCAATACCATGATGATGAGTCTTGATGATCAAAGTTACATAATATCTTTACAGTCACTCACTGGGATGGATGGATCATCATCGCCGGTTTACGGAAGAACTATGGCCATTTCGTGAGTGGCAAACAGGTAAACAAGTCAACAACAACCACAGCAGATCTACATGTCTGTCTAGTCGTGGTATGGAGTGGTCGAGCCAGTGTAGTGTTGTTATGCCAGAGTCCAGACAGCAGTTCATGTAAAATGGCGGCTATGTGGCTTACTGTATAAAATAAGATCTGCTTTGTCTGTCTGTGTTAAAGAGGTATGCTACATGGAGGTTGCTTCACTTAGTGGTGCCTGCCTTGACCGTCTGCATGGCCCTGTCCTGCTGTGTGCTAATTATTCTCCTTGAAAAGGAGACTCAGAGTACACACTTTAGAAATTTTGCTTGTATGTAATACTGTCGCCTCTGAAAGTTAAAGTGTTATTTTTGCACTACACACCATACCTTATATTTTTCCTCCGGGGTGTTTTAATATCCCTTCCTGTTTTTCCATCGACAATTACATGCCAGCTTTTACCCTGTGCGATGGGAAAAACATTAACTTAGGCTCACCATAGCAATCCGTAATTCCGCATCCGCCAGGCAGGCAGTGGACAGTGTGGTCACCAAGATTGATCGGCGGAGCGACAGATGGAATGGAGGAGTACCGCGAATAAGAGGAATGGCTGGATGCATGCAACTTCCCAAATTGAACAACTACAACATACAGTTACAGTATCCTCTTCACTTCTCCTTATCTTTTAAATATTGTTATTGTTGTGAACTTCCATGAGTGCGACTCTGTGCGTTTGCTCTCTGCTTCAAATTCATCCCTACAGCTATTTGATAAGTTTCTTTGCTATTTTTAAAACTAATTTAATGTACTAATAAGTGTTTATTGTCTCTGAGGGCAGATAGGCAAGTGAAATTGCGTAATTACTGCAGCCCTGTACTGTCAAATTGTTTATTCATAGTTAGTAAGTTGTAGTAAGTACTACTTTTCAGTAACCTAACCATCCATTTAGCAAACAACTTCATGCATGCACTTCCTTTATGTCCCTTAAAACATTTATGGATATCTTCATATCCATAGATTTGTTTTTCTTCATTTGTTGTTTGTCCATGCTGTGTTTTGTTTTGTCTCTCCACAAACCTTTCCCAAAAAAAACCATTCCCATTCAATTTTCAAACCCTAACCCTCTTCCCCCGGGCTGTGTGGTTTTCATTGAGGTGTGACTAAATGACAACAATAATTCCACACACTTGCTGGGGAGGATAAGGTCAAAAGCAACAGAAAATCAATTTCAAGGCAGGTCAAGGAATCCGAGGATATATTCTTATTCTGCTTGACACACACCCATGAGTATTTGCAATTCAAATCAGAATTTCATGTCCCCTATCGAGTGGATTCATCATCAGCAACATCCTCCATCTACACGTCACGAATGCTTACGCTGCTGTGTCCTTCATTACTATTTATTGTAGTATCCATACTCCACGCAACTAGTAGTTAACTTTTGATGGAATACTTTAGTATTGCTTAGGCTACAATTTTTGGCATTGTTCTTGTGTACTGTACTATGTATCATACAGGCCACTCAATGTTTCATTTCCTTTTTTTTCATGTGCTGCTACTGCCAGTGTGTACCACTACTACTACCACCACAATGATGACATTTCATCCGTCTAGGATTCCATAGCCAACCTTAATCGCCATTTGCCATGCAGCCAGCCCTGTGCCTAGCCCTATTCTCAAACACGAATCACAGGTAAGATAAGCATTTTGGGGGAGGAAGAATAATGGAGTAGGAGGAGAGGAGAGACTGACGGTAGTACTAGTAAAGTAGTAGGACAATTGAATTCACGAACTCTGTCAGTGGCACTTTTGTACAAATTTGAGCGATTACTTAGACAATTTGAATCAAGCAGCCAGTTAAGTTTCAAGAAAACAAACGTACAGTTAACCCCCCGCCTCCCCCACAAAACAGTAAAAATGCGTATGCTATGTTTAAGTAGAAAATAAATAACGATTTTGATCCCTAACAAAAATAAACTATCCCGCAAGACCCGACCCACCCCCTTCCTTACCCCAAACAATGTCCATGAAATCAAATGTCCCCAAAAGTCCAAAAACCCCAACGCCCAATTCCCAGCCCCCAAAAGTCTTTAAAAAAGGGGCAAGGGACAGTCTCTCTACTTTTGCCGGCGGTGTCCTCCTGTGGCCAGGTGGTCACGCAGCTCTCTCCGGAGGTCCTTGAGCAGGGCTTTCTGCCTCACCACCTCCTGCTCAAGGTAGGCCACTCGCAGGGTAAATTGGTGCATTCACGCCTTGCAGGTACTGTGGGGGCAGCTGTTGTTTTCGCTGCTCGGCGGCGGCGGGTGGCTGACAGACCACAGCGTCGTACCTCTGGAGGATTGCGCTGACTGTATGACCCAGGGGCAGCGGAGGAGGATGCAGCTGTCGTGGATGTTGACTGCGACTGCGAGTCATCCTCCTCCTCCTGAACCACCAGCCGCAGATATTCGGCGACAATTGCCTTCAGCTTCCGTTGCCGGGCCCGGATAGCCAACTCCTTCCTTGTTAGTTTAGAAGGAGTATCTATATGAAGAAAGAAAAACATATTGTAACCAATTCTCTTTAAAATTAACACAAAATAATTCAACAGAAAGTTGTGTCACAGTAGCACTAGCAACTTGCAAGCACAGTACATAACATTTGTGTCATCTATCTATCTAACCTCCCAGTTTGTCGGCCTCTGCTCTAACATTAGTGGGAGTTTCAGGAATTCTACTAGCAGTATATGGACTCACTACATTAGACTCAGACAGTACACCAGTCTTCTTCTTCTCTCTTGTTTAGCGAAATTAGTATGTAAACTTGTGGAAGCCGGCATAATGCCAGCGCAGTCAGCTTGCACCCAAGAAAAACAGATGCACGCCATGATGACGCAGACTTGCGTTACTGTTACCAGTCCAGTACAGGCAGGTGGTGAAGCTCTTACCTTTCTTTTACGGGTGGCACTGGCCATACTCTGTTGCAAGGGCTACTGCTCAATTAATTTAACTTTCGCCCTGCCCTGCCCCTGACTACTACAAAAGGAAAATGAAGAAGTAAAATAATATGATCATCTATCCCTTCACAGGATATTTGCTTATATAAGGAATGACTTCAGGTGCTTTGTTTTTATTGATTGAGTGAACACCGATAGCCCACACATGAATGACAGTTGAAAAAAAATTATTAACAGCGGTAGTGAGTATTCTCCGTATTCGCCGGAGGAAGGCACTTGTGTGTTGTGACTTGACTTGATAATGTGAACTATTCAATATAGATACACAATATATGCTGTGCTTCCAAACTTCTGTTAGTCAAGGGAGTATTCTGAAAAATTACAACTTTTCTCGACTTTGCTACTCTGGCACGGACGTGCGGTGTTACATGCTCTTCAAAGTAACACTCTTCATCCAGTGACCGTCTACTCTGTCTACATACACCTATGCTATCTATAAGGAAGATACCATTCAGGCATCCATCCATTCAAAGTAAATGTCAATCATTCTAATTAATGTCTCAACTGGACAAACCTTACTTTTTCTTACCGAAAAACACCCTTTTTATTTTATTTTGTAAACCGCCAGCCATGCATCCGTGCTTGACTTGCATTTGAATTTGAACCAAAGGATATACTGCGCACACATACAGTTTCTGTTTCCTCCACCCAGGCAGTCCTCTTTTCTTTCTCCTTCCACCCATCCTTGCTTCAGCCTTCAACCGGCCATGCATCAGATTCCCAGCCACCTGTGCCTGCATTCAAAAACACGTATCATTCTTTGCCAGTCATTAATTTAACTTGCTCGTCCTTCCTTACACCCTTCTTTCCCTTTTTGCTCATCCCATCCATCAAGTTCATCTCTGATCTGACTTGGCTTCTCGATAAAACTTTCACAGCTGGATTGAAGTCAAATTTAGAGGAGGCCATTGGTTACTCGTCAACTCCCGCCGCTAATGCTATTGCTGCTAATGCAAAGTCAAGGGTGTGTGTCTTCTACCTGGTTGACAAAAACTTAGTTCTAAATTTGTAAGTCTTCTTAACAGTAAAGTGTCCTTGTACTGTACAACATATACACCCCTGCAGCCAGCCTACTCTGCAATCTCAATAAGTAAGGAATATAATAGCTTACCACTGCCCGCCACTACCGTGGCATCCCCCACAGCAGTTCCTGCTGGCACCGCATCCGTCCCTGGAGTGACCACCTCCGCGCTGGCCCTGGCAATGGTGGTGGGCTGTGCAATGGTGTTACGACTAGAAAATACATTTAATATTTTTAGATTCCATATGCACCACTCCATATTTTGTCTAGGAATGAAAAAATATATTACTAAATAATTTTTTTAAATTATTTGTGACTCTCTAGTCTAAACTGAAAATTCCCCTTTCGTAAGGGGAGGGTGTTTTTTATTTATGCCTAGCCATAACATGCTACACTTTTTGGCACAACTGATGAATGCTTGCTTTTTAACACGCACCATTTTTCTCATAACAGACAGAAGCTTCCCTTCTTTGAACAAGAGCAATATGTTACTCGGAGTCGTCATCATTACCACCAAGACTTTAAGTTCAAACCAGGTGAGGGCTCTCCCACAATTAATGTGTAAAATCAGCCACTGTTGAGTTTTCAAGAGTTCACCGTTTATCTTATATGAAGTTGATTTTAATAAATGTTTTTATATAATGCACAATTGAAATTTAATATAGTACACACAGAGCTAGTTATTTTACTTTTAATAAAGCTTTAAAACTTACATAGACTCTGTGGGTTTTGGTCATGAGTGAGTGAGCGAAAAGGTTTGCAATTTGCAAGCATGAGTCCGTGACTCTGAGAGGTCGGGACTCTGACTCCGTAGTCTTATGTTCTGGGTCGTATAATCAGTGGGGATCATTCATCGCTGTATTCGGGACCTAAATAATGACTCTGACACACTAGCTAGTCAGTAAGGAGATTGGGGGTTCAACTTCTGTTATGACTGAGGTATGTGGAAAGTCTAACTGCGCCTATTATCACCAATGCCCTATTTCTTGTCCATAGTTCTGTTTGTGCAGAATAGTCCCTGCAAAAGTGGTAGTATGTCCTCCTATCCAATCAAAAATTAAACTAGTATCTTATTCTTGGTGGCCATTGACATTTTATTGTTGGGAATTGTCAAAGCATAAACATTAAAAAGACTTTAATAGACATTATGGACAACCCAGAGGACTGCACTCAGTGCTAGAGATATTGCTGAATAGGAGTTTTGTTTTAACACCTTTTGCCAACTGTGCAAGCTTAGCTAGCTACACAGACAGACTAATAAAAGAGTCATAGTAAAGGCAGGATAAGTATTTAGAAACAGTCTACAAGAAGATCAAAGACGATTTAGGAAAAAATAGAATTATGATGAACGTTTGGAATAAATAGGTGCTGGAAAAGTTAGGGAAGTATAATTATTATTATTAACAGGAAAACTTACTGGGGCCAGCAGAGGAGCCCTCGGCGGACCGATCCTGGCCTTCCTGCTCCGCCAGCGCCGCTACCTCCTCTGTCCTCTTGCCCCTGGGAGAAGCTGATGTACATGAAAGAAAGACACAAACATGTGTGATTGTTGTCAACCAAATCAAACATTTAAAAAAAACAATAACAAATTATTTCGGGGAAATAGACAACAATTGCACTAAATTATTGACCTATCTGATGTGGCCTACTAGGATATTAGTATTGCTGGATTCACGGACCGTCTACTTCGAAAGTTATGTGACTCACTAAACCAACTACAAAAACGTTCTACTAGGACTGGCAGGCAGCACTCCGCAGCACGCGAAGTGACAGACACATTCCGTCATGATTGCAGACCACTAAAAAGTTTCCTACTACATAACCAGTCATAATATACTCAAACTATCAATCCACCACCACTATCTCTTCTTAGTGGCAGGAGTACAAAGGAAGGACTGGACTTGAGTCTCTAGTGTCTAGCATTACGCAGTTCTGTAAAGTACACTCATACATAATCACTCAGGCCAAATGAGCACAAAATTGAAAACAAGTAAGCATAGTAGCACCGCCAGTGAGCAGGCGAGCACCTGCAAACACAGAAGCTTTTCAAACATAATTTACCTGCAATGTAATCTCTAGTGTCTAGCATTACTCAGTTCTGTAAAGTACACTCATACATAATCACTCAGGCCAAATGTGCACAAAGTTGAAAACAAGTAAGCATAGTAGCACCGCCAGTGAGCAGGCGAGCACCTGCAATCACAGAAGCTTTTGAAACATAATTTACCTGCAATGTAATCGGCAGCATTCTTGCTCTTCGGAAAAAAAATATATTTGCAATATCATAACACAGAGCAGAAGACAACAAAGTAGTGATTAAATAACTACTAGTACTCACCAAACCCAGGGATCTCCACCCCAAGCAGGGCAAGCAGGTCGTGTTC
The DNA here is from genome assembly GCF_964261635.1 of Lissotriton helveticus. Classification (NCBI taxonomy): domain Eukaryota; kingdom Metazoa; phylum Chordata; class Amphibia; order Caudata; family Salamandridae; genus Lissotriton; species Lissotriton helveticus. Next base: position 623,663,634 of record NC_136057.1, read on the forward strand.
CCGGTCCAGTATGTCCGACTACCGGTGCGTCACCTGGTTGCCTATGCGACGGATCCCAGACTCCCGATACATGGCCCGGCACACCTTACCCCATAGCTGGTGACGCTCCCGGAGGCCGTACCCGGTACCGGGCCTGCCCCCTGCCGTGACGGTCTTGGGGAGGTGGCGCTGCACGAAGACGACCAGTGCGGCCACCTCCACCACGCTGAAGATCTCCCTGGGACTTACAGCCTGCCCCCTTAAGCGCCCGCAAGGGAGCCGGCTACGGGGTGCGGGACCCTTCCCCTTCAGGTTTTTGCCGGCTCCCTTTCCCATAGCCCTGGACAGTTAAAGGAAAATAAAATAGAAAAGAATAGGGAAAAAGTAAATAAAAGAAAAGAGAGTTAAAAAAAAGTAGTTTTAAAGTAACAAAAAGTAGAAAAAAACACAAAATATAGATGTACAAAAATAGAGTGATAGATAGAGTAAAAAAGATTTTTAAAAAGTTCAAAGAAACAAAGGATTACAAAGATTAAAGGAGGATTGAAAAAGCATGCCCAGAACCATAGCAATGAATGAAAAACAAGATTGCCGCGCCAATTGCAACCACGTGGGTAAGTTTGCGCGATATTTCCCCCGCAAGCACGCAAAAACGGACGTGAACACGCAATTGCGCACCGCACGTAGGAAATGCACAGCTCGAGCATGCAACTAGCGCCCGGAAATGGAAATACGCAACGCGAACACTGAAAAAAAGTTGGCCGCGCCCATTTACGACCACATGGGTAACTCTGCGGTAGCCTGCTGAAAACATTCCCGCGAACACGCAAAGATAAAAAAATTCGCAAAAGTTTGCGGATTTTGCGGACCGCGAGTACGCTTTCACGTGCGCGTAATTCGCCCATACTTATTTCAAGGTTTTTTTCTTCAGTAAAGGGAGTTTCTTTCCTATTTTAAAGTTGCCTTAGAAGTTTATTTGATTGAGGGAGGTTTTCACAATGTTTTTAAGGAATGCCTGCATACTGTTTTGAGTAACATGTAAATACCTTTTTGATCTCAATAACAGATCGAGTTTATAAATCCTTTAGTGGTGTCAGCAATACAACACTCTTGGTAAAAATTGTAGAAATTAATTTTGAGCAAATTATTGCTTGTAAATATCAGTCCTTTTTTCTCTGAATATTTTATTATAACACACTCAGTAAATAGCTTAAATACAGTTAGAATGCTTTATCTTGAAATTAAAAAGTAATAGTTAAAAATGAACGTAACAATTATTTATTTTTGTTTGATAGTCTTGGGATCCAGCGCTTGCAAAAACTGCCGAGGTATGGGCATCGAAATGCCGTTTCGATCATAATCCTGCCACAAAACAGTATGGAAAAGCCCATCCTACATTTACTACACTTGGAGAAAACATTGCACTCGGTACTATGGCACCTACTCAATTGTGGCAGTCAGAGGTCAAAGTTTACGATTATAGTACACATGGATGTTCCGGCACTTGTGGTCATTATACGCAGGTAATGTTTTATTTCTTTCTATGATTTTTTTGTAAACCGTCCTATTAAAAGATCCTTACGGTCAGAAAGGTTTAGAACAGGCATATTAAATGACATTGTGGAAAAGATATATTCTCCCGCTCGTGCTTGAAAACAAATTCAGGCAATGCCGTCCAGCACTATACTTTGTACACCCGTTGTTGACCCTTTCTTATGTTATTGTTTAGCATCGTTCTTATGGTCCTCATTGAAGAGCAGGAGATCCGAACTCTGAATATTAATGTCTCTGATGGTCACCTTAATGGCAATTTAAATTTCACACTTGCACTTTCTCTCCTCGTGTTAATTTAGAGCAAATTTTAGGCTTTTTACTGGTTTTTAGTAATATATAGTATTCTTGCTTTTAACGTGACATATATGGATTTATAGTACTTTTTATGCTATTGAAATGTAGCGAAATAAATAATATTGACTAACTGACATTGCAGATCCTTTCACCTTGTTTTAACTCAAATTTCAGTTTGCCAACCATTATCTGCGTGATGGGGGTAGATACTCCTATTGTGCCACAACATTAAGAAATATACATTACTGCATTATATAGATTTTAAATGTTTTTATTGTCCTCATCTACAATCCCGTTTCTAATGTCCATGTTTGTCGTGTAATGGTGAGTTACCGTTTTCCTGTATCCTTCAATGGTATATAGTTGTTTTTGATATCTCATTATATCTGTTTGTGTTGTGTTGCACTTAAGATTCTCTGATACTGACAGAACTGTGTTATTGTTAAATTGCAATTAGCCAGATCAAAAGGCTTGTTAAAAAATACATGTAGGACTTCCTACTAGGTAAAATTGCATTTCATGAATGTGAGACATTACAAATCATTTAACAAGAGACAGAGTCAAAATGCATACGGGTACGCGGGATCTACGTGTGCTTATATCTGGCACACCTATAGTTCTATTATTAGGTTATACCAGAAATGCAGCTGTAATATCGTGGTGAAGGACGACAGGAACCCTGATAAGGTAAGAGGAGTTCATTCTAACACCTCATACGACAGCAATTATAGAGCAACTGTCATTGCCCCAGTATTGGAACTTTCATAGATTCCCATAGCTTGTATCATTTCCCGTCATAGGAACGGGAGTCTCGGTACCAAAAATAACATAGCAGTAGGTACAAAAGAGAAAGAAAAAAGGCCTAGGCCTCATTTCCTTTTGTAGCATATCCACCTCTTTTTGTAAATGAGACCAAACTAAGCATCAGCCAATCAGAAGAGCCTCACCCCATAGAATCCTCCTGAAGGAACCTCAGAGCCTCAGATATTCTACCGCCAGTTGTGCTTAGGGAGTCTCCTTTGAGCTCTGTTCATTTTTCTACTCTTTTGAGTTTTTTCTTCAAATTTTTCTTCAGGATTGTTGAGTGTTTCTTCTGAAATGTCTGACAAGGAGAAGAAGGCCCTTGTCAAGTCATGTTCCACCTGTGGCTAGAAAAGGCTTTATGTGGAGGGCAGGCATAAGGACTGTATATATTGCCTGTATCCGGATCATAAGGCTGCGGACTGCAAGATATGCAGCACCTTCTCTACAAAGACCCTCTGGGACCGTGAGGGTCGCCTCCTCACTTGGCTTCAGAAATTGAAGTCCAGAAAAGAGACGGTGTCAAGCGACAGTGAGGACTCTTCTTCAGCTACGTCATCCAGAAGGTCAGTCAAAAGGGGTAGGTCTTCCCCCTCACCTTCTGTGGAGCGTCCAGTTAAGGCCTCAAAAAAGACCCCCGGGAGTCGGAGAGCCAAAGTCCTGTAAAATCTCCTCACCACGGTGTAAAGGAGAGGGAAGGACCATCTACGCCTTCAGCAGTGATGAAGACTGCTACACCGTTAAAAAAAACATCTTCTCTGTCATCTGAGAAGTCAGAGAAAAGCTCCAAGTCGTCGACGATGCAGCAGAAGGCTCCGAAATCCAAGTTGACTAAAGTGGTACAGTCTACGGGATCGTAGACGGTGGTGACAGAGACGTCGATGAGGATGTCGACGGGGATATCGACGACGGCAGCGACAACGAGGATTTCGTCGTCGATGGTGACAGCGACGGTGTTGTCGACGAGTGCTTCGACGACAACCATGACGACGACGGCAGCATTGTCGACGGTCTCATCGATGACAGTGTCGACGACGCCCATCTCATCGTCGACAGTCCATCCGTCGATGGTGACTCTTCCGTTGACGACATCAACGATGGGTTTACCTTTATCTTCTCCATCGACCACAGTACCATCGACGATGCAGCCGTCGACGGAGAGAATAACTATTTCCTTGAAAAGGATAACTCCGGACATGACGTCTCCAAGGAGGGTTACCCCCTTGCCTCCCGCTTTGTTGCTGGAAGAGGAAGAAGAGGATCCTGATGAAGATGATCAGTACTCTTTTGGGTATGCTCACAGTCCATCCCAACTGCTGGTAAAATGTCAGGAAACAGATTCTGAAGGCGAGTTTCTTCATGAATGTTCTTACCAACACTCTTCTCAACGTCAGGAGTCCTCAGGCCAAGAGAGGGTGTCTGTCCCTTCTTCACTCTTGGCGGATCTCCATAGCATGCTTCTCTCAGGTTACATCTCAGACTGCCTCTATCCCGGCAGTTCAGGCTTTGCCTGCCCATACAACTCCAGTGATGGTTTCTCCAGAGTTGCCAACCCAGGTGTTCTCTCAGCCACAAACACCTACTCCGAATATACATTCAACTCTACCGGATGTGCAGGATGATTCCTCGGATGAGGATCAGAATATGGATGACAGGCCTAATCAGGGCTTAGGGTGGGATGAATATGTGATCCCGGATCCAGCATCACCTAGTCCAGACCCGGTGGATTCTCCTCCAGCGGATGTCAGGGGGGTCCCATAAGTTAATGGAGAGAGCATCTAGCAGATTCAAGCTGCCTATGCCTTCCGTTCAGACGGAGTGTTTTCTCTATGACTTTAAAGAGCCCTATAGGAAGGCGACCCGATCTATACCCATTGTACAGTATGTATGGGAGGAGGGTCTCAGGGCTATGAAAAACCCGGCTACTGTTATTCCGGTCCTGCCATGCCTGGAAAAGAAATATAAGGCACCTGAAAATGGCCCGGCGTCCTTGACTGGGCACCCAAAACTGGACTCTGTGATATCGGAGGTGGCACAGAGGAAGTCCAGCAACCCTTCGGCACACCTTACAACTCCTCCTGATAAGGAGGGCAGGGGATTTCATAACGCTGAAAAAAGATTCTCTTCAATGGCTAGTCTCCTGGTGCAGGCGGCAAATGCTATGGCGATACTGGGCAGGTATGATCGCCAGTTATGGTGTGACCTTTCACCTTATTTGGATCAACTTCCCCAGGAGGCAAAAGGTGAGGCCAAGAAAATACTGCAAGAAGGGAAAGCGACTTCGGCTGAGGTGATAAATTGTGCCATAGACATTGCCACTACGGCTTTTCGTTCACTAGCTGGGGCAGCGGTTCTTTGTCGCCAAGGATGGCTCAGAGTGGCGTGGTTCAGGCCGGAGGTCCAGAGTAAGATCTTGGACCTCCCTTTCGACGGAGAGACATTGATCGGAAAACACATATATGATACCCTCCAAGAAATAAAGAAGGATACCGAGACGGCTAGGTCTCTTGGTACGCTCCAATACCGGAAAACTCCTTTCAGGGGTGCCAGGGGGAGGAGTACCACAACATACAGAGGCTCATACCAGCAGCAAAGATACTCTTCTTATGGATCGACATCGCAGTTGTACCATCAGCCCTATCACCAGAAGCAAGGTCAAGCCTCGTCTTTCTCTAGATCGAATACGAGAGGGAAGCAGAACCGCCAAGGACGTGATACGTCCAAGAGACAAAATAGTGGCGTTCTGGCTCTACCTACTGTACCCACCTCCACAACAACATTTGTAGGAGGCAGGGTATCTCAATAACTCCGCAACTGGACTCAGATAACATCAGACTGTTGGGTGCTCAACATCATTCGAAAGGGCCATACTTTGGAGTTCACACAAATCCCACCATCCAAGCCCCCTGCTGCCATTCCTTCAAGACATCTGCGCCTCTTGCAGCTCAAAGTTTATCAGATGCTCCTAAAGGGAGCAGTGGAGCTGGTCCCCTTATCTCAAAGAGGTGAAGGATTCTATTCCAGGTTCTTCCTGGTAAATAAGACGCTGGAGAAATGGCGCCCTATTTTAGATCTCAGGGAGCTCAACACCTATCTCATTTCCCAATCCTTTCAGATTGTTTCACTTCAGGACATATTACGTCTCATCAATCCAGGGGATTTCATGGCCACTCTCAAACTGTCAGGACCTTCTTTCCTTACGGAAGGCCTTGAAGACCTGGCTCTTCAGACAAGCACTTAAATAACTCCCCACCCTCACTCACGCTATGCGACTGCTGATTACAGCGCCAGGAAACCAATCGGTGTCAGTGCGCTTAATAAATATTTTAATAACATAACATAACCTAACATCTCGAAGATGCATATGTTCACGTACCCATTCACCCAGCACACAGGAGGTTTCTACGGTTTACAGTAGCAAAGAACCACTTTCAATTCAGGGTATTACCATTCAGACTTCGCTCTGCCCCAAGGATCTTTACCAAGGTGCTGGCACTGGTGGCAGCTTTCTTACGGAAACATCATTTTCAAGTCTTCCCATACCTGGACGACTCGCTGCTGAAGGCCCTGTCCAGAGAGGCTGCGAGGGAGGCAGTCTACGCATGTACAAACCTATTCCAGAATTTGGGTCTTACTCTCAACAACGAGAAATCATCACTGATTACGTCCAGGACAGCGCGTTTCCTAGGAGCCATCTTGGACACAAATCTCAACAAGGCTTTTCCATCCCTAGAAAGGCAAGAAAAACTGCGATCCATGGCGCTGCTATTGAGAAAAAGAAAGTGTCTTTCAGTACGCCGTTACAAATCCCTTCTGGGGCTGATCTCCTCATGCATCCCTCTGATACCTCACTGCAGATTGCGGATGCGGACTCTTCAGGAATGCCTAGACAAACAATGGAGACAAGTTCAGGGCTCATTCGACGACAAGGTGCTGTTTACTGTAGCAGTGAAAAAAGCAACCTTGTGGTGGACGAAGCAAGAAAACCTATCCCAAGGTCTATCCTTCGTAAGCAATCCGGCTCCTCAAGTGGTCACAACGGATGCTTGACTGGACAGCTGGGGTGCGGTGCTTCAGGATCTTGTCAGCGGGCATTGGTTGCCCCAGCACTGTCTTCTTCACATCAACCTCCTGGAACTCAGGGCTATCAGGCTAGCACTGCGGGTGTTTCTTCCATGATTGCAGGGATCGGCGGTTATCGTCCAGACGGACAACACCACGGCCATGCACTACATAAACAAGGAAGGGGGTACCAGATCTCTTCCGTTGACTCGAGAGACCCAGAAGATTTAGGAATGGGCATTTCTTCACAAAATATAGCTACAGGCAGAACATCTACCAGGAGTTCTAAACGAAAAGGCGGACAGACTCAGCAGGCTGTCTTCCGTCAGCCACGAATGGGAACTGAACCAGGTAGTCTTGGAGGAGATTTTTCAACTGTGGGGCAAACCTTCAATAGATCTATTTGCCACCCCGACCAACAAGAAAGGCTGGTTTTACGCAAGCAAGCTTCACCATCGAGGGCCATTGGGGAATGCGCTTTCGATAGCTTGGTCAAAAGCATTTGTGTACGCCTATCCCCCATTCCGGTGATCCCCAGGTTTTTCAGGAAGATCAAATGCAAACCGTGCAAGGTGATCTTAATAGCCCCTGCTTGGCTGAGACAGTTCTGGTTCACGGAACTTCACCTTCTCTCTCTCGTCACTCCTCTTCCTTTGCGGGCGATTCCGGATCTTCTCACGATGTCCCGCGGGCATCCGGATCCAGATTCATTAAACCTGAGCAGCGAGAATTCATGAACCTTCCCATCTCGAATGAAATAAGAGAAGTTTTGTCTCAAGCGAGAGCCCCTTCTACAAATAAAACTTACCGTTTGAAATGGAAAATATTTTGCATTTGGTGCAGGAAGGACAGTGTTGACCCTTTCTCTGCTCAGCCTCATCAACTTCTACCTTATCTCTTGTCCTTGGCTAAGACAGGATTGGCTCATTCATCCATAAAAGTTCACTTGGCAGCGATCTCTCACTACAGACGCTCGGCATCTGGACCTTCTCACTGGTCTTCAAGAATAATTAAGCAGTTTCTCAAGGGCTTATTCCGAGTCTTTCCCCCGGTGAGGCCTCTGCCTCCCACTTGGCATTTGAATTTGGTTCTCGCACAGCTCATGAAAGATCCCTTCAAACCGATTCATCCGGCGGACATGAAATTTCTTTCGTGGAAATTGGCTCTTCTTCTTGCCCTCACATCTGCAAGGCGAATTGGGGAATTGCACGCTCTCACAATACAGGAACCGTTTCTCCAGTTCAAAAGAAATACCGTGATTTTAAGAACTAATTCAAGGTTCATACCTAAAGTGCCTACAGACTTTCACCTAAACAAACCTGTGATTCTCAATTCTTTCTTTCCTCAGCCTTCCACACCAGCGGAAAGATCACTCCATTCTCTGGATGTACAGCGGTGCTTAAAATTTTATTTGGATCGCACCAAAGGGTTTCGTACGTCTTCACAATTATTCATTGCTTTTGGTGGTCCGCGCAAAAGCCTTCCACTTTCAAAACAAAGTATTGCAAGATGGATCTACAGTGCCATTCTACATTGCCGCTCAAAAGCGGGTAAACCGCTGGACAGCAGGATCAGAGCACACTCCACAAGATCTGTGGCTTCATCTACAGCTCTCTTTGCGGGAGTGCACATCAGAGACATTTGCAGAGCTGTGACTTGGAGTTGCGTGCACACCTGTGAGCCAGGCAGTCCTGAGGAACCTTTTCCACTGATGGGTGAGCTTTCCCTACTATCCCTCCTTCCTATTTCTGCACATTTTGTATTTACTGTTGGTACAGATTGTTATTGCAATATATGGTTTCTTCTTCTCTTATGATAGTACGGATACTAACAGGTCTCATTATTTGTATCACAAAATGTGTTTTTTTCTTGCTTACTGCTAGCTACTCTGATACAAGCTATAGGAATCTATGAAAGTTCCAATACTGGGGCAAGAAAACAAGTTACTTAACTGTAACTTTGGTTCCCCAATATTGGGAACTTTCATAGATTCCCATGCGCCCACCCTCCTCCCCGAGGAAAGCTCAGCCTTCAGTAGATGTGGTTACTGTTACACAACGGCTACGAAAATCTGAGGTTCCATAGGAGGGTTATATGGGGTGAGGCTCTTCTGATTGGCTGATGCTTAGTTTAGTCTCTTTTACAAAAAGATGTGGATATGCTACAAAAGGAAATGAGGCCTAGGCCTTTTTTCTTTCTTTTTTGTTCCTACTGCTATGTTATTTTTGGTACCGTGACTCCCGTTCCGATGACGGGGAATGATACAAGCTATGGAAATCTATGAAAGTTACCAATATTGGGGAACCAAAGTTACAGGTAGGTAACTTGTTTTCTTTAATGGAATCCTCACACAACAAGGATCTACTGTCAGGTTTCTGACAGTGACTTCATCATAGATGAGACTCACGCCATACTTCTCACACTTCTCCCTCTCATACAGCAAGGAGCACTACAGTGCATATTTCAACAAAAATATAAAAATAATAAATGAGAAATGTACAAAGTTAAGCTTGGAAGCATAAAGACATAAGAAATGTAAAACTGCGAGAAAAGATGAAACTAAGAATAAAAAACATCTAAAGGAAAGTCATTACTCATGAAGCAAATCTTACCCAACAAAATCTTTGAAATAAGCAGGTTTCCTAATCTACTTACCGCTTCTCCTGTGAACTAAGGGAGAACACCTAACAGAACCTTGAAAACCTGAATCACAGACCCATCTTCCCCCCGGTTGTGAGTTATAAGGTGATTTGTCAGAAAAAACAAATGGTTGCCGCATAACAGCAACCATACTCTTGTTCCAAATGCGACCATCATGTGTTTTTACAGCATTCTTGAAACATTTGATTACTTGTAATTCTTTAGTAAATTTTGACCAATCAGCACACTCTCTAGGCACTTTGTTTTTAACAAACTCACCCACACCAACCGCAACATTTCTCGCACGATTGTGGGAGTCAAAATCTTCTTTCCTCTTGCGTTGAATACCAATTTCTTTCTCTATCCATTCACCAGGGGTATTGTCAACACAGCCTTTGCTCCAGCACATCCAACCAGGACATACACACGTAGACGAGGATCTGCCCTTGAACAACTCAAAAGGAGTTTTCCCGGTAGGGCCATGAGAAAAACAATAGCCCATCAGTCTACTTGACAACTCCGTCTTCCATTCTAAACCATTCACTCTTGTTAGTTGAATGTCTTCCTTTAAGGTTTTAATGACTTTCTGTATGGCACCATTCATCTCTGGGTGATAAAGAGCTGATTTCTTATGAACAATACCACAGTTTTGCAAATATGACTCCGTCTCATGAGAGCAGAATTGCACCTCATTGTCCGTAAAGAGAAACCTGGGAAAACTCTCTCTTAAACACACCTTCCAGAAACCTGATCCCTGCTGCAGATGAAACGTCCTGCACACATGAAACCTCAACCCACCTGGAGTATAAGTCCAACAAAATAATGACACAGGGAGTATCATGTTCACCTCTTATGGGCCCTAAAATATCCATTGGAACCTCCTCCCAAGGATATTTGGGCAGTGTTCTGCACACCATGGGCACCTGATTAGTCTTGAGTCCCTTGTCACAGACTACACATTCAACGAAATCTCTTATCATACACTCAACATCACGATAAAGTGAAGGCCACCAAAAATCTCTTCTAAGCCTTCCTTTAGACTTAACAATACCCATGTGACCCTCATGGGCTAAACGTAAAATGTTGGCTCTTAACTTCTCGAGAGGAATTAGTCTTATGCCTCTTAACAAAAACTCTTTGTCCACAGCAAGTTCATCCACAATCTTTCCCCATCCTCCTGCACAATTCTCGAGCTGGGCTTTACATCTTGTACCCGACCTGATTATATCCTAATCTTACACAAGGTAACATCATTTTCTGGTTCAGTTAACCACTCTTCTTCACCAATGGATTCCTCAGTCACTTCACACACCCTGACTCCTTCCACCTCGTCCAGTTCATCGCTACCATCATGCTGCAAATTATCAATGTCAACAAGTCTAGAAAGACAGTCAGCAGAAAAATTGCTCACACCTGGAACATACTGGACAGTAAAAGAGAAGTCTTGCAAACTCACAACCCATCTCCTTATACCAGATGATATCGAATCAAGTCCCTGTTTGGCAAAAAATTCCACTAAGGGTTTATGATCCGTCTGAACATCAAATTTGATACCACAAAGAAATTGCTTGAATCTCATTATGGACCAAAACACCACTAACGACTCTCGCTCAATTACAGAATAATTACAATCTGCGTCTCTGAGTGTTCTCGAGAGACAAGCAATTAGGTTTTCCTTCCCCTCTCTTGTTTGAATAAGCAGTGCATCCAGACCTTTTCCACTTGCATCACACACAATTTTTGTCACAGACGAAGGCTCAAAGGACTTCAGAGAAGGTGCGTTATTCAACTCCTTCTTTACAACTGAAAATTCCTTTAAGCATTCAGAACCCCACACAAAATCAGTATTCTTTTTTTAACAGTTTTCTCAAGTTAAATGTTTTGCTAGCAAAGTTTTTTATGAAATGGCTATAATACTCAACCATTCCCAGAAAGGATGAAAGTTCCTCTTTCGTTTTGGATTCCTTTAGAGCTCCAATATTGTCCACAAGTTCTTTCTTGGGTCTAATCCATGTTGAAGTAACTTTATATGCTAAAAAGCTTACTTCAGCAACACCAAACCTGCACTTCTCAGCTTTCAGAGTCAAACCTGCAACTTGAAGTTTCTGTAACACCTTGCGAAGACGTTGGTCATGCTCTTCATAATTAGATCCGATAATAATGATGTCATCCTGATAGCACTTCACACCAGGGTGATCTTTCAAGATGGCCGACAGGCATCCTTTTAAAATGAAAAATGCCAAAAGGAGTAGTAAAAGCAGACAGGTCCTGCGAGCTCTCATCTAATTCGACCTGGTGGTAGGCCGACATGAGATCTAATGTGCTAAAATCCTTAGCACCAGTAAAAGTCGTGATCATTTCCTCAATGTTGGGCAACGGGAATCTGTCAACCATGACCTCTTTGTTTAAAGCCCTCAAGTCCACACAAAGGCGAATGTCTCCATTGCCCTTGCGTGCAACGACAATAGGAGCCAACCAATCCTTCCCTTCATCTTCTTCATTGACCCCACACTCTACTAACTTCTTGAGTTCATTCTCAACTGCCATTTGCAATTGTATGGTAATCCTTCTTACATTTGCAACAACAGGAGTTGCGTGGTCTCTTAGTCTGAATTTGTGTTTGTACCCGACCAACTTCCCAAGTTTGTTTTGAAACAAGACATTAAATTCCTTCACAAACTTGCTTTGGTTACATTCAATTTTGTCAACTTGTACCTGCGGGATTTTACTTGGATACAAGCCGACACCCAACTCCTTCTGATGACCCCAACTTCAAAGATCATCCCCTTTACAAGAAACATAAATTGTACCATAAGTACTTTTCCCACACACACCAATGGAAGCTTCAAAAAACCCCAACATTTCAACCCTGCTCCCACAATGGCCTCGAGGTTGTATGTCCATTTTTAGGGTGACTTATAATCAAGAAACAAACTCAACAACGTTTGCTTAGAGATAATCGAGATACAAGAAAAGGAATCAAATTTCATCAAAGTCTCTTTGCCATCAATGCTAACCACTTCAGAGGGAAATATTCTTTTGGAATCAATAACCTGTAACATAATCTCTTGACACGATTCCTTGTTCTCACCCTTGTTGTTTCTCTTAAATTTGTTCTTTCAACATTTGCTGAAATGACCCTTGATACCACAGGAGTTGCAAGCTTGGAATAAAGTGGGACAGAAATTATAATTTGCTTTATGACCTGTGAACCCACATCTGAAACAAGTAGCATTAAAATTCTGATCCCTTCTCCTGACACACTTGACCTAAGAGGTCTGTTTCGCCACTGGAACGATACGAGACTTATCAGCAGTAATCACAGCAACATTCTCTTTCCCTGAATCAGCAGAAGTATGTACCTCCTTCCCTGCCTTCAGTTCACCCACACACTTCAACATGTGCTCAACTTGTTTTGCAACAATGAGAACCTCCTCCAGAGGTGGCTCATCTTTCATCCAAATTTCTTCACGTAATTTATCACTGTTGCACCGAAAAACAAATTCCTCCACCGATTCGCCCTTACCCTGACACCTCAAACCAAAACAATATTTTTCTAGAAAGGTACTTACACATGGCAAATAGTGTCCATCTAATATTGCAATGGCAATTTCATACTCATTTAAGTCACGTGCCTCGGCATGCGGAAGATCAGGTAAATTCTCCAACACGTCCTGGCCCTCCACCCCCAAACAATGTAAAAGTAATGCATGTCTACGTTCTGCACTCAAATTAGTGCCACAAACCGGAGCATAATTCCCAAATATTTTTTTCCACTTAGACCAAACAATTACGGGTTCACCTGGAAGATGGAAGAAAAAAAGGTGGTAATGTAACGTTCTGCATTTTGTAATACCATAAGATTTCTAAATTGCACTTAAGAACTATAAAGCTAAGTACCTTTAAACCTAGAGCAGGATGCTAACACTTGTTAACAAAAGCTAAACATTCTGAAACAAGAATGTGCAATTAGAAATTCCAGGGACAAGTACAACTAAATAATAATTGCCCTTACACAAATTAAATAATCAGAAAGTAAACGTCTTCTGGAGATTCCCTGCACTATGCAGCACGAATAACTGAGTATAATTAAAGTCAGTGTCTCAAAGTTTTAATTTTAAAAAACAAAAATGTCACTGTTGTTTTACCACTGATGAAGAAACTTGAGAACTAAATAGATATTCCACGTGAAGGGATTGGAGCCCAAGTCTGGCATGTGACATATGCCATGACATATGCCAGAGCATGTCACATTTTTTGGATATGTTGTTTCAGGAATAACTGTGTTAGAACCCCCCCAGAAGTGGTAGTGGGTTATTTTAAAGACAATTCTTTTATCTGGGTTGATTAAGAAAAACTATATTTATAAAGTACAAAAACATAAATTAATTTTTATTTGGAGGGTCTTGAACCCTTGCCCTAACACATGAGAACATTATGCTCTTACCACTACACTACTTAGTACTTGAGTCATTTACTGTGGCTAAACATTTTATGAGACTGTATTCAACACAGACCGTCTTCCATTTGCATGCTGTTTTGCTTTTACATGCCACAAATCTACACTTGATTTTCGTTATTTATAAACAAATAGCCACTCTTTTCTTCCACTCTCAGACTTGCCCCATGCATTTCTCTTTCTTACCTAACCATTCCCAAAGTCTCATTCCACAAATTAAGGGATTTCCTTAATAGCAAGCCTTGCCCCCCCACTTCCACATGCCACAGCATTTCACAAATGTCTGACATGCCTTGGCTTCACTAAAAAAGGCAACAAATCTCACAGACACTGCTAGGAGTGATTTACAATTGGGCATCTTTCATTTGGGTAAAATGGAAGAAAAATAGGAAAAAAAATAGAAAAATTGAATTTTTCTAGCTGGGGTTTGAACCCTTGTCAAAAAGCACTGAAAGCACCTGCTAGTTACCACTGAACCATCAGCTCTACACAGACACTTCCTGTCCAAAGCTTTTGTGTCATTGAAAAAGGGTGCTGTCCTACTTCTATGTCCTTGTTGTTTTGCTTTCACATGCCATAAATGTATACTTGATTTTCGTTATTTATAAACAAATAGCCACTCTTTTCTTCCACTCTAAGACTTGCCCCATGCATTTTTCTTTCTTACCTAACCATTCCCAAAGTCTCATTCCACAAATTAAGGGATTTCCTTAATAGCAAGCCTTACCCCTCCCTTCCACATGCCACAGCATGTCACAAATGTCTGACATGCCCTGGTTTCACTAAAAAAGCCACAAATCTCACAGACACTGCTAGGGGTGATTTACAAAAGGGCATCTTGCATTTGGGTAAAATAGAAGAAAAATAGAAAAAATTATAAAAATTGAATTTTCCTAGCTGGGGTTTGAACCCTTGTCAAAAAGCACTGCGAGCACCTTCTAATTACCACTGGACCATCAGTTCCACACTAAAACTTTCAGTCCAAAGCTTTTGTGTCATTCAAAAAGGATGTTGTCCTACTTTTACTTTCACATGCCACAAATCTACACTTGATTTTCATTATTTATAAACAAATAGCCACTCTTTTCTTCCACTCTCAGGCATGCCCCATACATTTCTCTTTCTTACCTAACCATTCCCAAAGTCCCATTCCATAAATTAAGGGATTTCCTTAATAGCAGGCCTTGCCCCTCCCCCCTTCCACATGCCATAGCATGTCACAAATGTTTGACATGCCCTGGCTTCACTAAAAAAAGGCCACAAATCTCACAGAGACTGCTAGGGCTGATTTGCAACAGGACAACTTTCATTTGGGTAAAATAGGAAAAAATAAAAAACATAAAAATCGAATTTTCCTAGCGGGGATTTGAACCGTTGTCAAAAAGCCATGAGAGCACCTGCTAGGTACCACTGGACCATCAGTTCTACACAGAAACATTTTGTCCAAAGCTTTTGTGTCATTGAAAAAGGGTGCTGTCCTACTTCTATGTCCATGTCGTTTTGCTTTCACATGCCACAAATCTACACTTGATTTTCGTTATTTATAAACAAATAGCCACTCTTTTCTTCCACTCTCAGACTTGCCCCATGCATTTCTCTTTCTTACCTAACCATTCCCAAAGTCTCATTCCACAAATTACGGGATTTCTTTAATAGCAAGTCTTGCCCCCCCTTCCACATGCCACAGCATATCACAAATGTCTGACATGCCCTGGCTTCACTGAAAAAGGCCACAAATCTCACAGACACTGCTAGGGGTGATTTACAATAGGGCATATTTCATTTGGGTAAAATAGAAGAAAAAAATATAAAAATAGGATTTTCCTAGCTGGGGCTTGAACCCTTGTCAAAAGGTACTGAGAGAAGCTGCTAGTTACCACCGGACCATCAGTTCTACACATAAACTTTCAGTCCAAAGATTCTGTGTCATTGAAAAGGGGTGGTGTTCTACTTCTATGTCCATGTCGTTTTGCTTTCATAATGCCACAAATCTATACTTGATTTTCGTTATTTATAAACAAATAGCCACTATTTTCTTCCACTCTCAGACTTGCCCCATGCATTTCTCTTTCTTACCTAACCATTCCCAAAGTCTCATTCCACAAATTAAGGGATTTCCTCAATAGCAAGCATTGCCCCTTCCTTACACATACCACAGCATGTCACAAATGTCTGACATACCCTGGTTTCACTAAAAAGGCCACAAATCTCACAGACACTGCTAGGGGTGATTTACAATAGGGCATCTTTCATTTGGGTAAAAAAGAAGAAAAATAGAAAAAATTATAAAAATCGAATTTTCCTAGCTGGGGTTTGAACCCTTGTCAAAAAGCCATGAGAGCACCTGCTAGGTACCACTGGACCATCAGTTCTACACAGAAACATTTTGTCCAAAGCTTTTGTGTCATTGAAAAAGGGTGCTGTCCTACTTCTATGTCCATGTCGTTTTGCTTTCACATGCCACAAATCTACACTTGATTTTCGTTATTTATAAACAAATAGCCACTCTTTTCTTCCACTCTCAGACTTGCCCCATGCATTTCTCTTTCTTACCTAACCATTCCCAAAGTCTCATTCCACAAATTACGGGATTTCTTTAATAGCAAGTCTTGCCCCCCCTTCCACATGCCACAGCATATCACAAATGTCTGACATGCCCTGGCTTCACTGAAAAAGGCCACAAATCTCACAGACACTGCTAGGGGTGATTTACAATAGGGCATATTTCATTTGGGTAAAATAGAAGAAAAAAATATAAAAATAGGATTTTCCTAGCTGGGGCTTGAACCCTTGTCAAAAGGTACTGAGAGAAGCTGCTAGTTACCACCGGACCATCAGTTCTACACATAAACTTTCAGTCCAAAGATTCTGTGTCATTGAAAAGGGGTGGTGTTCTACTTCTATGTCCATGTCGTTTTGCTTTCATAATGCCACAAATCTATACTTGATTTTCGTTATTTATAAACAAATAGCCACTATTTTCTTCCACTCTCAGACTTGCCCCATGCATTTCTCTTTCTTACCTAACCATTCCCAAAGTCTCATTCCACAAATTAAGGGATTTCCTCAATAGCAAGCATTGCCCCTTCCTTACACATACCACAGCATGTCACAAATGTCTGACATACCCTGGTTTCACTAAAAAGGCCACAAATCTCACAGACACTGCTAGGGGTGATTTACAATAGGGCATCTTTCATTTGGGTAAAAAAGAAGAAAAATAGAAAAAATTATAAAAATCGAATTTTCCTAGCTGGGGTTTGAACCCTTGTCAAAAAGCACTGAAAATACCTTCTAATTACCACTGGACCATCAGTTCCACACAGAATCTTTCAGTCCAAAGCTTTTGTGTCATTCAAAAAAGATGTTGTCCTACTTCTTTGTCCATGTCGTTTTACTTTCCCATGACACAAATCTACACTTGATTTTCGTTATTTATAAACAAATAGCCACTCTTTTCTTCCACTCTCAGACTTGCCCCATGCATTTCTCTTTCTTACCTAACCATTCCCAAAGTCTCATTCCACAAATTAAGGGATTTCTTTCATAGCAAGCCTTGCCCCCCCTTCCACATACCACAGCATGTCACAAATGTCTGACATGCCCTGGCTTCACTAAAAAGGCCACAAATCTCACAGACACTGCTAGGGGTGATTTACAAAAGGGCATCTTTCATTTGGGTAAAATAGAAGAAAGAAATATAAAAATCGAATTTTCCTAGCGGGGGTTTGAACCCTTGTCAAAAAGCCATGAGAGCATCTGCTAGGTACCACCTGACCATCAGTTCTACATAGAAGCATTTTGTCCAAAGCTTTTGTGTCATTGAAAAAGGGTGCTGTCCTACTTCTATGTCCATGTCGTTTTGCGTTCACATGCCACAAATCTACACTTGATTTTCGTTATTTATAAACAAATAGCCACTCTTTTCTTCCCCTCTCAGACTTGCCCCATGCATTTCTCTTTCTTACCTAACCTTACCCAAAGTCTCATTCCACAAATTAAGGGATTTCCTTAATAGCAAGCCTTGCCCCCCTTCCACATGCCACAGCATGTCACAAATGTCTGACATGCCCTGGCTTCACTAAAAAAGGCCATAAATCTCACAGACACTGCTAGGGGTGATTTACAATATGGCATCTTTCATTTGGGTAAAATAGAAGAAAAAAATATAGAAATCGTATTTTCCTAGCTGTGGTTTGAACCTTTGTCAAAAAGCACTGAGAGCACCTGCTAGTTACCACGGGACCATCAGTTCTACAAAGAAACTTTCAGCCAAAGCTTCTGTGTCATTGAAAATGGGTGGTGTCCTACTTCTATGCCCATGTCGTTTTGCTTTCACATGCCAAAAATCTATACTTGATTTTCATTATTTATAAACAAATAGCCACTCTTTTCTTCCACTCTCAGACTTTCCCCCTGCATTTCTCTTTCTTACCTGACCATTCCCAAAGTCTCATTCCACAAATTAAGGGATTTCCTTAATAGCAAGCCTTGCCCCTTCCTTCCACATGCCACAGCATGTCACAAATGTCTGACATTCCCTGGCTTCACTAAAAAGGCCACAAATCTCACAGACACTGCTAGGGGTGATTTACAATAGGGCATCTTTCATTTGGGTAAAATAGAAGAAAAATAGAAACATTATAAAAGTTGAATTTTCCTAGCTGGGGTTTGAACCTTTTTTCAAACATCACTGAGAACACCTGCTAGTTACCACTGGACCATCAGTTCTACACAGAAATGTTCAGTCAAAAGCTTTTGTGTCATTGAAAAAGGGTGCTGTCCTACTTCCATGTCCATGTCGTTTTGCTTTCACATGCCATAAATCTACACTTGATTTTTGTTATTCATAAACAAATAGCCATTCTTTTCTTCCACTCTCAGACTTGCCCCATACATTTCTCTTTCTTACTTAACCATTCCCAAAGTCTCATTCCACAAATTAGGGAATTTCCTTAATAGCAAACCTTGCCCCCCTTCCGCATGCCACAGCATGTCACACATTTCTGACATGCACTGACTTGACTAAAGAGGCCACCAATCTCACAGACACTGCTAGGGGACACTTACATGGGGACATCTTTCATTTGGGTAAAATAGAGCAAAATGAAAAAGAATATAAAAATTGAATTTCCCAGCTGGAGTTTGAACATTTCTCAAAAAGTACTAATGTTCTCTATGAGCTACCATTGTACAATCTATTGGATTGTGAGGTTTAAGTGGCCCAAAGCCATTTTATCAGGAAAAGACGGTGCCCACCTCTCTTTCCTGTCCATGCCATTTTGTTTTTACATGCCACAAATTCTATTTCGGAGGCTCTGTTTATGCTTCTCATAATTTTACTACATTACCCATGCTTTCCTGTACCTCCCATGTCACATGCTCTAACTCTACATGAGCTACCCATATAACTGTAGAAGTCACCATTTTGTTTCCTCTTTCTTTGTTGCTTCACAGCCAGATAAGTGCAGTTTAATTCTTTATGCTTGTACTGACGTAATTATAGATATCTCATATCTCTATTGCTTAGAATGTTTCTTTTCTATATGCTTGTAACGCCATAGTTGTAGGTATTTCCTACCTCTATTTGCTGTTCATGTCATGCTTTCTATGGGTTGCGGTTCTATGAGGGCAGGAGTGGTAAGTTGACCGATCACCTACTGCATGCACTACAGCGCTGGGATTCCGCCTTCATTTTCTGAACACTTATGGCGGTCGGACACCAACGCTGCTTGCTGCCTCAGTGGAGCAGGGAGCAGACAGCTCACATCTCGCTGATGTGCATAGTCCTCTTTTACTTGCAAACAAGGACCACACAATGCGCATGTGCAGAAATTGAACGTGACGCTCAGGGATATTGATCAGAGCATTTGCTGACTTTTTCTACAAGTAACATTACTTGGCTCTGTATGTGGTGCCAGGGCTGAATTCTCCCCCTACTCCCTGTCTCACTAGTATGTGCTGGGTTGTATACATTTACATAGGCTTTGCCTCGAGTGGGTTTTTTGGTCCAGGCATCTCCCTCCACATTTAAATTAAGGCATAATCCTTGGCCTTACAGGGTTAGTTCCACTCCCCCCCTTACTCTCTCAACTCCCAGTAAATTGAGTGTGCATGCAGAGAGAATGGAACAAAGGGAGCCCTATAAGGCGGAGGCAGACAACTACCATGAAGAAGGTGTTGACCAGCTAGAGCGAGATTTGGTGGATGCACTGGACTGCAGTGTACAGCAATCTATGAATAAGGCCCAGGTAAGGGCGCAAGGTCCTTTCACGGGGCAGCTGTGTGAGTTTGCATGCCATAAAGGCTGGCACCCCCAACTTCCTCCGGCCAACAATGAAGTGGGCCCATCAAAAAAGGGCAAAGTCAAGAGTAAATCACAATCTGAAAGAGACACGTTAGTATTAGATTCCTTACCTTAGAATATCCCCAGGCGTCAGACTGGATCCGGAAATTTTTGCGTAGCAGTACCCTTGCGCGTCGGTAGGCGTCGTCTGCGGCTCCGCGCCGTCGTCGGCGTCGTGGGTGCCGTGATGACGTCGTCGGAGTACTTAGACGCCGCCTCTGCGTGCTGACGTCAGTTCTTCTTTTTTCCGCGCCAGCAAGCGCAGATCTGGAAAAAGCAGTAACCCTAGTCATTTTTGACTAACCCTTTTTTGATCACTTTTGATCATTTCTCGAGTCTTCGACTCCAACGGTGCCGTAGGGATGCCCGGCTTTAAGCACTGTGAGGATTGCGACCGTCTGATGTCGGTCACGGATCCTCACCGACCGTGTTTAACTTGATCACGACGACAAAGCCTGCTCCGACTGCCGGGCCCTCTCTTCGAAAGCCAGGCGGGAGCGGTCCCGCAGGCGACTCGAACTCCGGCAGTCAGTCCCGTGCCGCGAGAGGTCTCGGTCCCATGGGAGGTCGAGGGACAGGTCGCGGGCTCGGAGCCTCCACAGCTCCGAGAGTAGGCCGCATTCCTCCGGGTCGAAGTCGTCGTCAGGTAAGAGGCACAAGAAGTCCAAGCGGCGTCATCGCTCTGCGGACTCCCCCCGATGCTCGCGCGATGCGGCCGGGGGTTCGGGTGACACCACCCACGCGGCTCCTACGGAGTCGCAGGCGCCGCGTCCAGCCCCATACCCTACGGTCCCTGGGCTCAACGCGACGCCGGAGGAGATCGAGCGCTTCCTCATGGCCATGAGGAAACTCTCCTCCGACGGGCTCCGCGGCGCCTTCGGGCCCAGCGGACCCGTCTGGGGCCTCTAGCGGGTCGGGGGTTTCGGCCCGACGCCGTCGGGTGCTTCGGCCCCGACGCCGCCGACGCCTTCGGGCCCGGCGCCGCAGGTTCCCGCTATCCCGACGCCGCCGGCGCCTTCTGGCCCGGCGCCAAGGGGTATAGTTGTTCCGGCGCCACCGCCGCCTTCGGGCCCGGCGCCGCGGGACACCGCTGGACCTCCTTCGGGATCTGGTTCGTCGCCGGTGGACCTTACGACCTCCCCGGCGTCGGACCCTCAGGTGTCGCCTCCGGCGCCGTCCTCGGGCGGCGCCGTCCCCGGTTCTACCTTCGTTCCTGTTCCGGCGTCGGGACGGCCCCGATGGGCGCCGCTCCAGACGTCGTTTGGAGAATTTAACTTCTATGAACAGGCCCCATTAGTTGAAGACCCTGAGTTTCAGGAGATGGGTGCTGAAGAGGACTGGGAGGGGTCTGAGGACCCTCTGACCAGAGAGTGTCAGTCTCATGAGGACTGGACAGGGGACCTTGGGGAGGCCAGTGGCCTGGACACCTCTCCAGACACTGGTTTTGTCTCCCCTCCTACCGTGGCTACGGAGGAGGGGGCAACCTACAGTGTGGTGCTGATGAGGGCTGCCAAGGCCTTGGGCCTTGAGCTCCCCGTCGCGGCCGTGAGGACTAATCTCCTCACTGAGGTCCTTAAACCGCAGTCAAGCTCGGCCGAGCCTCTGCTGCCCTTTAATGAGGCCTTAACCGACGTTCTTCTGGGCACTTGGTCCAAGCCCGCTACGGGTTCGCCCGTAGATAGGAACGTGGCCAGACGCCACCGCCCAGCCCCGGGCGACCCTTGTTTCCTGTCCACCCACCCTACCCCCGAGAGCCTGGTCATCCAGGCCTCCAATTCCCAGACCACGTTCCCGTCGGCCCCGCCGGACAGGGAATCCAAGAGGTGTGACCAGTATGGGAGAAAGATCTTCTCATCCCTTAGTCTGGGCCTGCGGTCTTCCAACACCGCCTGCCTCTTGGGACGTTACACCCACTCTGTGTGGGATAAGGTCGCGGAGGTGCTGCCTGAGTGTCCGTTGGAGGTACGGGCCAAACTCGGCCAAGCCCTTGTGGAGGGCCGGGATGCAGCCAAATATTCCATCAGGTGTGGGCTGGATACCACCGACTCGCTAGGCAGAGCGATGGCAACGACGGTGGCGGTCAGATGCCACGCCTGGCTGAGGTCCGCCAACTTTTCGGCAGATGTCCAGAACACACTCATGGACATGCCGTTCGATGGCCGTCGCCTCTTTTTCGACAAAGCAGACCATGCGCTTGAGCGCTTTAAGGACTCCAGGGCTACGGCCAAGTCCTTGGGCCTCTCGGGCCCGCGCCAGCAATCGGCTGCTTTTCACTCCTTTCGTGGCCAAGGAAGGGGTGCTCCCACACGCGCCACGCCAGCCACGCTCCGCAGGGCAATACCCAACGCGGTGGCGGCCGCGGGAACCGCCGTCCGGGCGGTCGGGGGCAACGGCGAGGTCAGCCCACACCTTCCCCCGCAGCATCCGCCTCAAAACCCTCCTAGTCCGTGCTTTCAGGCCCATGTGACGCCAGTGGGGGGCAGGGTTCGCCATCACCACCTCCACTGTCACATCGGACAGGTGGGTGCTGCAAATCGTCCGAAGGGGCTACTCCCTCCCCTTCGAGGCGACTCCTCCAGCCATGCCACCGCAGAACCACCGTGTATCGGGGATCATTTGCGACTTCTGCAGGAGGAAGTTGCGGTCTCTTGGCCAAGGGGGCCATCGAGCGCGTTCCTGGGCCAGAAGTAGGGTGTGGTTGCTACTCCCACTACTTTCTGCTACCCAAGAAGGGCAAAGGGGGCCTACGCCGTATCTTGGACCTAAGGAACGTCAACGGTTTCCTCCGGAAGGAGAAGTTCAAGATGCTGACACTGGCTCAGGTCCTGACTGCCCTGGACCCAGGAGACTGGATGGTAGCGTTGGACTTGCAGGACGCTTATTTTCATATCCCCGTTCTGCCGGCCCACCGGCGCTACCTGCGGTTCATGGTTGGCCACGAGCACTTTCAGTTTACCGTGCTCCCCTTTGGCCTTACCAGCGCCCCACGGGTGTTTACAAAGGTGATGGCGGTGGTCGCAGCTCATCTGCGCAGGTTAGGGGTTTCAGTCTTCCCTTACCTCGACGACTGGTTGTTGAAGGCGGGCTCGCCCCAAACAGTCGTCAGCCACCTCCAGACAACGGCAGATCTCCTGCACCAGCTGAGGTTCTCCATCAATGTGCCGAAGTCACACCTGTGCCCCTCTCAGAAGCTCCTCTTCATCGGAGCGGTTCTGGACTCGGCGCGGTTTCGGGTTTATCCACCCGAACAGCGGGTCTGGGATATTCAGGCTCTGATTCCCATCTTTCAGCCGTTATCCCGGGTTTCGGTCAGGTTGACGCTGCGGCTTCTGGGGCTGATGGCCTCCTGCATCCTACTGGTGCATCACGCCAGGTGGCGGATGCGGGCTCTGCAGTGGGACCTGAAGTTTCAGTGGGCCCAGCATCAGGGCAACCTGTCCGACCACGTCCTGATCTCGGAGGGCACTGCGAGACAGCTGCAGTGGTGGCTTACGGACCGCGATTGGGTCAGCGGCAGATCCCTCCCCCTTCCCCAACCGGAGCACGTAGTTGTGACGGACGCGTCCCTCCAGGGCTGGGGAGGCCACATGAGAGAGGCGGAGATCAGAGGCCTCTGGTCTCCGGCGGAGGCCCGGCTCCACATCAACCTGTTGGAGCTCCGGGCGATTCGTCTGGCACTGAAGGCATTCCTCCCCTCTGCCCGGGGGAGTGTAGTGCAGGTGTCCACCGCCATGTGGTACTGCAACAAACAAGGCGGGGTGGGGTCGTGGACCCTTTGTCAAGAGGCTCTTCGCCTTTGGCAATGGCTGGAATGCCAGGGCGTGACCCTGGTGACTCAACACCTGGCAGGTTCTCAGAACTCCAGGGCGGACGAGCTCAGCCGTCGGTGCATGATGGATCACGAATGGCGTCTGAACTCGGACGTGGCGCAAGGCCTCTTTCAGCGATGGGGAGAGCCTTGGTTAGATCTATTCGCCACCGAAGAGAACGCGCAATGTCATCAGTTCTGCGCGTTGGAATTTCCAAGGCGGCACTCGCTCGGAGACGCTTTTCGTCGCGGGTGGAGTTGCGGTCTGTTGTACGCCTTTCCGCCTATACCACTTCTGCCCAGAGTGCTGAAGAAGATCAAGCGCGACCGGGCCCAAGTCATCCTTGTGGCTCCGGACTGGGCGAGAACGTACTGGTATCCAGAGCTACTCAGTCTGTCAGTCGATCCCCCGGTTCGTCTGCCTCTTCAGGAGGACCTTCTGTCGCAGCAGCAGCGGACGGTCCTCCACCCGAACCTGTCCAGTCTCCACCTCCATGCTTGGAGATTGAGCGGCAACAGTTGAGGCCATTTGACTTGCCTCCTGAAGTTTGTAACATCATTCTGGCAGCCAGGCGTCCCTCCACGAAATCGGTATACGCCTGCAGGTGGAACAGATTTGTGGCATGGTGCACAGCAAAGGCTGTGGATCCCCTCAATGCCCCTCTTTCTGAGGTCCTTCTCTTCCTTCTTTTTCTTGCCCAGCAGGGCTCTGCTCTGGGCACTATCAAGGGCTACCTTTCTGCCCTTTCAGCCTTTCTCAGGCTGCCTGATCAACTTTCTTTATTCAAGTCCCCTATTGTAAATAGATTTCTTAAGGGCATCACACACACGTTTCCTCCTGTTCCGTTTGTGATGCCTCAGTGGGACTTGAACCTGGTTCTTACGTTTCTGATGTGCGCTCCCTTTGAGCCGCTTCACAACTGTCCTCTTCGCCTTCTGACTTTGAAGACTGCTTTCCTGGTTGCCATCACCTCTGCCAGGAGAGTGAGTGAGCTCCAGGCCCTTTCTTGTACTCCACCTTTCCTTTCTGTCCATCCGGACAAAGTGGTGCTGCGTACCAAACCTTCTTTCCTGCCCAAGGTTGTCACGGCCTTCCACATCGGGCAGTCTATCACCTTGCCAACCTTCTTCCCGCCACCGCATCCCTCTAAAGAGGAAGAGCGGCTCCACCGTCTGGACCCAAAACGTGCGCTCTCATTCTACTTGGATTGCACACGCCAGTTCCGGGTGGATGACCAACTCTTTGTTGGTTACGTGGGCGCTAAGAAGGGGAAAGCGGTGCACAAGAGGACCATCTCCCGGTGGATCATCCTGTGTATCCAGGCATGCTACTCCTTGGCTAGGAAGGAGCCCCCTGTTGGATTGCGGGCTCATTCTACCCCAGCGACGGCGGTTACCACTGCCCTGGGCAGGGGTGTGCCCTTATAAGACATCTGTCAGGCAGCTACGTGGGCATCGCTGCACACGTTTGCAAGACACTACTGCCTGGACAGCCAAGTCCGGAGGGATGGCTTCTTTGGCCGTTCCGTCCTCCAGGACTTTCTGGTGCGATTATTGGTTCGCAGACCCACCACCGGGGTTTGTATTGCTGGGGTAAGGTATTCTAAGGTAAGGAATCCAATACTAACGTGTCTCTTTCAGATGCACAAGTTACTACTTGTGTAACGATATATCTGTAAGAGACATTAGTTAGTATTAGATTCCTTACCGACCCACCCATCCTCCCCGTTCTGCGAACCAATATCTAGGGTTAGGGTTACCCCCTTTCAGGGCCCTAGTTTCAATGGCACCAGTGTTGGTTTTTAACATGGCTTTGCGTTTCTGGCGCGGAAAAGCTGTGTCTAAGAACTGACGTCAGCACGTGGAGGCTGCGTCTAAGTACTCCGACAACGTCATCACGGCGCCGACGACGGACGCGGAGCCGCAGACGACGCCTACCGACGCGCAAGGGTACTGCTATGCAAAAATGTCCAGATCCAGTCTGACGCCTGGGGATATTCTAAGGTAAGGAATCTAATACTAACTAATGTCTCTTACAGATATATCGTTACACAAGTAGTAACTTGTGCGCCAGAGGTACAAGGAGAGGCTTTTGCAAAGCTGGTGCACAAGAGAGAGACTGAACACGATTATAGTGCCAACCCACAGGGAGAGTTCTCACAGCACGCAGAGGCCCTAGACTCAGACTGCTCTTACCACACCAACACTGATGAGGGTGAGAAGACAAGACTCAGTAAGAAGAAATGGGCTCCAGTCCATACCCTTCGGGTGCTCCAATTCAAGCCCACCCAAATAATTCTCCCCAGGGAGTCCAATTGGATTCCCCCTCCAGAGGGTGCGGAACACCTTCAAACCCATCTATGGCGGGGCCTTGATAAAGAGGTACGTGCACGCCTCCGCATGGAGTGTCCCCGCCCAGACCTGGTGGGTGAGGTTGCAGACACGCCAGAGGTAGATCCCGTCATGGTCACTTTTATGAAGAAATACACAAGGGACCCGAAAAAGGGCCTGGATCGCTCATGTTGGATGTGCCAAGATAAACTACATGACAGGAACCTTGACTAAGATCTTAGACTTAGCATACTAAGCCAAAGAGTCCAACACCCCAGTAAATACTGACAATCTGAGTGGCTGGGCTCAGCGAGCAGTCTGCATGTTAGGGAACACCAACTACACCATCTCTACAGAGCACCGGAGATATATCATGATGAGATTAGATCCTACACTCAATGATCTATCCAATCTGGAAGCCAGCCCAGTGACTGACAGCCTGTTATTCCGGGGCTCTCCAGATTTTGTGCCACCTAGTCGACTATATGCAAGGCCCAAATGAAGCTAAAATGGGTATTCTGGAGAGGCCTTTTTGTCAGGGCCGGGTGCCATGGAGGGCGCACCAGGCTGTGGAATCCACCAAAGCTCTCAACAAGGCTACTATGCCTACGGGAAAGGTGGTTGGTATGGAGACCAACTCGATCCCACCTACTATCCCACTCAACCCAGAGGTGACCGCCCCAGATTCTGCCGCAGATCCAGACACGGACAATAGAATGCAATCCAGGACACAGGATCTACTGGTATGAGTTATTCCCTTCTCGGAAGTGATATTGGGATGAAGACTGCTGCTATTCATAACAATTGTAAATGCATATCCATAGACTCATGTGTACTGGAGACCATTCAGGGCTTCAAACTGGAATGTTATAAATCTCCAACTCATCTGCTCCCCCAAGACAAATGTATTTTTCCCAAACACAACAAGTTTTTATATTCAAAGTCTCCTAGCCAAAGGGACAATATGCCTGAAAACTCCATAGCCCAAAGTGTTAATGAGACCCACCTTTCTGTTCGAAAAGAAGGGCAGAGGTCACTACTAGTCCTAAACCTCAAAGATTTCAATGTCTGGATAATGTACAGACATTTCAAAATGGAAGAAATTCTCTTGCCAAGAGATATTCTACAAGAATGCGAATAGATGGTCCGTCTGGTCCTGGAGGATGCCTACCTCTCCGTCCCCATATTCCCACCTCAACGATGGTTTCTACAGTTCATATAATGGGAACAGTGCATGGAATTCAAATTCCTTCCTTTCAGTCTCTCATTGGCCCGTGGTGGTTCACTAAATTGATGAGACCAGTCGTAGAAGCACTGAGGGCTTGAGTAGTATGTCTAATTGACTAAACAATCTCCTGTTGATGGCCCAGGACCTTCAGACACTCAGGACTAATCTATCATGGACTATACAACTTCTTCAGAGTCTGGGATTCCTGATGAACTCCCAGACGTCAGTCCGGTCACCAGTCCAGCAAATGGCATTTCTGGGTTTCCAGATATAATCAGTCCGAGCACAATTTCCTTCTAACCCAAAAGATACGCAATATCAAGAGAGAATTGAGGTCTGCGTTGTGCCAACAGACTGAATCGTTGAGGTAGATTGTCAGAATTGTGAGACTCCTGGCCTCATCGATACGAGCCATATTTCCAGGCCCCCTCCATTACAGAGCCCTTCAGAGATTAAAAATCCAATACTTATGGAAGGGGGCAAAGCCAGGACAGAAATAACTTGGTGGTTGGACCACATGGAATCCTGGAATGGTCGAGCCATTTTCGGCACCTCACCAGAAATAGGGATCACATTGGATGCCTGCCAGTTGGGTTGGGGAGTGAGGTGCAGGACAGTGTCGACAGAGGGTCAGTGGTCGGAGCCGGAGCTCAGGCTCCACATAAATTGCCTGGAACTCTTGGCAGGCTCTTTCGCTATCAGGAGGCTCTCCACGATAAAGACGGACTATTATATCTTACTGAGAACGGACATCTCAGCAGTCCGCTACATCAACAAACTTGGGGGGACGAAGTCCCGTCTACTAGCAGAGATTGCCAGGGACTTCTGTCACTTCGGCCTCAATCATTGCATCTCCCTCATAGTGGAGCACGACCACACGAGGAACACCATAGCCGACTTGAACTCCAGACACTTACGAGATTTCAGCAACTGGAATCTTAATCACTCAGCCTTCCCAGCTCTGAACAGATTGTGGGACCCGTGTAAAATAGATCTGTTCGCATCATGACTCAATCGGCAACTGACACATTTTTTGAGCTTGCGCCCAGATCCGATGCCCAGGCGACAGATGCATTTATCCAGGGCTAGGATCAGTTCCGAGGCTCTGCCTTTTCCCCCTTCCTGATGATTCCTGGTGTCCTGTCAAAGATCAGTATACAAGCAGCAGAAATCATTTTGGTGACACCTTACTGGAGAGCGCAACCTTGGTTACCAGTAGCTCTAACTCCTGCGAGTGCGCCTCCAGTTCTACTCCCAGTTCAGCCGGATCTCCTCTTAGACCCGGAAGGTATTCCTCACCCATTGAATCTATCAGGTAAACTCAAGCTGATGGCTTGGATAGTTTCAGGCAAAGATGGCAGACCCAAAGCATTTCGCAACAAGCTGCATCCTTCATCATGCGGACCTGGCCAGATAACATCCATAAAATATATTCTTTAGCTCGGAGGAGATGGTGTGCTTGGTGCAACACATGGAGTGTTGATCCCGTGGGGGCACAACATTGTATAGTAATAAACTTTCTATCAGAACTAGCATCTTGTAGTTTAGCATACCTGACAGTCATTACTTCATTACGGCAATGTCCGCAGGACACCTCCCAGTAGAGGGTAAACTATTGGATGAACACCCTCTAGTCTGCAAATGGATAAAAGGTATCCATATGGTCAACCCTCCATTTGGGATGTGAATGTTGTTCTCAAATTCTTGGAGCAATGGCCAACCTCAATGCTCAAAGGATTATGACATCACTACTTGTGATATGAGATAGGAGGATGGAGGACAACTATTAATTGCCTTACAAAAACCCTAAAAACCAGTGTCTGCAGCTACTTTAGCCAGGTGGATGAAATGACTACTGGCAGATGCTGGTGTCAACATTTCTGTCTTTGTGGTGTATTCTGCGAAAGGAGGCATGGCATCCAAATCGTATGCTCTCGTGTAGAAGACATCATTAGAGCGGCAGACTGGATATGAGTCTACATGTAAGAAATACTATTATCAACCTTTTGTAGATGTGGCATCTGTGGTGTTATCACAACTTTAAACTAGCATAATCAGAGCCCCCGGTCCTGACACAGAATGAAAATGTGTCTAGCTGACGCATCAAGAATTTCCAATATTATTAAGTACACGGAGGTGAGGCTCACCCTTTCGATGCAATTGTCTTTGAACTATAATTCAATTGTTAAAAGTGTATTGTTAT
The DNA here is from genome assembly GCF_964261635.1 of Lissotriton helveticus. NCBI lineage: Eukaryota > Metazoa > Chordata > Amphibia > Caudata > Salamandridae > Lissotriton > Lissotriton helveticus. The sequence continues at coordinate 623,693,339 of NC_136057.1, forward strand.
AACTAATGTTGATACAAAATTGAGTTGTTTCTGTCTTATTTCTCCCACCTGGTGATTTTTGGCAATAGTCTATGCTTTATATTTATGATGCCAGATTTTACTTTGGGGATCTCGCTCTATTTCAGGAAACGCCCAGAACAGCTGTGAGATGCACTCTGCTTTGGAATTATTTCCCTTGAGAGGAGTTATATATGGCGTGTTGACTCGCTGCAATTTTAATCCCATTGCAGAGTTCAGTCACGGGCTGTGGTTGGTGATACACATCCCTGTTTGATCAACTAGGATTTTTAAGTCTACGTTGGGCTCAATGGATCTTTGGTGACTTTTACCCTGTTTCCCTTTGGAATATTCTGTTATTATGGACTGATCTAACAAATAAAGAGGACACAAAATGATGACTTCCACAGTTACATGGATAGCTCATATGTACTTGGAGCATGTGACATGGGAGGTACAGGGAAACATGGATAATGTAGTTTGTATTTTACTTTATTGAGGTTGGATGCTGAAATTAGTAGTAAAGAAACGAGAAGCATATTCCTCGCCTCCGTGTCCTTAATAGAATTCTTGATGCGTCAGCTATAAAAATGTTCATCCACACTTGCTTTTCATGCTTTATAAATAAATAGTCCTCCCTCCCTTTCATTCTGAGACCAGTCCCAGAAACATATGTTTCTCACAAACTCCTTCTGTATAACTTCTGCCACAATTTCATATGTATTTTGCATGCCTCAAAAACACTTTTACTGTTCAAGACCGTTAGCCACAAAATAGTTATTCATTTTCCTCTTTGTGTTCTATATAATAGGATTGTTAAATGTTTCCAATTATGTAAGAAAAGTGTATTTAAAACATTCTACTGGTCGGTCTAGAACCCTGGATAACAACCAAGCATCTTCTTAGTTCCTGTATTTTGCCTAAAGGATTTTGCATCCAATAACATGAGTGAGGTCAGTTGCGCTGTTGCTGTACGCTATCCCATTGTTTGATTTTATGATGTTCGCTTTTTAACTTTTTACCTGGTGGCTAATTACCGCTTACTTTTGTATTTTTACTTGACGCGCTCTTACCTCCACATGCTGGGGAATATCTCTTCCTTCCTGGATCTGCCCCGTTCCGCCGCTGCTGTGTCCTGATTGGGCGGAGGGCGTTCCCGAACCAGCCAGACTTGCGTCTCACTGCATTTCCGTTTTTTTCCTATTTTAACCCATGCCATGATGGATGCGCTGCTGGTGCGCCAAAGGCGCACCTAAGGCAAGCCCGTCTGCGTCCGGCCGGGGCCAGCGAACAAACCCCTGCTCGTTTTTGCTTGCAGCCTAGACTCACTTACTCCTCTCAAGATCTTAGGAGTTTTAAACCCACCCCTAATGATGTTTGTCAGGTTCTTGCCCCTGATACCAGCGTCAGTTTCTGCTCTCATTGTTTATTTGATAATATCTTCCCCACCTATTCCTGGCCTGGCCCCCCACCCTTCTTTTGGAGGAGACACACCTTTCCAGAGTTGACAATTCTGGTTCACATTCAACTAAGGTTTCCCAATGTTTTAGTCTCAATTGTCCCAAATACCAGTTGCACCCATTTCACTTCCTAGTTGACATGGATCCGGATGTGTTTTTTTTAACAGAGACCTGGCTCCACGACGGGTCCATACCAGATGTGATTGCAGCATTACCACTGTATTTTGCTCTATTAGGTATAAATAGACCTCTTAAAACTGGTTTAGGAATTGCCATTTAAAAAATAAATCTATAACTGCAAAATTGAGGCATTCACGATTTCCAACTGTGAAGCTCTGCTTTTCTCTATCACATTTTCACCTAATCTTACCTTTTCTAGTGCCCGCATTTACCCTCCCCCGGCGCATCTAAAAACTGGGGTTCCCTGTTGACCGAATCACTAGCCCCTCTTATTCTTCGTGCTGCAAATTTTCTGTGCATGGGGACTTGAATTTTACTTTTGATGATCCTAGTAATAAATCTGCTCGAACTCTTTTGGACAATCTGTTGACCCTGAATCTTTCAATCATCAAGTCCTCACCTTCCCATGTAGCAGGTCATCTTTTAGACCCTATTTTTTCGAATCTTCCTGCTGTGTCTTCTGCTCCTCCCATTCAGCTAGGTTGGTCTGAACACCATGCCATTCCTTTCTTTATTGATTTCTCCTTGGTTCATTCAACGCTCCCTCCCACCATGCCAAAGAAAAAACAGAACTGGCCTATACTTGATATGAAGGCACTTAATGAGCTGCTTCAGCAGACTGTTCCTTCCATTTCATCTCAACTAGACTCAGACCAGCTACTTGTAGATTACTGGTTGTCTGAGGCTGTCGATTCCATTCTTCCCCTTTCGACTAAATCCCACTCTTGAGTGCTTCCCCCGCTAAGTGTTTTACTGACTCCCTTAGAGATGTAATGAAACAATGTAAAGTTTAGGAGAGACTGTTGAGGTAGCATTACGCGCCAGAGGCCAAAGCCACTTATCTGGAGGCACAAAAAAAATATCATGCTCTTTGCAGAGCTCTTTGCAGAGCTCTTTGCAGGTCTGCTAGTGCCTCCTTCTATACGGATAAAATGATGTCCGCACAAAATTGTCAGAAAACCCTATTTAAAGTAGTGTCCAAACTTTCTACATCCAATATGTTCTTGCCATCCCCCTACCTTCCTTTACATTATTGCAATGAACTAGCACAGTTTATTCACAATAAAGTTGTGTCTATTCATCGTGCGCTTGAGTTGGATTCCTATTCTCATGACAGCTTCATCTTTCCCACTACTCAACTTTCTGACAAGGTTGTGTCTGTTCACCCTGATTTTGCATCTGATGAATCTTGTCAAGTTAAGCTTGGCTCCCAATTGATTTAATTCCTTTGAGAAAGATACTTGGAAACATTAAGTCTGGATCCCCACTTGATCCTCTCCTTCCTTCCAAGCTCAGATGCCTGGATGACCCTTCGCTTTAGGTGATTGCTCAGCTTCTTAATTCCTCCCTACATCTGGGCCAGTTGCCTTGCAGTAGGAAGCACACTCTGGTGCATCCAGTGCTGAACAAGGCTTGTTTAGATCCCCTCTGCTGGTCTAACTACAGGCCTATATCTCTTCTCTCAAAATATTGGAAAAACCCATTAACTCTAAACTTTCTGCACATGGGACGAAACATAAGCTATTTCATCCATCTCAGTCTGGCTTTCGTTCTGGTCACAGTACCTAATCAGCTCTGTTGGGGGTCATGGAGGACCTTAGGCAGCAGCTGATTGTGGGGGCTAAGTAGTGCTCAGCCTTTTGTATTTGAGTGCTGCTTTTGATATGATATCCCATTCCATTCTGGTGGAGAGCCTCGTAAGCTCTGGTATTGTAGGTGTAGCCTTGTAGTGGCTGCTTTTGTTTTTGGAGGATCGCTCCTTTCAAGTCTTTTATCACACCGTGAAATCTAACCCCGTTGCCTTGACATCTAGAGTTCCGCATGGTTCAATCTTGAGTCCTCTGCTTTTTGATCTTTACGTTCGCCCTTTGGCAGACATTGCAGAAAAATTTGGGTTGACCGTCTTTTCATACGCTGATGATATGCAGATTATTTTTTGTTTATCATCTGCTCAACATCAAGATTCTTCTTCACTTACACATGGTCTGCATAACATTTCCTTGTGGATGTCCAGCAATGCTTTAAGGCTGACTGGTTCTACAACCGAGGTGATCATTCTGGGGATCAATCCTGAGCTTTGGGGGGCCAACCACTGGTCTGTATCTCTGGGACCTTTACCTACCCCGGTTCCTAAGGTTAAGAACCTGGGATTTTCCATCAATAACAAGCTTTCTCTCATTGCTCTGGTCTCAGGAGTCACCTCTGCCTGCTTTGTGGTCCTCAAGAGGTGAAAGAAAATTCCCTGGCTAATTTCACCTGCTGCTCAGAGCACTGTCCTGCAGTCTTTGGTGATCTCAAGGCTTGATTACGGTAATGTATTGTATCCGGGTGCGGACAAGACCTCTGTACGCCGTCTCCAGCTCATTCAGAATGCAGCTGCCCGTCTACTTTACAGGTTGTCTCGCCACGCCTCTGTCTCCCCTTTCCTCTATCAACTCCACTGGCTCAGGGTTGGCAAGCGTATCGAATTTAAGGCTCTCTGCTACATGTTTAGAGTTCAGCACGGCCTGGGCCCCACCCACATATATCATATCTTGTCAAGCTCTATCGACCTTCTTGATATCTAAGATCTGCTAATCTTTAGCTTTTTCTCAGTCCCTAGAGTATGGCTGGCCTGTATGGGTGGGCGTTCGTTTTCCTTCCTGTGACCAAAATTGTGGAACTTTCTTCCTCTAGAACTCAGGAATGGTCAATCCCTCTTTGCCTTCTGTAAAAAGCTCAAGACTTTTCTTTTTAGCCAGGCCTAATGCCAACTGAGCTTCTATCTTGCTTGTTCTGCTGTCAGCGCCGAGAAACCCTGTTGGATAGCTGCGCTCTTTATAAATCTTTAAATAAAAAAAAACTGCAGTCCCTTTTCTATTTCAAGTATTAAGGTAATTCATTGATAGGCCTTCCTCTAGGGCATGTGACAACCCTGTTTAGCTCTAGTTATTTTGTGAGGTTGTTTTCAAATATATTACCAAGCAGTGGAAAAATCTACCTCATCAACTACCACTTCTACCTGCTTAAGCAGTAAAAAGTGCACCTTTCATATGCAGGTTGTGTCAGTCATCCTGGAGAATTGCTGACAGAAACAGGATTCTGAGTTATGATGGGTATTGTAGCCCACCTGATCGCGCACTGTTCACCTGGTGCTCCGCACCTTATTTAGTTCAAATTTTTACCAATTCTTTACATGAACTCTTAACCTTATTGTTTATATCAACATTATAATCATGTTTTTGCACATATTAATTTCCTTATGTTATCAACATTATTCATAACAACATGCATTTACTTTCATAATGTCATTTTCACATTAATACATTTCAACATTGCATATTTTGCTTTTAAACATTTCTTCTTGTGAAGCCCAATGCATTTCGGCACTGTTTAGTGCCTTCATCAGGGGCAATTCTGTAAAATATAAAATAACATAATGTAAGTGTTGTGTTCTCTATTGTACATGGGGGTTTGCTCAAATGTAGCTGAGGATGTGCCTACCTGATAACACCTGTTGTGTGATTTTGTTTGTACGAGCATCCAACTACTGCCACTGGTTTTCTATATGAATAAAATAAAATGAGGCCATATTTAGCTGACTTCCTGAAAAGTGTTATGTCTAAATTGTCATGTCCCGGTATAGTTACATACCTTTTCGTCTGTACCGCAATGCTCTGTAACAAAAAATATGCGGCTGTAAGTGTTTGTTTCTAATTTCTATACAACAGCTGAACTTCACCAAAATAAAGAATGACTCGTTCGTACCTTGTCTTCACTAGCTTCTTGCTCTGAAAAAACAATAATAGGACCTCGCGGTTACTATGATGTGTGTAAGTCTATCCGCCTACCACCCCTGTTGGTCCTTTTATTCGTACCTGTTTAATTCTTTGCTATCTCCTCAATAATCCAAGATCCGCTACCCTGCGATCTGATCTGTCTCCTCGCTCCGCGTGAAGAAACGATCACATGAACTCCGCCATCTCCGCATGCTAGCGTAGTAGTAAAAATAAAAGACGGACTGTCTGTAAGCCTTAGAACTCTCCCTGGAGATATCCTAGCGCCATCTTAGTGTGGGGAAATACAACGTTTTTACTGTGTTTTCATGGTTGTTATCTGCACTATTCAAAGTTCGTTTTACCAAAAATCACTAATACACTATATTGTATCGTATTTAGATCTCATGTCCATGGATATTCATAGGGAAAAAAAAATTTGAAAACTTTTTTTTATGATGGACTACCTGTTTATAGGTCATGTCTCTTACGACGATGAATCCTTAACGCTCATACCACTACCTTAATATCTATCCGTAATGCCAATTTAAGTTTCAAGAGGTTTCCTGTACGGGTATCCTCAATTGGGCTCTAAGTATGTCTTTAGATGATATGTGAGAATGTAGTGTTAGACCCATGTACATTGTCCATGCGCGTCTATGTTTTATACAATAAATCATTATTTCAACCTCCTGTCATTATTGACTTGCTCAATGGATAAAATATCATGTTCTGTGATATGCTGGACTCATGTTATACGTAAGTTGTTTTGATCTCAGATGCATATACATTTATACATACTTATGCGTGAGTTGTTAGATCTCAGATGCATATACATTTATACATACTTATTATACGTTCATCTCTGAACTTAGTGTTCTAATGCTTATTTTCTCTTCAAAAGTTCACACAATTAAAAAGTCTCGTATGCGTGCATTATGAATCACTAACTTCTTGCTCATGTGGTCATTAATTCTATGGTTCTCTCTATAGAAAACAAGCCAAATCATATTTCTCATTAAGACCTGTTGGCACCATTGTGTTAAGATGTTTAATCCAAAATATTTCCCGCTGCATCAGTCTTTGGTGGTTGTCAATTCCCAGTTTGATTTGTACCTGTTCAATCACCAAAAATCTTAGTTGGGAGATACTGTGTTTTTCCTGCTTCCGTTCCGTCTTCCCTACATACATTTTGCCGCATGGGCATTTAATCCCATACACAACATTTTGCGTGTTACAATCACTGGTATGTCTTAGGTATATCAGTTTCCCTGTATTTGGATGAGTACATGTGCTTCCTGTGATCACGTTATTACAATTTGTACAGTTAAGACATCTCATTGTTCCCTTGTTTGTTGAAAACGTTGTTGGTAATGGTCTGTGTTTTAATCTCTCTCTTAGATTTGACCCTCTTGTGTATGCATGTAATGGCAGTTCTTTAAACAATCCGTTGAAATCCCGTTCCGTAGATAATAGTTCCCACCTTTTGTTGATGATATCTTTAATTCTGGTTGATTGTGTTGTGTATTTAGTTACAAATACCATTCTGTTTTGCATCGTTCTTTTCTGAGGTTTCAGTAATTCCATTCTGTCCATTTGTAGGACTTTATGCATTTGTTCGTGCAATGTCTCAGATGGATATCCTCTTTCCTTGTATTTCCTAAGATGGCGCTAGGATATCTCCAGGGAGAGTTCTAAGGCTTACAGACAGTCCGTCTTTTATTTTTACTACTACGCTAGCATGCGGAGATGGCGGAGTTCATGTAATCGTTTCTTCACGCGGAGCGAGGAGACAGATCAGATCGCAGGGTAGCGGATCTTGGATTATTGAGGAGATAGCAAAGAATTAAACAGGTACGAATAGAAGGACCAACAGGGGTGGTAGGCGGATAGACTTACACACATCATAGTAACCGCGAGGTCCTATTATTGTTTTTTCAGAGCAAGAAGCTAGTGAAGACAAGGTACGAACGAGTCATTCTTTATTTTGGTGAAGTTCAGCTGTTGTATAGAAATTAGAAACAAACACTTACAGCCGCATATTTTTTGTTACAGAGCATTGCGGTACAGACGAAAAGGTATGTAACTATACCGGGACATGACAATTTAGACATAACACTTTTCAGGAAGTCAGCTAAATATGGCCTCATTTTATTTTATTCATATAGAAAACCAGTGGCAGTAGTTGGATGCTCGTACAAACAAAATCACACAACAGGTGTTATCAGGTAGGCACATCCTCAGCTACATTTGAGCGAACCCCCATGTACAATAGAGAACACAACACTTACATTATGTTATTTTATATTTTACAGAATTGCCCCTGATGAAGGCACTAAACAGTGCCGAAATGCATTGGGCTTCACAAGAAGAAATGTTTAAAAGCAAAATATGCAATGTTGAAATGTATTAATGTGAAAATGACATTATGAAAGTAAATGCATGTTGTTATGAATAATGTTGATAACATAAGGAAATGAATATGTGCAAAAACATGATTAAAATGTTGATATAAACAATAAGGTTAAGAGTTCATGTAAAGAATTGGTAAAAATTTGAACTAAATAAGGTGCGGAGCACCAGGTGAACAGTGCGCGATCAGGTGGGCTACAATACCCATCATAACTCAGTATTGATTTAAGGACTGACAACCCTTCGGAATCGCAGCACCAATAGATAAGGTTATCCAAGAAAGGGTAAAAAACGGAGTGCTCCCCACGAACCCATTAATTACAGTTATAATTTTGTCAACCCAGTGAGGAGGCACCCAAAGAAACGACGATGCAGTTTGATACAATAACAGGAATAACAGACAACAGGGCCAACACATTGGCCTATACAAATGATCAGGCAGATCAAATTTATTCACTAATAAAGGAAGTAAAAAACATGGATGTACATGGAGGTTCAATAACCCAACAACTAAAACAGCTTGAATACCTAACTCGGCGACAAGTAAACCAAAGAATGCATGCTTCAACACTCATACAATACCATAAAGCAAAGCGTATTCCTAGAGGTCTTCGTTTATCCATAAAACCAATGCTGTTTCGTTTCAATCTGAACTCAAAATTTATGGATAAGTGGTATGGCATACTGAATAAGTGTTCCTTAGATCTTATCTTACTTATCATAGAGGAATTGGCCAAAACTATACGAGATTTAGAAGAGGAAATTTACACACTCAAAACTGAACTTGAAACAAGGATGGAAACTGATACTTGGAAGATTAGCTTGGATGGAATTAATTTGAAACTGGAGAAATACGAAAGAGAGCTACAAGAAGGAAAGCTACGCAAATACAAACGCGACACCATAGATTACAAGATTAATGAGGTGTACACATGGGCAGATATTTACGCTCGGCGACAGTTTATCCCCAGGAAAACAACGGCAACTGCACACTCGTCGGAGGAGAGCTTAGTAACAGAGAAGGAAACATCTATTCGGAGAGGACCAGTTAAAACAACACAAGATGGTATGATATTAACTACAGATGGCAGTCAACAAGCAACAACAAGCAGAGATGTGGCTTTTTTGTCACAGGGTCAGGACCAAGGACAACCACCAACGAAACAAACAGAAACAACCACCTCAGGCGAAAAACAAGACGAGGGAGGGGTAGGAAAATCTCTACGAAGTGGACGACAAGTAGTCTGATAATTAACATCTCCTCAACAACATTAACTCAACAACAAATAAAGACTTTAAACAAAGGTCTTTCATTCGTACCGACTACGGCAACCAATGAGCTAGAAACTGAGGGTGCCTTTTTCAGATTTATGCGAACACTAAAACTCAGACACTACTTTGAGAATGTGGCAGAACCAGGAGACCATCAGGATGAGAATACAGAGAGACAATTCAAACCGAAGAGTGTGTACCAAGCCCCAGTATCGCACAAAATGTTGGATACATTTGAGATAATGGTGAAAAAAGATCTCCAATCATTGGATTATGGCAAAATACGATATAACAATTTGACCAAGAGTGAACAAAATATTGTGAATAACTTGGCAAATGACAAGACACTCACCATACAACCGGCAGACAAGGGGGGAGCCCTTGTAATAATGGATACACATTTTTATGAACATAAGATCAATGAACATGTGGCAGATGCAAACACTTATTTACTGTTACCATCAGACCCTACATCTAGACTCCAAACAATGCTGGATGGAATTTTGCAAACAGCCAAAGTTAATGAATGGATAAATGACCAAACAGTGGCATTCTTAACAGAGAAGAACCCAAGAAGACCAAGATTGTATATGATCCCCAAGATCCATAAGCATCCCACCAACCCACCGTTAAGACCTATCGTCTCGGGATGTGGGTCAATATTTGACCCCCTCGGACGATACATTGATCATTTTCTACAGAAATTCGTGCAACAATGGGGTCCTATATTAGGGATACCACGGATTTTTTGAATCAGCTGACGTGGATACAAGAAGGATTTCAAAAGCATTGGCTAATGTGCACCATAGACGTGGTTGCACTTTATACGTCAATACCGCATCATGCTGGGCTTGAATCTGTAGAATGGGCTTTGCTTAAGATGGATGAATTATCAACCAATAAAATCTTTTTGTTACAGTTGCTTAAATTTTGTCTCAATAACAGTTACTTCATTTGGCAAGACAGATTTTATGCACAACTGAATGGAACGTCCATGGGCTTTGCAGGGGCCCCTGCATACGCTAATACATTTATGGCCCAATTTGAAGCACAAAATCTGATGAATCGGAGAGAATGGTCACATGTGAAAATGTATTGTCGATTCATCAATGACATTTTTTTGATCTGGGATGACACTCAAGAGTCATTGGAAACATTGATTGGTACATTAAACCAAGTTAATGCAAGAATCCAGTTCACATATAAGGTCAGCAAAGACGTCGTGGACTTCTTAGACGTCAGAATCACTAAATCAGACACTGGTTTCACAACAGAACTGTACACAAAATCTACAGATCGCAACAATGCTCTCAATTATATGAGCTTTCACCCTAGGAGTTTGATTAGGAACCTGCCGGTGTCACAATTCATACGGTTTAAACGAATATGTTCAGATACACAAGTGTGTGAAAATACATTGGCCAAGCAAGCTCAGAAATACAAGGAAAGAGGATATCCATCTGAGACATTGCACGAACAAATGCATAAAGTCCTACAAATGGACAGAATGGAATTACTGAAACCTCAGAAAAGAACGACGCAAAACAGAATGGTATTTGTAACTAAATACACAACACAATCAACCAGAATTAAAGATATCATCAACAAAAGGTGGGAACTATTATCCACGGAACGGGATTTCAACGGATTGTTTAAAGAACTGCCATTACATGCATACACAAGAGGGTCAAATCTAAGAGAGAGATTAAAACACAGACCATTACCAACAACGTTTTCAACAAACAAGGGAACAATGAGATGTCTTAACTGTACAAATTGTAATAACGTGATCACAGGAAGCACATGTACTCATCCAAATACAGGGAAACTGATATACCTAAGACATACCAGTGATTGTAACACGCAAAATGTTGTGTATGGGATTAAATGCCCATGCGGCAAAATGTATGTAGGGAAGACGGAACGGAAAATAAAAACACGGATAACGGAACATAAGAGCAGGATTCGCAACGAAAATTTGACTTCACCATTGGTTCAACACTGGAAGCAGGAAAAACACAGTATCTCCCAACTAAGATTTTTGGTGATTGAACAGGTACAAATCAAACTGGGAATTGACAACCACCAAAGACTGATGCAGCGGGAAATATTTTGGATTAAACATCTTAACACAATGGTGCCAACAGGTCTTAATGAGAAATATGATTTGGCTTGTTTTCTATAGAGAGAACCATAGAATTAATGACCACATGAGCAAGAAGTTAGTGATTCATAATGCACGCATACGAGACTTTTTAATTGTGTGAACTTTTGAAGAGAAAATAAGCATTAGAACACTAAGTTCAGAGATGAACGTATAATAAGTATGTATAAATGTATATGCATCTGAGATCTAACAACTCACGCATAAGTATGTATAAATGTATATGCATCTGAGATCAAAACAACTTACGTATAACATGAGTCCAGCATATCACAGAACATGATATTTTATCCATTGAGCAAGTCAATAATGACAGGAGGTTGAAATAATGATTTATTGTATAAAACATAGACGCGCATGGACAATGTACATGGGTCTAACACTACATTCTCACATATCATCTAAAGACATACTTAGAGCCCAATTGAGGATACCCGTACAGGAAACCTCTTGAAACTTAAATTGGCATTACGGATAGATATTAAGGTAGTGGTATGAGCGTTAAGGATTCATCGTCGTAAGAGACATGACCTATAAACAGGTAGTCCATCATAAAAATGTATTCAAAATTTTTTTTTCCCTATGAATATCCATGGACATGGGATCTAAATACGATACAATATAGTGTATTAGTGATTTTTGGTAAAACGAACTTTGAATAGTGCAGATAACAACCATGAAAACACAGTAAAAATGTTGTATTTCACCACACTAAGATGGCGCTAGGATATCTCCAGGGAGAGTTCTAAGGCTTACAGACAGTCCGTCTTTTATTTTTACTACTACGCTAGCATGCGGAGATGGCGGAGTTCATGTAATCGTTTCTTCACGCGGAGCGAGGAGACAGATCAGATCGCAGGGTAGCGGATCTTGGATTATTGAGGAGATAGCAAAGAATTAAACAGGTACGAATAGAAGGACCAACAGGGGTGGTAGGCGGATAGACTTACACACATCATAGTAACCGCGAGGTCCTATTATTGTTTTTTCAGAGCAAGAAGCTAGTGAAGACAAGGTACGAACGAGTCATTCTTTATTTTGGTGAAGTTCAGCTGTTGTATAGAAATTAGAAACAAACACTTACAGCCGCATATTTTTTGTTACAGAGCATTGCGGTACAGACGAAAAGGTATGTAACTATACCGGGACATGACAATTTAGACATAACACTTTTCAGGAAGTCAGCTAAATATGGCCTCATTTTATTTTATTCATATAGAAAACCAGTGGCAGTAGTTGGATGCTCGTACAAACAAAATCACACAACAGGTGTTATCAGGTAGGCACATCCTCAGCTACATTTGAGCGAACCCCCATGTACAATAGAGAACACAACACTTACATTATGTTATTTTATATTTTACAGAATTGCCCCTGATGAAGGCACTAAACAGTGCCGAAATGCATTGGGCTTCACAAGAAGAAATGTTTAAAAGCAAAATATGCAATGTTGAAATGTATTAATGTGAAAATGACATTATGAAAGTAAATGCATGTTGTTATGAATAATGTTGATAACATAAGGAAATGAATATGTGCAAAAACATGATTAAAATGTTGATATAAACAATAAGGTTAAGAGTTCATGTAAAGAATTGGTAAAAATTTGAACTAAATAAGGTGCGGAGCACCAGGTGAACAGTGCGCGATCAGGTGGGCTACAATACCCATCATAACTCAGTTTTGATTTAAGGACTGACAACCCTTCGGAATCGCAGCACCAATAGATAAGGTTATCCAAGAAAGGGTAAAAAACGGAGTGCTCCCCACGAACCCATTAATTACAGAAACAGGATTCTGACATAGCCACTCCACATTTTGCCATTAAGACAAGGTAAGCAGAAGCATGGGCCTGGATCAAGGTCTGTGGTGTCCTAAAGATCATTGTCCAAAACCTTCCAAATCACCATGTAGTTTCTTTGTAATATGTAAATGTACTAAATGTGATCCTATCAAAGAAACTTTGTCAAACGAACACTGAAATGTGCTCATCGGTGCTTATTTTAAGTCTGTGGCATAAAGTGTGGCATAAAGCGACTCTCTTTTTGGTGAAATGGAAAATATTTTTAATTGGGATTTGGCCCTGAGAGAAAGGTGAAAACCCAAGGAAGGAAAAGAAAGACAGGAAATAGTGAGAAAGGGATAAAGCAGAAAGGAAATGGAACCTGCAAGAGCGAGATAAAGAACCATGAAGTGTATGTTGGTAGATGACAGATATGACTTACAGTCGGCAAAATGACTACAGGATGAAAAAAAGCTTTGGTTTTCTAATTGTTTCGCAAGTATACTTACATAAACATACACAGATGATAAGACATGGGTACTCAGTCAGCGTAATTAAGTATGACTACCGAACACAATTGGCATTTACTTCAGCTGCATGATGATGATGCACAATGATGCACAGAAAAGCCTAAGAAGAGCACCAGTAGCAGCGCATAATTTGTAAAATACTGAGTGCTGCTATCCGCAACTTTTATAAGAAGCTCGTGTGCCGTGCAATTAAAAGTTGGTGCGTGAAATACCAAAGCTGGTTGTCTCCAAACTCATGATGCACCTTACCTCCACTGACACACATATACCTGCCCATTTAACTCACTCTTGCCTATCCTGCTTTCTCCCTATGTGATGTTGTTCTCATTTTTCTCTTTCTCTATCTTTACCCCTTTTTTCCCTCTTTTTTTTTCAGAACAAAACTTTTTTCCCTCTTTTGCAATCTTGAAACAACAGATGCGGAAAAATAAGTGCTGGTCCCCAAAAATAAGTGCTACTACCCCACACTGGCAACCACTGGCTCAATGTAAACACTGACTGGTAGAAGGGTATTAAACAACTATCATGGGGCAATGAACGATTGAGCAAAAGCAGCTCTCAAAAAGCAGGTGTTCTGTAGTATACTGCCCATACATAGAACTTTGTGGTATCTTATTGTGTTATGTCACACAACAGCAGATATAATGAAATTCCTGGACGCTGTCCAGGACACTGATGCACTGCTCTAATCACTCATACAGAGTGTAAATCAAAAGTTCAAATGGTATACAATCTGTTTAACTAGAAATCATTACATTTAAACATTGTAATCATACATGGTTCAACGTTTCAAAACATTTTCATTTTATTCAATTTTTAGTTCCTTTGAGAATTTTCAAGAAAAATCATTATATGATGTTGTTAACAGTTCACAAGCATCTATATTGAGCAACATTGTAATTCAGCGCATCCCAATGCATTTCGGGCAAAGTGTTGTGCCCTTCGTCAGGGGAATCTGCAGGATAATACAACATGGTATTAAATCTCTCATAGCGGCAGTATGTTCAGGGTTACATTAGAGAGAGGTCAGGATTAGTAAAGCGTGACTCTTTGAGTGTCCAAGCTAAAAACCGAGTTAACATAAAAAGTTGAACATCACGTTCTGAATGCACAATATCGCATTCCTAAACATGAGAAAGTAAAAAGGGAAGAGTGTCCCGTGATTATGCCCTTGGAAAGGACTGCCTCACTTTTGGTAAACTGTGCCCATGACGTGCAGTTTCAAGCCATGCATTTTATATTCAAGGGTGATACAAAGTGTTTTCTTAGTGCCATGCAAAACCTTTATGAAATCGAGAATTGAGTTCAGCCAGTGAGAAAAACCTGTCGGGGGCATGCGTGAGGTAAAACTTACATGCGCGAGAGATCTTTACTTTGATGCGCATCAAGCGTTTAGGCTATCAATCGATACCCTTCCGTAATTGAGAACCTGTGGGGGATGAATTAACCCAAAAGGTTTCAGACAATAGACTTATGTATGTACACCCATGTTAGAAAACTAAAATGCGCAGTTACCGTTTAAACTTCCTTGAATGTCTCTCTGTAAAAAACAAAGAGTGCGGGACTGTTACACGTCGCTTACTGATTACAACGATTATTGCTGTGTGTAAAATCGAGAAAGTGTTCTTACCGTAATTAGTCAACGCGGGTGCTCGTGCAAGTGCTCAACAGTGCCGGTGTGGTAAAAGACTAGCCGGAAGTAACTTGCTATGAAGCAGTAATAAACACAAATAAGGGACTATCAATTAAACGCGCCATATTGGAACAGGGAAAAGTGTGGATGTAGACTTGAATTGGAGACACTACTATACAGAATGTGTCAATTTATATTAAGTAAGTCGAAAACCACAGTTATAGAGGCTTTTCAGTTGAATCTGCCACTATGGTTGTGCACAATCTTTTTGGCCAGATCGAGTATGATTCTTATTACATAAGAACACATTAACACAAATGAGGGACTGTGAATTGAGCGCGCCATATTGGCACAAGGAGAGGGAAAATATGGAAAGTGGCTGTGTCACAGCAGAACGAACATAATCATTATTAAATAACGAAATAATCTTGATTTTTGAGACACTACTATACAGAATGTGTTAGTTTATATTAAATAAATCGGAAACAAACAGTTCCAGAGGCTTTTAAGCAGAATCTGCCACTGTGGGTGTGCACAATCTGTTTGGCCGAATCGAATGCGATTCTTATTACATGAAACATGACAATTCAAATTTATCATTAAGCCCTGTTGGTGTCAACGTTTGTAAATACCAGATCCAGTGTGACTCACGCTGGGACAGAATCTTGGCTCGATCATGTTCTTGGTTGGGTTCAATAGCTTGAAGGACCCCGAATCTCAATTGGGAAATATTGTGTTTTAATGAAACCCAATGTGTTGCCAAAGGGGAGGTTGTGTTCTGTGTGCGTATACGACTCTTGTGCTCTGTGATTCTTGTACGCACACTGCGTTCTGTCTTCCCAACATAATAAAGGTCACAAGGACATTTGATGTAATAAACAACAAAGTCACTGTTACAATTTGTTGTATGTGAAAAGGTGATGGTTTTGCCCGATCTCGGGTGGTTCATCGTTTTTCCAGTAACTGCATTGTTGCAATTAGAGCAGTTAAAGCATTTGCTAAAACCTTTGTGTGTGGCCTTGGGTTGAGTTTGTTTCTTGTTGAGAATCTCCTTTAAATTACTCGCCCTCTTGTATGCAAATAGAGGGGGAGCATTGAACATGCCAGCGAAATCAGGTTCTGATTGCATGAGGGTCCAACGGTTGAGGATGATAGATTTTACATGTCGTGATTGGGTCGAATATGTTGACACAAAAACTTCTCTGGAAGAAGTTTTAATCGTTTGTTTCTTCTCAAGTAGTGACTCACGGGTCACTTGCGAAATTCTGTTTGTAGCTTGATCTAAGACAGGGTCAGGGTAACCTCTCTGTCTATATTTGTTTCTAGCGACTTCAACCATCTGCAAGCCTTCACTATGCTCCGAATGGATTCTTTTAATCCGAAGAAACTGGGAGTACGGAAGGTGTTTTTTCAAAGGCCAAGGGTGGAAGCTGTGATACTGTAAAGCATTGTTCCTGTCAGTAGGCTTGGTGTAAATGGAAGTGGTTATACTTGAATCTGATAGTTTAACAAGCACATCCAAAAATGCTATTTGTTCGTTGGAAATGTGATGGGTGAACTGTATCCGGGGATTGATGTTGTTGAGCTGCAAGATGTTTTGTTCCAACTCATACTTCGTGCCCTGCCACATGATGAAGATATCATCAATGTAGCGCTTGTATGTGAGCAACTGAGTGTTCCATTGGGGTTGAGAAAGGATGTGTTCCTGCTCGTATTTCATCATAAAGATGTTCGCGTAGCTAGGAGCTCCGGAAAAACCCATAGAGGTCCCATTGGACTGGAGGAAATAACAATCCTTCCATTTAAAGTAGCTGTGGAACAGGCAAAACTGTAAAATTTCCATCAGGAAAACTTGGTTTGCTTTCGCGGTGTCTGCTCTCAAGAGTGCCCATTCTACAGCCTCCAATCCCTCATTGTGAGGGATGGAGGTGTACAATGCGACAACATCGATCGTACACAATAGAATATCTTTGTTGTTGGGGAGATTGATGTTGCCTAGAATATTCAAAAAGTGGGTTGTGTCTTGTATGTACGTGTCTCCTGCTTGAACGATTGGTTGTAAAAAAGTGTCCAAGTAGCGTCCCAACGGGTCATGGATGGAGCCACACCCTGAGACTATAGGTCTCAGGGGGGGATCCTGCAAAGATTTATGTATTTTTGGCACCATATAGAGCCTGGGTCTGCGTGGAAATGTGGTGCGCAAGTACTCTTTGGTTTTTGGGCTTATCCATTTCATTTCTAGAGCATTATCAAAAATGGTGTTCAAGACTGCCTGAAATTCATGGGTAGGGTCTTTTGGTAGTGGTAAATAGGTGGTGGTGTCTAATATCATAGTTTCAACCTTGGTTTCATATTTATCTTTGTCCATGATAACCAGGGCTCCACCTTTATCTGCCTTGGTGAAATGTAAAGTTTGGTTAGTCTGCAGAGAACGTAGAGCTGACTTTTCACCAGAACTCACGTTGGACGTAGATTTTGTCTGTTTGGGCAATTTAGAGATGTCCTGTTTGACAAGAGTCTCAAATAAATCAATGGTCTTGTGCGAGATGGGCGAAATAAACGTGCTTTTGGGTTTAAATTCTTGATATTCTGTCTCTTTTTCGATAGGTTTAGTGGTATCGATAGTGGAGAAAAAGTGTCTTCATCTTAACTTTCTGGTGAATTTAAACACATCAATTTGTGCATCAAGACTCTTCGCTTGGTTTGTGGGTACGAATGAGCATCCTTTGTTTAGCACCTGTATTTGAAGTGGTGTAAGCGATTTGGACGATATATTGACTACTAGCGATTCTTTTTCCTGCTTGGTTTTCCTGAACCTGCCGCCTCTCCTTGTTTGGTGTTTGATCCTTGGGGTGGTTCGTTGGAGGCTGGGCTTTTCGCCAAAAAAGCCGGTTGAGCAGTGGTCGAGGTGGTAGGGGGATCTTTATCTATACTGACTCCTACTTTAGGGGGTGGACGTGTGGTACGAGTGTCAGTATCGGATACTACACTTTCCTCAGAGGAGGTCTTTCCTGGTTGACTCCAAGTTCGTTTTTGCGCATACACTTCAGCCCACGAATATACCTCGTCAAGCTTGTAATCGATAGTGTCCCGGCGGAACTTTCGTACCTTACGCTCATGAATGTCTTTTGCGTAGCCATCTAGTCTGTTGTTGATCTCTTCTAGCGTGGTTGTCAAAACATCGCTTTCCATGCGTTGTGTGAGTACGTTTTGTAAGTCTTTAATTTCTGTCTCTAGTCCTGTAAGTACTTGAGATAACTCCTCTACAATTAAAAGGATTAGATCGAGTGAGCACTTGTTCAAAAAGGCGTACCATTTATCCATGAATTTCTTGTTCATCTTGAACAACATGGGTTTGATAGCCAGACGTAATCCCCTAGGGATGCGGCTGGCTCGGTGATATTGGATTAATGTGGTGGCGTGCAGACGTTGGTTGACTTCGCGTCTCATGAGATATTCAAGTTGTTTAATTTGTTGTTGCACTGGACCTGCTGTGACATCGAATTTCCTGACCTCTTTAATGAGACCATATATATCTGTCGCTTCTTCTGCTGAGTATACTTTAGTTTGTGCTTTATTCTCTGTCAGGTGTAAGATGTCATCGAAAGTGGCCATATTCAAACTGTGAACAGAGTGGTGCAGTTGCTGTCTGCTGGGCAGTGTACGTGAAACAGGGGAATTTGCGCAGCAGCGTTTGCACTCAGTAATCTAGTTAATCTTTTACTCTACTATTTTGTGCTACATTAAGTGGCTTAACCGTGGCGTGCAACAGTTGCGGGGGTTCTGCTAGGACCCTTATTCTAGAAGTATAATGAAATTCCTGGACGCTGTCCAGGACACTGATGCACTGCTCTAATCACTCATACAAAGTGTAAATCAAAAGTTCAAATGGTATACAATCTGTTTAACTAGAAATCATTACATTTAAACATTGTTATCATACATGGTTCAACGTTTCAAAACATTTTCATTTTATTCAATTTTTAGTTCCTTTGAGAATTTTCAAGAAAAATCATTATATGATGTTGTTAACAGTTCACAAGCATCTATATTGAGCAACATTGTAATTCAGCGCATCCCAATGCATTTCGGGCAAAGTGTTGTGCCCTTCGTCAGGGGAATCTGCAGGATAATACAACATGGTATTAAATCTCTCATAGCGGCAGTATGTTCAGGGTTACATTAGAGAGAGGTCAGGATTAGTAAAGCGTGACTCTTTGAGTGTCCAAGCTAAAAACCGAGTTAACATAAAAAGTTGAACATCACGTTCTGAATGCACAATATCGCATTCCTAAACATGAGAAAGTAAAAAGGGAAGAGTGTCCCGTGATTATGCCCTTGGAAAGGACTGCCTCGCTTTTGGTAAACTGTGCCCATGACGTGCAGTTTCAAGCCATGCATTTTATATTCAAGGGTGATACAAAGTGTTTTCTTAGTGCCATGCAAAACCTTTATGAAATCGAGAATTGAGTTCAGCCAGTGAGAAAAACCTGTCGGGGGCATGCGTGAGGTAAAACTTACATGCGCGAGAGATCTTTACTTTGATGCGCATCAAGCGTTTAGGCTATCAATCGATACCCTTCCGTAATTGAGAACCTGTGGGGGATGAATTAACCCAAAAGGTTTCAGACAATAGACTTATGTATGTACACCCATGTTAGAAAACTAAAATGCGCAGTTACCGTTTAAACTTCCTTGAATGTCTCTCTGTAAAAAACAAAGAGTGCGGGACTGTTACACGTCGCTTACTGATTACAACGATTATTGCTGTGTGTAAAATCGAGAAAGTGTTCTTACCGTAATTAGTCAACGCGGGTGCTCGTGCAAGTGCTCAACAGTGCCGGTGTGGTAAAAGACTAGCCGGAAGTAACTTGCTATGAAGCAGTAATAAACACAAATAAGGGACTATCAATTAAGCGCGCCATATTGGAACAGGGAAAAGTGTGGATGTAGACTTGAATTGGAGACACTACTATACAGAATGTGTCAATTTATATTAAGTAAGTCGAAAACCACAGTTATAGAGGCTTTTCAGTTGAATCTGCCACTATGGGTGTGCACAATCTTTTTGGCCAGATCGAGTATGATTCTTATTACATAAGAACACATTAACACAAATGAGGGACTGTGAATTGAGCGTGCCATATTGGCACAAGGAGAGGGAAAATATGGAAAGTGGCTGTGTCACAGCAGAACGAACATAATCATTATTAAATAACGAAATAATCTTGATTTTTGAGACACTACTATACAGAATGTGTTAGTTTATATTAAATAAATCGGAAACAAACAGTTCCAGAGGCTTTTAAGCAGAATCTGCCACTGTGGGTGTGCACAATCTGTTTGGCCGAATCGAATGCGATTCTTATTACATGAAACATGACAATTCAAATTTATCATTAAGCCCTGTTGGTGTCAACGTTTGTAAATACCAGATCCAGTGTGACTCACGCTGGGACAGAATCTTGGCTCGATCATGTTCTTGGTTGGGTTCAATAGCTTGAAGGACCCCGAATCTCAATTGGGAAATATTGTGTTTTAATGAAACCCAATGTGTTGCCAAAGGGGAGGTTGTGTTCTGTGTGCGTATACGACTCTTGTGCTCTGTGATTCTTGTACGCACACTGCGTTCTGTCTTCCCAACATAATAAAGGTCACAAGGACATTTGATGTAATAAACAACAAAGTCACTGTTACAATTTGTTGTATGTGAAAAGGTGATGGTTTTGCCCGATCTCGGGTGGTTCATCGTTTTTCCAGTAACTGCATTGTTGCAATTAGAGCAGTTAAAGCATTTGCTAAAACCTTTGTGTGTGGCCTTGGGTTGAGTTTGTTTCTTGTTGAGAATCTCCTTTAAATTACTCGCCCTCTTGTATGCAAATAGAGGGGGAGCATTGAACATGCCAGCGAAATCAGGTTCTGATTGCATGAGGGTCCAACGGTTGAGGATGATAGATTTTACATGTCGTGATTGGGTCGAATATGTTGACACAAAAACTTCTCTGGAAGAAGTTTTAATCGTTTGTTTCTTCTCAAGTAGTGACTCACGGGTCACTTGCGAAATTCTGTTTGTAGCTTGATCTAAGACAGGGTCAGGGTAACCTCTCTGTCTATATTTGTTTCTAGCGACTTCAACCATCTGCAAGCCTTCACTATGCTCCGAATGGATTCTTTTAATCCGAAGAAACTGGGAGTACGGAAGGTGTTTTTTCAAAGGCCAAGGGTGGAAGCTGTGATACTGTAAAGCATTGTTCCTGTCAGTAGGCTTGGTGTAAATGGAAGTGGTTATACTTGAATCTGATAGTTTAACAAGCACATCCAAAAATGCTATTTGTTCGTTGGAAATGTGATGGGTGAACTGTATCCGGGGATTGATGTTGTTGAGCTGCAAGATGTTTTGTTCCAACTCATACTTCTGCCCTGCCACATGATGAAGATATCATCAATGTAGCGCTTGTATGTGAGCAATTGAGTGTTCCATTGGGGTTGAGAAAGGATGTGTTCCTGCTCGTATTTCATCATAAAGATGTTCGTGTAGCTAGGAGCTCCGGAAAAACCCATAGAGGTCCCATTGGACTGGAGGAAATAACAATCCTTCCATTTAAAGTAGCTGTGGAACAGGCAAAACTGTAAAATTTCCATCAGGAAAACTTGGTTTGCTTTCGCGGTGTCTGCTCTCAAGAGTGCCCATTCTACAGCCTCCAATCCCTCATTGTGAGGGATGGAGGTGTACAATGCGACAACATCGATCGTACACAATAGAATATCTTTGTTGTTGGGGAGATTGATGTTGCCTAGAATATTCAAAAAGTGGGTTGTGTCTTGTATGTACGTGTCTCCTGCTTGAACGATTGGTTGTAAAAAAGTGTCCAAGTAGCGTCCCAACGGGTCATGGATGGAGCCACACCCTGAGACTATAGGTCTCAGGGGGGGATCCTGCAAAGATTTATGTATTTTTGGCACCATATAGAGCCTGGGTCTGCGTGGAAATGTGGTGCGCAAGTACTCTTTGGTTTTTGGGCTTATCCATTTCATTTCTAGAGCATTATCAAAAATGGTGTTCAAGACTGCCTGAAATTCATGGGTAGGGTCTTTTGGTAGTGGTAAATAGGTGGTGGTGTCTAATATCATAGTTTCAACCTTGGTTTCATATTTATCTTTGTCCATGATACCCAGGGCTCCACCTTTATCTGCCTTGGTGAAATGTAAAGTTTGGTTAGTCTGCAGAGAACGTAGAGCTGACTTTTCACCAGAACTCACGTTGGACGTAGATTTTGTCTGTTTGGGCAATTTAGAGATGTCCTGTTTGACAAGAGTCTCAAATAAATCAATGGTCTTGTGCGAGATGGGCGAAATAAACGTGCTTTTGGGTTTAAATTCTTGATATTCTGTCTCTTTTTCGATAGGTTTAGTGGTATCGATAGTGGAGAAAAAGTGTCTTCATCTTAACTTTCTGGTGAATTTAAACACATCAATTTGTGCATCAAGACTCTTCGCTTGGTTTGTGGGTACGAATGAGCATCCTTTGTTTAGCACCTGTATTTGAAGTGGTGTAAGCGATTTGGACGATATATTGACTACTAGCGATTCTTTTTCCTGCTTGGTTTTCCTGAACCTGCCGCCTCTCCTTGTTTGGTGTTTGATCCTTGGGGTGGTTCGTTGGAGGCTGGGCTTTTCGCCAAAAAAGCCGGTTGAGCAGTGGTCGAGGTGGTAGGGGGATCTTTATCTATACTGACTCCTACTTTAGGGGGTGGACGTGTGGTACGAGTGTCAGTATCGGATACTACACTTTCCTCAGAGGAGGTCTTTCCTGGTTGACTCCAAGTTCGTTTTTGCGCATACACTTCAGCCCACGAATATACCTCGTCAAGCTTGTAATCGATAGTGTCCCGGCGGAACTTTCGTACCTTACGCTCATGAATGTCTTTTGCGTAGCCATCTAGTCTGTTGTTGATCTCTTCTAGCGTGGTTGTCAAAACATCGCTTTCCATGCGTTGTGTGAGTACGTTTTGTAAGTCTTTAATTTCTGTCTCTAGTCCTGTAAGTACTTGAGATAACTCCTCTACAATTAAAAGGATTAGATCGAGTGAGCACTTGTTCAAAAAGGCGTACCATTTATCCATGAATTTCTTGTTCATCTTGAACAACATGGGTTTGATAGCCAGACGTAATCCCCTAGGGATGCGGCTGGCTCGGTGATATTGGATTAATGTGGTGGCGTGCAGACGTTGGTTGACTTCGCGTCTCATGAGATATTCAAGTTGTTTAATTTGTTGTTGCACTGGACCTGCTGTGACATCGAATTTCCTGACCTCTTTAATGAGACCATATATATCTGTCGCTTCTTCTGCTGAGTATACTTTAGTTTGTGCTTTATTCTCTGTCAGGTGTAAGATGTCATCGAAAGTGGCCATATTCAAACTGTGAACAGAGTGGTGCAGTTGCTGTCTGCTGGGCAGTGTACGTGAAACAGGGGAATTTGCGCAGCAGCGTTTGCACTCAGTAATCTAGTTAATCTTTTACTCTACTATTTTGTGCTACATTAAGTGGCTTAACCGTGGCGTGCAACAGTTGCGGGGGTTCTGCTAGGACCCTTATTCTAGAAGTATAATGAAATTCCTGGACGCTGTCCAGGACACTGATGCACTGCTCTAATCACTCATACAGAGTGTAAATCAAAAGTTCAAATGGTATACAATCTGTTTAACTAGAAATCATTACATTTAAACATTGTTATCATACATGGTTCAACGTTTCAAAACATTTTCATTTTATTCAATTTTTAGTTCCTTTGAGAATTTTCAAGAAAAATCATTATATGATGTTGTTAACAGTTCACAAGCATCTATATTGAGCAACATTGTAATTCAGCGCATCCCAATGCATTTCGGGCAAAGTGTTGTGCCCTTCGTCAGGGGAATCTGCAGGATAATACAACATGGTATTAAATCTCTCATAGCGGCAGTATGTTCAGGGTTACATTAGAGAGAGGTCAGGATTAGTAAAGCGTGACTCTTTGAGTGTCCAAGCTAAAAACCGAGTTAACATAAAAAGTTGAACATCACGTTCTGAATGCACAATATCGCATTCCTAAACATGAGAAAGTAAAAAGGGAAGAGTGTCCCGTGATTATGCCCTTGGAAAGGACTGCCTCGCTTTTGGTAAACTGTGCCCATGACGTGCAGTTTCAAGCCATGCATTTTATATTCAAGGGTGATACAAAGTGTTTTCTTAGTGCCATGCAAAACCTTTATGAAATCGAGAATTGAGTTCAGCCAGTGAGAAAAACCTGTCGGGGGCATGCGTGAGGTAAAACTTACATGCGCGAGAGATCTTTACTTTGATGCGCATCAAGCGTTTAGGCTATCAATCGATACCCTTCCGTAATTGAGAACCTGTGGGGGATGAATTAACCCAAAAGGTTTCAGACAATAGACTTATGTATGTACACCCATGTTAGAAAACTAAAATGCCCAGTTACCGTTTAAACTTCCTTGAATGTCTCTCTGTAAAAAACAAAGAGTGCGGGACTGTTACACGTCGCTTACTGATTACAACGATTATTGCTGTGTGTAAAATCGAGAAAGTGTTCTTACCGTAATTAGTCAACGCGGGTGCTCGTGCAAGTGCTCAACAGTGCCGGTGTGGTAAAAGACTAGCCGGAAGTAACTTGCTATGAAGCAGTAATAAACACAAATAAGGGACTATCAATTAAGCGCGCCATATTGGAACAGGGAAAAGTGTGGATGTAGACTTGAATTGGAGACACTACTATACAGAATGTGTCAATTTATATTAAGTAAGTCGAAAACCACAGTTATAGAGGCTTTTCAGTTGAATCTGCCACTATGGGTGTGCACAATCTTTTTGGCCAGATCGAGTATGATTCTTATTACATAAGAACACATTAACACAAATGAGGGACTGTGAATTGAGCGTGCCATATTGGCACAAGGAGAGGGAAAATATGGAAAGTGGCTGTGTCACAGCAGAACGAACATAATCATTATTAAATAACGAAATAATCTTGATTTTTGAGACACTACTATACAGAATGTGTTAGTTTATATTAAATAAATCGGAAACAAACAGTTCCAGAGGCTTTTAAGCAGAATCTGCCACTGTGGGTGTGCACAATCTGTTTGGCCGAATCGAATGCGATTCTTATTACATGAAACATGACAATTCAAATTTATCATTAAGCCCTGTTGGTGTCAACGTTTGTAAATACCAGATCCAGTGTGACTCACGCTGGGACAGAATCTTGGCTCGATCATGTTCTTGGTTGGGTTCAATAGCTTGAAGGACCCCGAATCTCAATTGGGAAATATTGTGTTTTAATGAAACCCAATGTGTTGCCAAAGGGGAGGTTGTGTTCTGTGTGCGTATACGACTCTTGTGCTCTGTGATTCTTGTACGCACACTGCGTTCTGTCTTCCCAACATAATAAAGGTCACAAGGACATTTGATGTAATAAACAACAAAGTCACTGTTACAATTTGTTGTATGTGAAAAGGTGATGGTTTTGCCCGATCTCGGGTGGTTCATCGTTTTTCCAGTAACTGCATTGTTGCAATTAGAGCAGTTAAAGTATTTGCTAAAACCTTTGTGTGTGGCCTTGGGTTGAGTTTGTTTCTTGTTGAGAATCTCCTTTAAATTACTCGCCCTCTTGTATGCAAATAGAGGGGGAGCATTGAACATGCCAGCGAAATCAGGTTCTGATTGCATGAGGGTCCAACGGTTGAGGATGATAGATTTTACATGTTGTGACTGGGTTGAATATGTTGACACAAAAACTTCTCTGGAAGAAGTTTTAATCATTTGTTTCTTCTCAAGTAGTGACTCACGGGTCACTTGCGAAATTCTGTTTGTAGCTTGATCTAAGACAGGGTCAGGGTAACCTCTCTGTCTATATTTGTTTCTAGCGACTTCAACCATCTGCAAGCCTTCACTATGCTCCGAATGGATTCTTTTAATCCGAAGAAACTGGGAGTACGGAAGGTGTTTTTTCAAAGGCCAAGGGTGGAAGCTGTGATACTGTAAAGCATTGTTCCTGTCAGTAGGCTTGGTGTAAATGGAAGTGGTTATACTTGAATCTGATAGTTTAACAAGCACATCCAAAAATGCTATTTGTTCGTTGGAAATGTGATGGGTGAACTGTATCCGGGGATTGATGTTGTTGAGCTGCAAGATGTTTTGTTCCAACTCATACTTCTGCCCTGCCACATGATGAAGATATCATCAATGTAGCGCTTGTATGTGAGCAATTGAGTGTTCCATTGGGGTTGAGAAAGGATGTGTTCCTGCTCGTATTTCATCATAAAGATGTTCGCGTAGCTAGGAGCTCCGGAAAAACCCATAGAGGTCCCATTGGACTGGAGGAAATAACAATCCTTCCATTTAAAGTAGCTGTGGAACAGGCAAAACTGTAAAATTTCCATCAGGAAAACTTGGTTTGCTTTCGCGGTGTCTGCTCTCAAGAGTGCCCATTCTACAGCCTCCAATCCCTCATTGTGAGGGATGGAGGTGTACAATGCGACAACATCGATCGTACACAATAGAATATCTTTGTTGTTGGGGAGATTGATGTTGCCTAGAATATTCAAAAAGTGGGTTGTGTCTTGTATGTACGTGTCTCCTGCTTGAACGATTGGTTGTAAAAAAGTGTCCAAGTAGCGTCCCAACGGGTCATGGATGGAGCCACACCCTGAGACTATAGGTCTCAGGGGGGGATCCTGCAAAGATTTATGTATTTTTGGCACCATATAGAGCCTGGGTCTGCGTGGAAATGTGGTGCGCAAGTACTCTTTGGTTTTTGGGCTTATCCATTTCATTTCTAGAGCATTATCAAAAATGGTGTTCAAGACTGCCTGAAATTCATGGGTAGGGTCTTTTGGTAGTGGTAAATAGGTGGTGGTGTCTAATATCATAGTTTCAACCTTGGTTTCATATTTATCTTTGTCCATGATAACCAGGGCTCCACCTTTATCTGCCTTGGTGAAATGTAAAGTTTGGTTAGTCTGCAGAGAACGTAGAGCTGACTTTTCACCAGAACTCACGTTGGACGTAGATTTTGTCTGTTTGGGCAATTTAGAGATGTCCTGTTTGACAAGAGTCTCAAATAAATCAATGGTCTTGTGCGAGATGGGCGAAATAAACGTGCTTTTGGGTTTAAATTCTTGATATTCTGTCTCTTTTTCGATAGGTTTAGTGGTATCGATAGTGGAGAAAAAGTGTCTTCATCTTAACTTTCTGGTGAATTTAAACACATCAATTTGTGCATCAAGACTCTTCGCTTGGTTTGTGGGTACGAATGAGCATCCTTTGTTTAGCACCTGTATTTGAAGTGGTGTAAGCGATTTGGACGATATATTGACTACTAGCGATTCTTTTTCCTGCTTGGTTTTCCTGAACCTGCCGCCTCTCCTTGTTTGGTGTTTGATCCTTGGGGTGGTTCGTTGGAGGCTGGGCTTTTCGCCAAAAAAGCCGGTTGAGCAGTGGTCGAGGTGGTAGGGGGATCTTTATCTATACTGACTCCTACTTTAGGGGGTGGACGTGTGGTACGAGTGTCAGTATCGGATACTACACTTTCCTCAGAGGAGGTCTTTCCTGGTTGACTCCAAGTTCGTTTTTGCGCATACACTTCAGCCCACGAATATACCTCGTCAAGCTTGTAATCGATAGTGTCCCGGCGGAACTTTCGTACCTTACGCTCATGAATGTCTTTTGCGTAGCCATCTAGTCTGTTGTTGATCTCTTCTAGCGTGGTTGTCAAAACATCGCTTTCCATGCGTTGTGTGAGTACGTTTTGTAAGTCTTTAATTTCTGTCTCTAGTCCTGTAAGTACTTGAGATAACTCCTCTACAATTAAAAGGATTAGATCGAGTGAGCACTTGTTCAAAATGGCGTACCATTTATCCATGAATTTCTTGTTCATCTTGAACAACATGGGTTTGATAGCCAGACGTAATCCCCTAGGGATGCGGCTGGCTCGGTGATATTGGATTAATGTGGTGGAGTGCAGACGTTGGTTGACTTCGCGTCTCATGAGATATTCAAGTTGTTTAATTTGTTGTTGCACTGGACCTGCTGTGACATCGAATTTCCTGACCTCTTTAATGAGACCATATATATCTGTCGCTTCTTCTGCTGAGTATACTTTAGTTTGTGCTTTATTCTCTGTCAGGTGTAAGATGTCATCGAAAGTGGCCATATTCAAACTGTGAACAGAGTGGTGCAGTTGCTGTCTGCTGGGCAGTGTACGTGAAACAGGGGAATTTGCGCAGCAGCGTTTGCACTCAGTAATCTAGTTAATCTTTTACTCTACTATTTTGTGCTACATTAAGTGGCTTAACCGTGGCGTGCAACAGTTGCGGGGGTTCTGCTAGGACCCTTATTCTAGAAGTATAATGAAATTCCTGGACGCTGTCCAGGACACTGATGCACTGCTCTAATCACTCATACAGAGTGTAAATCAAAAGTTCAAATGGTATACAATCTGTTTAACTAGAAATCATTACATTTAAACATTGTTATCATACATGGTTCAACGTTTCAAAACATTTTCATTTTATTCAATTTTTAGTTCCTTTGAGAATTTTCAAGAAAAATCATTATATGATGTTGTTAACAGTTCACAAGCATCTATATTGAGCAACATTGTAATTCAGCGCATCCCAATGCATTTCGGGCAAAGTGTTGTGCCCTTCGTCAGGGGAATCTGCAGGATAATACAACATGGTATTAAATCTCTCATAGCGGCAGTATGTACAGGGTTACATTAGAGAGAGGTCAGGATTAGTAAAGCGTGACTCTTTGAGTGTCCAAGCTAAAAACCGAGTTAACATAAAAAGTTGAACATCACGTTCTGAATGCACAATATCGCATTCCTAAACATGAGAAAGTAAAAAGGGAAGAGTGTCCCGTGATTATGCCCTTGGAAAGGACTGCCTCGCTTTTGGTAAACTGTGCCCATGACGTGCAGTTTCAAGCCATGCATTTTATATTCAAGGGTGATACAAAGTGTTTTCTTAGTGCCATGCAAAACCTTTATGAAATCGAGAATTGAGTTCAGCCAGTGAGAAAAACCTGTCGGGGGCATGCGTGAGGTAAAACTTACATGCGCGAGAGATCTTTACTTTGATGCGCATCAAGCGTTTAGGCTATCAATCGATACCCTTCCGTAATTGAGAACCTGTGGGGGATGAATTAACCCAAAAGGTTTCAGACAATAGACTTATGTATGTACACCCATGTTAGAAAACTAAAATGCGCAGTTACCGTTTAAACTTCCTTGAATGTCTCTCTGTAAAAAACAAAGAGTGCGGGACTGTTACACGTCGCTTACTGATTACAACGATTATTGCTGTGTGTAAAATCGAGAAAGTGTTCTTACCGTAATTAGTCAACGCGGGTGCTCGTGCAAGTGCTCAACAGTGCCGGTGTGGTAAAAGACTAGCCGGAACAGGGCTTAATGATAAATTTGAATTGTCATGTTTCATGTAATAAGAATCGCATTCGATTCGGCCAAACAGATTGTGCACACCCACAGTGGCAGATTCTGCTTAAAAGCCTCTGGAACTGTTTGTTTCCGATTTATTTAATATAAACTGACACATTCTGTATAGTAGTGTCTCAAAAATCAAGATAATTTCGTTATTTAATAATGATTATGTTCGTTCTGCTGTGACACAGCCACTTTCCATATTTTCCCTCTCCTTGTGCCAATATAGCGCGCTCAATTCACAGTCCCTCATTTGTGTTAATGTGTTCTTATGTAATAAGAATCATACTCGATCTGGCCAAAAAGATTGTGCACACCCATAGTGGCAGATTCAACTGAAAAGCCTCTATAACTGTGGTTTTCGACTTACTTAATATAAATTGACACATTCTGTATAGTAGTGTCTCCAATTCAAGTCTACATCCACACTTTTCCCTGTTCCAATATGGCGCGCTTAATTGATAGTCCCTTATTTGTGTTTATTACTGCTTCATAGCAAGTTACTTCCGGCTAGTCTTTTACCACACCGGCACTGTTGAGCACTTGCACGAGCACCCGCGTTGACTAATTACGGTAAGAACACTTTCTCGATTTTACACACAGCAATAATCGTTGTAATCAGTAAGCGACGTGTAACAGTCCCGCACTCTTTGTTTTTTACAGAGAGACATTCAAGGAAGTTTAAACGGTAACTGCGCATTTTAGTTTTCTAACATGGGTGTACATACATAAGTCTATTGTCTGAAACCTTTTGGGTTAATTCATCCCCCACAGGTTCTCAATTACGGAAGGGTATCGATTGATAGCCTAAACGCTTGATGCACATCAAAGTAAAGATCTCTCGCGCATGTAAGTTTTACCTCACGCATGCCCCCGACAGGTTTTTCTCACTGGCTGAACTCAATTCTCGATTTCATAAAGGTTTTGCATGGCACTAAGAAAACACTTTGTATCACCCTTGAATATAAAATGCATGGCTTGAAACTGCACGTCATGGGCACAGTTTACCAAAAGCGAGGCAGTCCTTTCCAAGGGCATAATCACGGGACACTCTTCCCTTTTTACTTTCTCATGTTTAGGAATGCGATATTGTGCATTCAGAACGTGATGTTCAACTTTTTATGTTAACTCGGTTTTTAGCTTGGACACTCAAAGAGTCACGCTTTACTAATCCTGACCTCTCTCTAATGTAACCCTGTACATACTGCCGCTATGAGAGATTTAATACCATGTTGTATTATCCTGCAGATTCCCCTGACGAAGGGCACAACACTTTGCCCGAAATGCATTGGGATGCGCTGAATTACAATGTTGCTCAATATAGATGCTTGTGAACTGTTAACAACATCATATAATGATTTTTCTTGAAAATTCTCAAAGGAACTAAAAATTGAATAAAATGAAAATGTTTTGAAACGTTGAACCATGTATGATAACAATGTTTAAATGTAATGATTTCTAGTTAAACAGATTGTATACCATTTGAACTTTTGATTTACACTCTGTATGAGTGATTAGAGCAGTGCATCAGTGTCCTGGACAGCGTCCAGGAATTTCATTATACTTCTAGAATAAGGGTCCTAGCAGAACCCCCGCAACTGTTGCACGCCACGGTTAAGCCACTTAATGTAGCACAAAATAGTAGAGTAAAAGATTAACTAGATTACTGAGTGCAAACGCTGCTGCGCAAATTCCCCTGTTTCACACAACAGCAGATAGGCACTTTTAATATCTTATGAATGATGACACACTTTGTAGTTCATGGGCATGGATTTGTTAATCATTCAGATTCATAAAAAATTGCCCGAATAACATGCAATATAGGAGTGATTGCACACATTGGTATTTTGTAGCACTTGGAGTCTACCTCCTATTTGACTTATTAAATCTAACTTGGCCAATTATTTATACCATGAGTTACGAGTCTTGTCAACATATTTATATGATTGTTTACATGGTACATTAATGTGGGAGTTTGCAATAGTAAAGCAGCACATAAAGATTCACACAAATACTGCCTTGTTTAGAACTACAATTTCTAAACACCTACTCTTTTGCAACACATGGAACATAAATCAGTTTCACAGCTTGTTGTTTTCTTTGGTTAAAGTTAAAATACTAACGGTGCAAAAGAGGCCTCGAGCTTGAGCCGAAATCCACAGGGGACTGGGGTGTTAAGAAACACAGTGTTAGAGAGTGGTTTGCACCCTGTCCAAGTAGAGACCCCTAGTCTAGTCAGGGTAGGGTGATTATACACCTCAGATAACCCCTGCCCACACCCTTGGTAGTTTGGCTCGAGCAGTCAAAGCATTTGTAAAGCATTTGTACATACAAACACAGTAACAGTGAAAACACTACGAAAGGACACCACACCGGTTTAGAAAAATAACCAATATTTATCAGAGTAAAACACCTAAAATCCGGCATATGCAAGTAAAGATATCACTTTTAAAAGGTCCAAAATAGTTCAGTCCATAGGAGACTATGGCTGAGTCACTTTTAGCACATAGTACCTGGGATGGGCTAAAATCAAAGCCGAAATCAGGCGCAGGGGAGGTGAAGTGCCGTAAAAGCAAAGTCTTGCATTGCTACATTACTACCAGGGGAGGTGATGTATCAGTTATTTACTGCCAGGGGAGGTGAAGCAGTTTCTAAATGCAGCACAGGGGAGATGATGCATTGCTTCCCTACTGTCAGGGGAGGTGGTCCGTTGGTTCCTTACTGTCAGGGGAGGTGACGTGTCGAACTCCGGGTACTCAGCCTTGGTTCCTTACTGCTGGGCCACATCGATGAGGAACTTGTCTCATAGGTACGATGCATTGAAAATCCAGACACGTTGTGTTGATGTGGAGGAGCAGGCAGTGCATTGATATAACAGCCCCGAAGCAGGTGATGCACTGATTTCTTCAGCCACACAGCAGGGCCCTAGTCGGAGTCAAAGTGTGCACCATTGAAGTCAATTACATGGTGCTCAGGACTCGGGTTGTAGCAATCCTTCAGCCGCAGGTAGACACTGCATCAATTCTTTGGCTGCACATCGATGATGCACTGGATTTAAAACCGCTCGGCGATGCTGTGCTGGAAAAACAGCTGTTGAGAGTCAATGCATGGATTTTCTGGGTTTTTAGCAGCCAAGCCAACTCAAAAAAAAAAGTCCAGTCCTTTCACTCCCAGGACTGAAGCAGCCAACAGAATGTCAGTTCTTCCTATGGCATCCAGCTCCTCTTCCTGGAAGAATGTCCTCTTAGTCCAGAAGTGTTCTGAAGTTATGGTGTAACAGCCCCAGTACTTATACCAGTTTCTACCTTTGAAGTAGCAAACTTTAAAGGAAAGTCTTTGTAGTTAACAGGACCAGCCTTACTCTGACCTGGCTCCAGACACACTACAAGGGGCAGCGACTTCTTTGTTGAAGGACAGGCACAGCCCTATTCACTTGTCAGTGACAACTCCTTCCACCACTCCAGCTCAGGAAGACCTATCAGCCTGGTGAAGGGTCATCAGCATATGCAGGGCACATCCCAACTCCCTTTGTGTGACTGTCTCTAGTGAATGCACAAACAGCCCAACTTTCACCCTTCCTCAGACGTGGATTCCACAGACAGGAAGAGTCACAGAATGGTAAGCAAGAAAATGCCCCCTTTTTAAAAGTGGCATTTTAAACACACAATTTAAAAAACAGTTTCACTAAAAGATGTATTTTCTTTTGTTTAAATTTGTTGTATTGATTTATTTCAGCAATAAACACAATACAATTCCGATTGGCTGCCCCATATACCCGCGTTGTACCCCCCTCCACCCTAATTGGGGGTTCACATCTACCACAAGGTATACCAATGTGTCCGTGCGAGCGGGTAGTGGTGGTCCATCTTCTAAGAGTGCATACAACAACCCAAAATACAAACATCCCCCTTCCCCCAACCTTACTCCTCCTACCCCCCCCCCCCAAATCCCCCACCGGTTTGTCGCTGCTCCCCTCCATACGTAGCGCTACTAGCGAGTGCCTGGAATTACAAACGAGTGGAGCCAGTCCCCCTGGTAAACTCATCCGCGAGTCGTAGAACTCTTAGATATGTGGGACAGGTAAGTTCTATGAATTCTCCAGCTAGAAGCGAGATGAAAGGCTGCCATGTAGTGGTAAAGGATTCCGCTGTCTGTGTAAGAGTCGCCTGTATCCGCTCCATGCCCATTATGTACCAAAGCCTATGAAGCCAACCTGTGCGTGTAGGTTTCCTCGTGGTGCCCCATAGCGATAGGATGTGTTGTGCCGCTGCCCCTACTGCCAATCCCATCTGTTTTCCCCTGATCGATGTAAGTGGAAACGTAAGAGCGTTGTGGAGACCTAGTAAGGTGTAGGCTGGAAAACGGGGAATCTCTGTCTCGAAGTGTATGTCACCATCCTTAGGCACTTCCTTCCAGTAATCTGTTACCTTTGTACACTCCCACAACAAATGCGTCAGTGTCCCCACCTGACCGCACTCCCTCCAGCATGCAGAACTGTGAAGTGGGTTGCCCTGATGGAGCCGTGCCGGAGTGAGGTGCCAGTAATATGTGATCTTAACTGCCGATTCTCTGCTCACCACGTTCCTGGCGGTGTGGTGGGTCCTGTAATAAATGTTGTGCCACTCTTTATCTGTGAAAGTTCTTCCGAGCTCCATTTCTCAGCGTCTCTGACCAGCAGAGCGCAAGGTAGGCGGGGGTGGGCTCAGCAGTTTATACTGGTCCGTGATCGCTTGTCTGTCAGACTTTTTTATGATGAGCCATTTCTCGTATTCTGTGAGGTGTGTACTCGCCAGCGGCAGCACGTGGCAGCCTGTGACCCAGTGGCGAATCTGGAAGTATTGCAAGCATTGTGGTGCTATCAGGGTGTACATCTCCTGCAGGGTATCGAGCTGCATAAAGCCCTCCTCGTCAAACAGGTGACCGGCCGACCTACATTCCGAGGAGCGCCACTGGAGGAATGCCCCAGGGTCCATCCCAGGAGGGAAGGCTGGATTATCTAGTAGCGGAGTCATTGGCGAAGGGAAGGTGGTGAGGCCTCCAGCGACTGCCACCGCATTCCACACCTTGAGTAGCGTGCTAGTAATACGTGATTTCTTGATATAGGATGGCCTGTCAGAGCGACGCATAAAGGAGACTTTCCACAGCGACATTTGTGCCATCGCCCGGTCCTGGAATAGCCACCTTTTTTCTGACTCAGGACGGTTCAACTCCAGGAGATAGCGAAGTTGTGTCACTTGGAAGTAGCGGAGAAGGTCAGGGATACCCAGGCCTCCTTCTAAAGGGGCTCGCCTGGCCAAATTACTGCGGAGTCTCGGACGTTTACCCGCCCACACGAATTGCCGTATTGCATCTTTCATTTTCTGAAGCATCCCGATCGGTGGGGTGACTAGGATGGTTTGGAACAGGTAAAGGATCTTAGGTAGCAGGGACATTTTTATTGCCGCCACACGCCCCAGCCACGAGAGTGGTTGTTGCCGCCACCTCCTCAGATCCCCTGGAAGTTGATCATAGAGTGTCGAGTAATTTTGCTCGACTGTCTGGATTGTGCTGGGCGTCAGGGTGATCCTCAGGTATAGCAGAGACAAGCAAGAGGAAAGTCCCCCAAACTGCCGCAAACCGCCAGAGGTTCTACGGGCGTTGTAGCCCTGGGGAAGAATGTGGGACTTCTCTATATTCATCTTAAATCCTGAAATGTTCCCAAAGGTCTCCATTTCCATTCGGAAAGCTGTCACTGAGTGTTTGGGATGGTCCACTGCCGCAAGGATGTCGTCTGCGTACAGGCTAATGGTATACGGCTCGCCTCCAAACTTGACACCCACGATATCCGGATTGTCGCGGATTCTTTCTGCGAATGGTTCGATATATAGGGCAAACAGCAGAGGCGAGAGCAGGCACCTAGTGCCTCGCCGAATATCAAAGGGTTGCGTGCCCACTCCATTATCCCGAATGGTCTCTTGGGGCGCGTTGTAACAGCTAGCAACCCATGACCGGAAGCGATCCCCAATTCCGACGTGCGCCAAAGTCTTGTCTAGATAACTCCAGTCCACCTTATCGAACGCTATCTCGGTGTCGACTGAGAGGAGAGCTGCGTCCGAGTCATTAAAATGGTCTTTGTCTATGACATGCATCAGTTGCTTAGTGTTATCGCTACACTGCCTGTTGGGGGTGAAGCCTGATTGGTCAGGCTCTATGATGCCCTGCAGACAGGGACCTAGTCTAGCCGCCAGAATCCCCGTAAACATTTTTAGGTCTAAATTAAGCAATGAAATGGGCCTGTATGCGGCACACTGTGACGTGTCCTTGCCGGGCTTGGGCAGCACGATGATACCTGCAGCAAGCATGTCTGGGGGGATGGAGCCTGGTCCCTGAAAGGAGTTGAACAATTTGGTAAGTATAGGCGCCAGCAGTGGGCAAAAAGCTTTATAAAAGCCTGCAGAGAAGCCGTCTGGCCCTGGTACTTTCAGAGGCTTGAGGCGTGCTATTGCCGACACTACTTCCTCCATCCGTATCGGGGCATCTAACGAGAGCGCGCAGGCCTCATTTAGAGCGGTAACCGACGCCTCAGCGAGGTAGGCGACCCCACCCCCTGGGTCTAAGGCTGTGTCTGCAGCATAAAGTGAGGCATAAAACGCCCGAAACGCTTCCGCTATCTGATCATCCTCCAGGACCATATGCCCCCCTTGGTCCTGAATAGAGGGAATTTTGGAGCGGAGGACCTTAGCTCTAAGCTTACTGGCCAGTAGGCGCCCTGTTTTGTCGCCACCCACGTAGTATGTGTGTCGGAGGCGTAAAGCTGCATATTCTGCACGGTCCAGGTCCAGGCTCGCGAGCTGGGCCCTAGCCGCCTTTAGCTTGCGCCAGATTCCTGGGGCCCCTGTTCTACTGTGTACCCGCTCCAATTCTAACAGCTGCGCCAACAATGCCTGTCTCCTTTCCTTGCGTTCTCGAGCTTCAGATGCTGCTATTGCCTTGAGGTCTCCGCGTACCACTGCTTTAAGTGCCACCCACACCGCAGTCACCGGCGCGTCTGCGTTTATTTATTTATTTCAGGTTTGTATGGCGCTGTGAATCGATTCCCGAAGGAATATCTCCGCGCCTTTGGCCACAACCAGAGAACAGAAAAGACTCGTCAACATTTTAATGAAATCGGCAGGAGATCAGTCAGTTAGAGATTTGAAGAGGAATGTTTTAAGCTTTTTCCTAAAAGGGAAATGTTCCCTACATACTCTGATTTCCTTTGGGAGTAGGTTCCACAGCTTTGGACCTGCTACCGATAGGGCTCTTCCCCCCTTTCTTGCCTTCATGGCCCTAGGAACACATAATAGTTCCTGATCTCCCGATCTCAGGAATCTGGACGGTACATAGGGGATACATTTCTCAGTGAGGTAACCGGGACCAGTTCCAGTTAAGCATTTGTGGATGACGCAGCAGATCTTAAACATCACCCTCTGCTTAACCGGAAGCCAGTGCAGTTTGGCCAACAGTGGTTTTGAGGGAGTGCGGGGCGGGACATTCAGAACCAGTCGTGCAGCCGTGTTTTGCACAACCTGCAATCTAGCAAAGATGCCCTCATTGGCAGCTAGCATTAACCCGTTGCAGTAGTCCAGCCTGCTTAAAACTAGGGACTGGACCAACGTTCTCCTGGTGGTATCTGGTAGCAGGGGGAATACTCTCCTGAGAAGCCCGATGACATGGAAACATGAGCCCACCACTTGATTAGTTTGTTGTGTGTGGGTAAGCTCATGGTCCAGTTTGACTCCCAGGTCTTTTACCACGGTTTTGGGCACAGGGACCGGGCCAAGATCTTGAGGCCACCAGTCCGGGGTCCACAACCGTTTTGCCTCTCCGAATAGCATAACCTCCGTTTTGGAGACGTTGCACTGCAAATAATTGGCTGCCATCCAGCGGGACACCTCTTTCATCCCTCGGGCGAATGAGCCCCGCACCTCAGGAGTCATCGTTTTAAAAGGGAAGAGGAGTTGGGTATCATCCGCGTATGATACCGGAATGAATCCGTGGGATCTCATGATGTTCGCTAGGGGGGCCACATAGATGTTAAATAGCGTGGGGCTCAAACAAGAGCCCTGTGGCACCCCCTTTGAGATCACCACCTCCTCTGATTGATATGGCCCCAAGATGACTCTCTGGGTGCGTTCGCTGAAAAAACTCCTGAGCCAAGCCAGGGCCTTGCCTTCCAGACCGATGTCAACTAGTCTGGAGGTCATGATCTCATGTGACACAGTGTCAAACGCCGCTGACAAGTCCAGAAGCACCAGAACAGCGGAATAACCCCTGTCCTGTAGCCTCTGGAGATTGTCAGCGACAGACAGCAAGGCAGTCTCAGTACTATGTCTGGGTCTAAAGCCCGACTGGGAGGGGTCCAGCACACCGGCGTGTTCAATGAATTTTGACAAATGCTGATTCACATGCCTCTCAGCAAGCTTCCCTATAAAAGGGAGAAGAGAGATCGGTCTCAGATTTGTCAACTCAGACCACGGGATCGCGTTGTTTTTGCGCAGAGGCCTCACAAGTGCCTGTTTCCATTCCAATGGTACTTCCCCAGAAAGCAAAGACAAGTTAACTATCTGCCGTATTCCAGCCCCCAAAATCTCCAGCAAAGTTGGCATAATACGTGCTGGGATGATGTCAGACTGGCACCCACTCTTTGTTTGCATGACAAGGGCAGTCAGCTCTTCCATAGAGATAGATGGGAAGGCAATAAGCGTCTTAGCCTCGTTGTCTGGAGTTATGGTATATGACGGGGTTTGACAGTCAGTTGTAGTCACTGGGTCATTAGAGAGGGATTTAGATGTTAGTATTTTATTATAAATGGCGTCAATTTTCCTTACGAAAAACTGTGAGATGTTATCACAGATTTCTTGGGATTCGACCCCTTCAGTGTCACAGGCAGTGGGCTTGGTGAAAGTCTGCAGAATTGAATACAGGATTTTTGCATTGGAGCCAGCAGCTGATAATTGAGCTGCTATGTGTTGTTTCCTGGCAGCTCGGATAGCCTTATGATATTTTTTGGACGACCTCCTGAAATTCTCCCTATCGTCTGCCTTATGTGTGACTCTCCATTTTTTCTCCAACCCTCTCATGGTCTTTTTTTGCTGCCTAAGATCTCCCGTAAACCAGACTTCTTGCTTGTTTGTGCGTTATCATTAATACTCAGGTATTCCGTAATGCGTTTGTGTAATTGTTGTGTGACCCCCTTGTGTTGTAACAGTGGCTCTCTGAGGTGCCATCAACCTTTGTGTGGTTTCATGCGGGGGACCGCTAAGTGAAGTGTAACCGTGTCATGGTCTGACAGTGCTGCCGGGATAATGTCGGTGTCCGTGACTAAGGAAGCCAGGTCAGTAGACCCCAGAAAGTGATCTAACCGGGCATATGTGTGGTGTACATGTGAGTAGAATGTGTACCCCGTGGTGTTGGAGTGTGTCTCCCTCCAGAGGTCTAAAAATCCTCTGCTGGCCAACCACCGCCTACCCTCCTGGGAGATTGCACTTGTGGAGCCATATCGGTGGCCTGACCTGTCCCTGTCCCCGTCCCCGTCCATCACCAAATTAATATCACCTCCCACCAACGTGTATTGCGATTGAAACGCCAGAACATCCGCCAAGGCCCCTGTGAGAAAGGATTCTTGCTTGGTGTTGGGAGCATACATCGACCCTATAGCCACTGACATGCCCCCCACCTGTACATTGTACGCTAGGAGTCTGCCCTTAATTTCGGCAATCTTGTCCCCAACCTGGCCCTTAAAATGCTTAGCAAATAGAAGAGCTACCCCCGCCTTTTTCTCTACAGTGGAGAAGAAGTATTGCTGAGGGAAAGCCCTGGAGCGCATGCGATGCCAATCTTTGGGGAGTATGTGCGTTTCTTGCAGCAGACATATTGCGGCCCCCGATTTCTCCAGAAAAGATAGGACGGCCATCCGTTTTATGGGGTTGTTAAGCCCTTTCACGTTTAAGGTGAGGACCTTCAGGACCTCGTTACCCATGGGTGGAATCGGAATGGGCCCTGCATTTGCTCAAGGTAGCCCCGAGCCCCCGTACTTTGCCCTTGCCCCCCCCCAGTAGCGCGACACACATGAGCCCACCCCCCGTACCCAACCACACCTCTCCGACCCCCCTCAACCACCCCCCCAACCAACCAACTTCCGTCTCAGGCTTGAACTCTCATCCCCCCTTGCCTCCCCCCCTCCCTAACCCCAACTCCATTACCCCAACAAATGAGCAATGTCCCAGTCCTGCCCTCTCGCATCGCGGGCAGTGGTGAGTTACCTGCTGGAACGTGCAACCGTGTCACCCTCCGTGGCCCGTCGCCCACCCTCCCGGACCCGCAGTGCAAACATGCTGTTGAATCCCCCCTCATTTTAATCAATCAGTCTGATTACGAAGTATCTTTAGCCACTTCCTGGATAGCATTGGCTCTCTCTTGCGTGATGGTATGTGAGTCGGGCTTCAAGCTTGCAGCAGGTGAGCGCCGTCAAATGACTTGGTGCCAGCCTCCCCTAGATGATTGTCGGGAGGGTTTCGGTGACTTGGACACCTCCATCTGTTCGATGCCCAACAAGGTGCATGTTTCTTGGAGTGAGCGAAGTTGGTGCAGGGCGCCGTTCCACTTG
The DNA here is from genome assembly GCF_964261635.1 of Lissotriton helveticus. Classification (NCBI taxonomy): domain Eukaryota; kingdom Metazoa; phylum Chordata; class Amphibia; order Caudata; family Salamandridae; genus Lissotriton; species Lissotriton helveticus. Next base: position 623,733,655 of record NC_136057.1, read on the forward strand.
AATATCAGGCGAAAAGGATGACCCCACGAGTAGGGGATCTCTTTGTCCCTTAAGAAGTCTGTGGCTACTGTGAATCCCTTCCTTTTTTGGAGCGTGATAGCAGAGAGGTCCTGGTACAATGCTATGGGTTGGCCCTGGAACCGCAGGGGTTGTTTTCCCCTTGCCTCCCTAAGGATTCTTCCTTTAAGCAGAAAGTCTGGCAAGAAGGCTAAAATTTCCAGGGGGTGGGGAGGGGGGGCTGACGCGCGCCTCGCCAACCCCACTCTGTGAGCTCTAGCAATCCTGATGTCGAAGTCCGCCGATTCCCCCAGAATGTCTCGGAACAGGGCTTGCAGGTAGCCCGCGATATCAGCCCCTTCTTCTTTAAGTGGGACACCCCGGACACGAGTGTTGTTCCGTCGGGAACTGTTTTCTAAGTCCTCCGCATACGCCTGCAGGTCCACTAGCTGGTCTTTAAGGCGGAGGACTTCTTGCTGGAGCTGTTCTATCTCCTCGCTTCTGGTCTGGTCTGCTTCCTCGATAGTGGCCACCCTCTCGCCGAGACTGTCCACCTCTCTCCTGATCTCTCTGACCTCCCCTGCGACCTCCTGTTTCAACGTTTGAAAGTCTTCGCGAAGGGAGTTGAACAAGGTCTCTAGGAAGGATTTTATGATGGGCACCTCGCCCTCGTTGGATTCAGTTTGCTGCCTTGGCGCCCCTGGGGAGGAAGACCCCTTGTCCCCCTTTGGCTGGCCCTTATTAAGCATCTCTGGGAGGGTGCGGTCACCCTTCTTCCTCTGGCCGGCCATGCTGTGCTACTTGCTGCCGCACGTGCCGCCCTCGCCGCTGTCTCTCCCCTCCAGGTGGTCCCCCCGGTGGTCACTCACCGCCTTTGGCGCTGCCCCTCTCGGCTTCACTGCTCTGCTGGAGAGTGGCTTTCCTCAGCCCTTACAAGTGTGTTAGGCGCAGGGCTCCGCTCACAGCCTCCTCCGATGCCCCCTACGCAGAGCTCCCATCTCCTGCCATGTAAGCTGAGATCTTTGGGCGTCCAGCGGTCCGGCCCCCCACCGTGCGACCACCACCTCTTGTGTTCTTGCTTGGGAGGCGCCCTGTCCCTCCCGTCTCTATGCGTGGGCTCGGGGGTGACGCCGACAGCCGGCCGCGTGTCTCCAGGTGCGGCCCGGTCAAGACCTCCCTTCCAAAGCGGCCACCCGCTGGCGTGTTCGAGGCCTGGGTCTTCTCGTGGCCCTTCCTTCTCAGTCCCGGTCTGCTGCTGCCGTTTCTCTTGTCGCTGCTGGATCGGCGGCAGTGCCCTCCTGGTGCCCCTGGGGCCAGTACCCCGCCCTGGCTGCCTTCGGGAGATATTCACCACCTGCTTGTCTACCTCAGTGCCTCCGGCCACTGTCTACCACCAAACAGCGCCGGCTACTGCCTGGGGGGGCCGCCTCTCTTCGTTGAGCAGCCCCCCCGCTCCTCACCCCCCTGTACCTCGTCCTGTCGCTGCAGGGTTGTTCGGTGTGCTAGCTGCCTCACGAGGCGAGTGTTACGTTTCCCCGCTGTGCCCGGAGGTGCCCGACTCAGCCACCAGCTGCAGGCCTCTCGACCCCGACCTCGAGTTTCGCGCTGCCGCCCGCACTCCACTCCTGGGCCGCGGGGCTGACAGCGTCCTCCCTCTTCGTCTCGCGGAGCCTCCGAGACCACCGTTGGGGGGCGCGGGAGCTCCTGGCCGGTCGCCTCGCTGTCACTTCACCCGGCTCTGCGTGTGGGCGCCATTTCGCGGCCGGCAACGACTATGCGTACCGCGCTCCTCCGCCGTACTCCTCGCAATCGGCGGCCACCGGGGCAGCCTAGTGGTGTCCACCAGCTCTCCCACCCCCGGCACAGCTTTGTGTGGGGTGAGAATCTCGCGTTTAATGGTCCACGGAAGGACCTGGGTCAGGAAGCACACCGGACTTGCGACTTTCTACGCCGCCATCTTGGCCACACCCCCTAAAAGATGTATTTTTACTTGTTAGTTCAGTGACCCCAAACTCCAAATCTTGATCTATTCCCAATGGGAAGTTACACTTGTAAGAGTTTAGAAGGCAGCTCCAATGGTAACCTAAGTGGGACATAGTCCTAGCAATAGGGAAAAAATAAATGAACGGTATTTCTCTATCAGGACATGTAAAACACACCAGTCCATGTCCTACCTTTCATCTACACTGCACCCTGCTCATTGGGCCACCTCGGGCCTACCTTAGGGGTGTCTTACATGCAGTAAAAGGGAAGGTTTGAGTTCTGGTAAGTGGGTACACTTGCCAGGTCGACATTGTAGTTCTAAATGGCACACCCAGACACTGCAGTGGCAGGTGTGAGACAAGGTTGCAAGCCTACTCATGTTGGTGGTACAATCAGTGCCGTACCATTGAACACAGTGCACAGTAATAGTGACTTACCAGTAATCAAACATGCCAATCACGAATAACCAATTACAGATACAATTTTACACAGGGAGCACTTGCTCACTCTATTTTCCGTAAGACCCTTAAGACCTGGTTGTTTCCTGTAAAACAAAGCTGAGTATGTATGCTGGCTGTGCCTCACACTGTCAATCCCCACTCGCTGGAATGGGGTACTGACCTCAGGGGATGGCTGGAGAGGAGCCTCTGCTTCCTCCCACTCGTGGCAAGTCTGACAGGTCCTGCAATGAACGTCTGAGCTCTTGCGCATTTGGGATCCAATAAAAGTGGGTGACAAGCCTTTCAAAGGTCTTGTCCTGCCCCAAAAGTCCTGCCAATGGCACATGGTGAGTCAGCCCCAGTAGGAAGGCTCTGAAGCTCTGGGGTTCCACCAGTACATGGGCTGACCCAGGCTCAGCAACCTTAGGCTCTGAATACAGGAGGTCATTCTCCCAATAAATGAAATGTGTTCCAGACTGATCACCGTTGGCCTGGTCTTCAGCCTGCTGCCGCAGACCCACAAGTGAAGGACATTCTTTCTGCGCCCTGCAGAATTCCTCCCTGGAGGGGCCTCCTTCCTGCTGCCAATGGGTCAGCTCAGGCAGGTCCCCAGTTCAGCTATCTGTTCCCCTGTAGGTTCCATGGCATCCCCCTCAAGGTCTGCTTCCTCCTGGACTGACTGGTAGAAGGGTATTAAACAACTATCATGGGGCAATGAACGATTGAGCAAAAGCAGCTCTCAAAAAGCAGGTGTTCTGTAGTATACTGCCCATACATAGAACTTTGTGGTATCTTATTGTGTTATGTCACACAACAGCAGATAGGCACTTTTAATATCTTATGAATGATGACACACTTTGTAGTTCATGGGCATGGATTTGTTAATCATTCAGATTCATAAAAAATTGCCCGAATAACATACAATATAGGAGTGATTGCACACATTGGTATTTTGTAGCACTTGGAGTCTACCTCCTATTTGACTTATTAAATCTAACTTGGCCAATTATTTATACCATGAGTTACGAGTCTTGTCAACATATTTATATGATTGTTTACATGGTACATTAATGTGGGAGTTTGCAATAGTAAAGCAGCACATAAAGATTCACACAAATACTGCCTTGTTTAGAACTACAATTTCTAAACACCTACTCTTTTGCAACACATGGAACATAAATCAGTTTCATAGCTTGTTGTTTTCTTTGGTTAAAGTTAAAATACTAACGGTGCAAAAGAGGCCTCGAGCTTGAGCCGAAATCCACAGGGGACTGGGGTGTTAAGAAACACAGTGTTAGAGAGTGGTTTGCACCCTGTCCAAGTAGAGACCCCTAGTCTAGTCAGGGTAGGGTGATTATACACCTCAGATAACCCCTGCCCACGCCCTTGGTAGTTTGGCTCGAGCAGTCAAAGCATTTGTAAAGCATTTGTACATACAAACACAGTAACAGTGAAAACACTACGAAAGGACACCACACCGGTTTAGAAAAATAACCAATATTTATCAGAGTAAAACACTTAAAATCCGGCATATGAAAGTAAAGATATCACTTTTAAAAGGTCCAAAATAGTTCAGTCCATAGGAGACTATGGCTGAGTCACTTTTAGCACATAGTACCTGGGATGGGCTAAAATCAAAGCCGAAAGCAGGCGCAGGGGAGGTGAAGTGCCGTAAAAGCAAAGTCTTGCATTGCTACATTACTACCAGGGGAGGTGATGTATCAGTTCCTTACTGCCAGGGGAGGTGAAGCAGTTTCTAAATGCAGCACATGGGAGATGATGCATTGCTTCCCTACTGTCAGGGGAGGTGGTCCGTTGGTTCCTTACTGTCAGGGAGGTGACGTGTCGAACTCCGGGTACTCAGCCTTGGTTCCTTACTGCTGGGCCACATCGATGAGGAACTTGTCTCATAGGTACGATGCATTGAAAATCCAGACACGTTGTGTTGATGTGGAGGAGCAGGCAGTGCATTGATATAACAGCCCCGAAGCAGGTGATGCACTGATTTCTTCAGCCACACAGCAGGGCCCTAGTCGGAGTCAAAGTGTGCACCATTGAAGTCAATTACATGGTGCTCAGGACTCGGGTTGCAGCAATCCTTCAGCCGCAGGTAGACACTGCATCAATTCTTTGGCTGCACATCGATGATGCACTGGATTTAAAACCGCTCGGCGATGCTGTGCTGGAAAAACAGCTGTTGAGAGTCAATGCATGGATTTTCTGGGTTTTTAGCAGCCAAGCCAACTCAAAAAAAAAAGTCCAGTCCTTTCACTCCCAGGACTGAAGCAGCCAACAGAATGTCAGTTCTTCCTATGGCATCCAGCTCCTCTTCCTGGAAGAATGTCCTCTTAGTCCAGAAGTGTTCTGAAGTTATGGTGTAACAGCCCCAGTACTTATACCAGTTTCTACCTTTGAAGTAGCAAACTTTAAAGGAAAGTCTTTGTAGTTAACAGGACCTGCCTTACTCTGACCTGGCTCCAGACACACTACAAGGGGCAGCGACTTCTTTGTTGAAGGACAGGCACAGCCCTATTCACTTGTCAGTGACAACTCCTTCCACCACTCCAGCTCAGGAAGACCTATCAGCCTGGTGAAGGGTCATCAGCATATGCAGGGCACATCCCAACTCCCTTTGTGTGACTGTCTCTAGTGAATGCACAAACAGCCCAACTTTCACCCTTCCTCAGACGTGGATTCCACAGACAGGAAGAGTCACAGAATGGTAAGCAAGAAAATGCCCCCTTTTTAAAAGTGGCATTTTAAACACACAATTTAAAAAACAGTTCCACTAAAAGATGTATTTTCTTTTGTTTAAATTTGTTGTATTGATTTATTTCAGCAATAAACACAATACAATTCCGATTGGCTGCCCCATATACCCGCGTTGTACCCCCCTCCACCCTAATTGGGGGTTCACATCTACCACAAGGTATACCAATGTGTCCGTGCGAGCGGGTAGTGGTGGTCCATCTTCTAAGAGTGCATACAACAACCCAAAATACAAACATCCCCCTTCCCCCAACCTTACTCCTCCTACCCCCCCCCAAATCCCCCTCCGGTTTGTCGCTGCTCCCCTCCATACGTAGCGCTACTAGCGAGTGCCTGGAATTACAAACGAGTGGAGCCAGTCCCCCTGATAAACTCATCCGCGAGTCGTAGAACTCTTAGATATGTGGGACAGGTAAGTTCTATGAATTCTCCAGCTAGAAGCGAGATGAAAGGCTGCCATGTAGTGGTAAAGGATTCCGCTGTCTGTGTAAGAGTCGCCTGTATCCGCTCCATGCCCATTATGTACCAAAGCCTATGAAGCCAACCTGTGCGTGTAGGTTTCCTCGTGGTGCCCCATAGCGATAGGATGTGTTGTGCCGCTGCCCCTACTGCCAATCCCATCTGTTTTCCCCTGATCGATGTAAGTGGAAACGTAAAAGCGTTGTGGAGACCTAGTAAGGTGTAGGCTGGAAAACGGGGAATCTCTGTCTCGAAGTGTATGTCACCATCCTTAGGCACTTCCTTCCAGTAATCTGTTACCTTTGTACACTCCCACAACAAATGCGTCAGTGTCCCCACCTGACCGCACTCCCTCCAGCATGCAGAACTGTGAAGTGGGTTGCCCTGATGGAGCCGTGCCGGAGTGAGGTGCCAGTAATATGTGATCTTAACTGCCGATTCTCTGCTCACCACGTTCCTGGCGGTGTGGTGGGTCCTGTAATAAATGTTGTGCCACTCTTTATCTGTGAAAGTTCTTCCGAGCTCCATTTCTCAGCGTCTCTGACCAGCAGAGCGCAAGGTAGGCGGGGGTGGGCTCAGCAGTTTATACAGGTCCGTGATCGCTTGTCTGTCAGACTTTTTCATGATGAGCCATTTCTCGTATTCTGTGAGGTGTGTACTCGCCAGCGGCAGCACGTGGCAGCCTGTGACCCAGTGGCGAATCTGGAAGTATTGCAAGCATTGTGGTGCTATCAGGGTGTACATCTCCTGCAGGGTATCGAGCTGCATAAAGCCCTCCTCGTCAAACAGGTGACCGGCCGACCTACATTCCGAGGAGCGCCACTGGAGGAATGCCCCAGGGTCCATCCCAGGAGGGAAGGCTGGATTATCTAGTAGCGGAGTCATTGGCGAAGGGAAGGTGGTGAGGCCTCTAGCGACTGCCACCGCATTCCACACCTTGAGTAGCGTGCGAGTAATACGTGATTTCTTGATATAGGATGGCCTGTCAGAGCGACGCATAAAGGAGACTTTCCACAGCGACATTTGTGCCATCGCCCGGTCCTGGAATAGCCACCTTTTTTCTGACTCAGGACGGTTCAACTCCAGGAGATAGCGAAGTTGTGTCACTTGGAAGTAGCGGAGAAGGTCAGGGATACCCAGGCCTCCTTCTAAAGGGGCTCGCCTGGCCAAATTACTGCGGAGTCTCGGACGTTTACCCGCCCACACGAATTGCCGTATTGCATCTTTCATTTTCTGAAGCATCCCGATCGGTGGGGTGACTAGGATGGTTTGGAACAGGTAAAGGATCTTAGGTAGCAGGGACATTTTTATTGCCGCCACACGCCCCAGCCACGAGAGTGGTTGTTGCCGCCACCTCCTCAGATCCCCTGGAAGTTGATCATAGAGTGTCGAGTAATTTTGCTCGACTGTCTGGATTGTGCTGGGCGTCAGGGTGACCCTCAGGTATAGCAGAGACAAGCAAGAGGAAAGTCCCCCAAACTGCCGCAAACCGCCAGAGGTTCTATGGGCGTTGTAGCCCTGGGGAAGAATGTGGGACTTCTCTATATTCATCTTAAATCCTGAAATGTTCCCAAAGGTCTCCATTTCCATTCGGAAAGCTGTCACTGAGTGTTTGGGATGGTCCACTGCCGCAAGGATGTCGTCTGCGTACAGGCTAATGGTATACGGCTCGCCTCCAAACTTGACACCCACGATATCCGGATTGTCGCGGATTCTTTCTGCGAATGGTTCGATATATAGGGCAAACAGCAGAGGCGAGAGCAGGCACCTAGTGCCTCGTCGAATATCAAAGGGTTGCGTGCCCACTCCATTATCCCGAATGGTCTCTTGGGGCGCGTCGTAACAGCTAGCGACCCATGACCGGAAGCGATCCCCAATTCCGACGTGCGCCAAAGTCTTGTCTAGATAACTCCAGTCCACCTTATCGAACGCTATCTCGGTGTCGACTGAGAGGAGAGCTGCGTCCGAGTCATTAAAATGGTCTTTGTCTATGACATGCATCAGTTGCTTAGTGTTATCGCTACACTGCCTGTTGGGGGTGAAGCCTGATTGGTCGGGCTCTATGATGCCCTGCAGACAGGGACCTAGTCTAGCCGCCAGAATCCCCGTAAACATTTTTAGGTCTAAATTAAGCAATGAAATGGGCCTGTATGCGGCACACTGTGACGTGTCCTTGCCGGGCTTGGGCAGCACGATGATACCTGCAGCAAGCATGTCTGGGGGGATGGAGCCTGGTCCCTGAAAGGAGTTGAACAATTTGGTAAGTATAGGCGGCAGCAGTGGGCAAAAAGCTTTATAAAAGCCTGCAGAGAAGCCGTCTGGCCCTGGTACTTTCAGAGGCTTGAGGCGTGCTATTGCCGACACTACTTCCTCCATCCATATCGGGGCATCTAACGAGAGCGCGCAGGCCTCATTTAGAGCGGTAACCGACGCCTCAGCGAGGTAGGCGACCCCACCCCCTGGGTCTAAGGCTGTGTCTGCAGCATAAAGTGAGGCATAAAACGCCCAAAACGCTTCCGCTATCTGATCATCCTCCAGGAGCATATGCCCCCCTTGGTCCTGAATAGAGGGAATTTTGGAGCGGAGGACCTTAGCTCTAAGCTTACTGGCCAGTAGGCGCCCTGTTTTGTCGCCACCCACGTAGTATGTGTGTCGGAGGCGTAAAGCTGCATATTCTGCACGGCCCAGGTCCAGGCTCGCGAGCTGGGCCCTAGCCGCCTTTAGCTTGCGCCAGATTCCGGGGGCCCCTGTTCTACTGTGTACCCGCTCCAATTCTAACAGCTGCGCCAACAATGCCTGTCTCCTTTCCTTGCGTTCTCGAGCTTCAGATGCTGCTATTGCCTTGAGGTCTCCGCGTACCACTGCTTTAAGTGCCACCCACACCGCAGTCACCGGCGCGTCTGCGTTATCATTAATGCTCAGGTATTCCGTAATGCGTTTGTGTAATTGTTGTGTGACCCCCTTGTGTTGTAACAGTGGCTCTCTGAGGTGCCATCAACCTTTGTGTGGTTTCATGCGGGGGACCGCTAAGTGAAGTGTAACCGCGTCATGGTCTGACAGTGCTGCCGGGATAATGTCGGTGTCCGTGACTAAGGAAGCCAGGTCAGTAGACCCCAGAAAGTGATCTAACCGGGCATATGTGTGGTGTACATGTGAGTAGAATGTGTACCCCGTGGTGTTGGAGTGTGTCTCCCTCCAGAGGTCTAAAAATCCTCTGCTGGCCAACCACCGCCTACCCTCCTGGGAGATTGCACTTGTGGAGCCATATCGGTGGCCTGACCTGTCCCTGTCCCCGTCCATCACCAAATTAATATCACCTCCCACCAACGTGTATTGCGATTGAAACGCCAGAACATCCGCCAAGGCCCCTGTGAGAAAGGATTCTTGCTTGGTGTTGGGAGCATACATCGACCCTATAGCCACCGACATGCCCCCCACCTGTACGAGGCGAGTGTTACATTTCCCCGCTGTGCCCGGAGGTGCCCGACTCAGCCACCAGCTGCAGGCCTCTCGACCCCGACCTCGAGTTTCGCGCTGCCGCCCGCACTCCACTCCTGGGCCGCGGGGCTGACAGCGTCCTCCCTCTTCGTCTCGCGGAGCCTCCGAGACCACCGTTGGGGGGCGCGGGAGCTCCTGGCCGGTCGCCTCGCTGTCACTTCACCCGGCTCTGCGTGTGGGCGCCATTTCGCGGCCGGCAACGACTATGCGTACCGCGCTCCTCCGCCGTACTCCTCGCAATCGGCGGCCACCGGGGCAGCCTAGTGGTGTCCACCAGCTCTCCCACCCCCGGCACAGCTTCGTGTGGGGTGAGAATCTCGCGTTTAATGGTCCACGGAAGGACCTGGGTCAGGAAGCACACCGGACTTGCGACTTTCTACGCCGCCATCTTGGCCACGCCCCCTAAAAGATGTATTTTAACTTGTTAGTTCAGTGACCCCAAACTCCAAATCTTGATCTATTCCCAATGGGAAGTTACACTTGTAAGAGTTTAGAAGGCAGCTCCAATGGTAACCTAAGTGGGACATAGTCCTAGCAATAGGGAAAAAATAAATGAACGGTATTTCTCTATCAGGACATGTAAAACACACCAGTCCATGTCCTACCTTTCATCTACACTGCACCCTGCTCATTGGGCCACCTCGGGCCTACCTTAGGGGTGTCTTACATGCAGTAAAAGGGAAGGTTTGAGTTCTGGTAAGTGGGTACACTTGCCAGGTCGACATTGTAGTTCTAAATGGCACACCCAGACACTGCAGTGGCAGGTCTGAGACAAGGTTGCAAGCCTACTCATGTTGGTGGTACAATCAGTGCCGTACCATTGAACACAGTGCACAGTAATAGTGACTTACCAGTAATCAAACATGCCAATCACGAATAACCAATTACAGATACAATTTTACACAGGGAGCACTTGCTCACTCTATTTTCCGTAAGACCCTTAAGACCTGGTTGTTTCCTGTAAAACAAAGCTGAGTATGTATGCTGGCTGTGCCTCACACTGTCAATCCCCACTCGCTGGAATGGGGTACTGACCATAGGGGATGGCTGGAGAGGAGCCTCTGCTTCCTCCCACTCGTGGCAAGTCTGACAGGTCCTGCAATGAACGTCTGAGCTCTTGCGCATTTGGGATCCAATAAAAGTGGGTGACAAGCCTTTCAAAGGTCTTGTCCTGCCCCAAAAGTCCTGCCAATGGCACATGGTGAGTCAGCCCCAGTAGGAAGGCTCTGAAGCTCTGGGGTTCCACCAGTACATGGGCTGACCCAGGCTCAGCAACCTTAGGCTCTGAATACAGGAGGTCATTCTCCCAATAAATGAAATGTGTTCCAGACTGATCACCGTTGGCCTGGTCTTCAGCCTGCTGCCGCAGACCCACAAGTGAAGGACATTCTTTCTGCGCCCTGCAGAATTCCTCCCTGGAGGGGCCTCCTTCCTGCTGCCAATGGGTCAGCTCAGGCAGGTCCCCAGTTCAGCTATCTGTTCCCCTGTAGGTTCCAGGGCATCCCCCTCAAGGTCTGCTTCCTCCTGGACTGTGGGAACTAGAGGGGTCGGTTTCCCTCGCCTCCTGCGCCTTCTCTCTAAAGCCTGTCCCTGAGCCTCTCCTTCAGGCTCCAGGACCTCTTGAGCACCCCTACTGGCTGCCATTGACCGGGTGGTCACGCGCGCCCAGTCAGGCAGACCCACCATCCGCAGGTTAGTACTCTTCTCCACCTTCTCCCAAGGTGAGCTCTCCAAATCATTCCCCAACCGACAGTCTACAGGCATGGCAGTTCTCACAGCTACTTGAAGAGTACCAGAGACCCCCCCCCACTCAAAGGGAACCTGAGCCATTGGACACTGACTCTCAATGTTGTCGGCGTTCACGACTCGGCAGAATGCATGTGGGACAACCTGCTCTTGAGACACCAGGTGATGCTTGACAGCTGTCACACTGGTTCCTGTATCTCTAAGAGCCCCCACCGTTTTGCCATTGATGGTCACCCGCTGCTCATATTTTCTAGTGTTACTGGGCAGTTGGCTCTCTTGGACCATATCACAGTCTCCTAATGAGACAAGGGACATCTCTGCGGGACCTCCCCTCCTTGGACAACCCATTCCTCACCCAGGGCTACACTAGCCGTCTGCCGCGGGCTGCACTCGGGGGTGCAGGTTTACCAAACTGGCGACACTTAGGATCATTGGCAAAATGACCCAGTTCACCACACTTGTAACACCTTGGGGCCCCTCTTTGAACAGGTGTACCTATTGGGGCCCGGTCGGTCTCGGGGGTGGGGAAGGCTGAGAACCTTTCCCTTGGTTCCCTTGGGGACTACTTTGGGGCCTCTTTTGATACTCCCTCTGTTTGCCCGTGCCCCCCCCCCCCACTCTTCTGCTGGGGACCCTGCCCACCCTTGGCGGAGTCCCCCACTTGACCCTTGTGGACCCTGGTACTGACCCAGCGTCCGCCTCCTCAGCAAGCGTCCTAGGGTTAGTCAGCTTGCTATCAATCAGGTGCTGGCATAGCTCAGGAAAACAATTACTAGACAAGTGCTCCCATGCAATAAAATCGAAGAGACCTTGAAAACCATCAACTTTGCTACCCTTCACCCAACCATCCAGTGCTCTGCAGAAAAAAGTTACATACTCAACATACGTACTGTTAGGAATCTTTGTACAACCCCTGAACCTTTGTCTATACAACTCAGGAGTTAACCCATATCTGGCCATCAAGGCATCCTTCATGTGTGGGTAAGAATTATGAACCTCTGAGGGCAAATCTTTTTTTGATAATCAACTTTATTGATTTTACATAAACAAACAAAATTCATTGGTTGCAGCTCACGAATCAGCACATGTAGTAGGTCGGCGATAGTAAAGAGGGCAAACGGGGTCAGTCCATTCCAGTCCAGCAGTATCCCCTGCATAGTAGTTACAGCACAGCGTGGAACATAAGAAAAACTGAAAATCATGGTGGTATCATATTGAACCATTTCCCCCATATTTTGTGAAATAATTCCGGGCATCCTCGGGCTTCAAATAGGGCTTCCTCCTGGATCCCGCACCAATCCACCCCTCTTCTCCATTCCCCCACAGTTGGGGCCCTGGCCCGCGACCAGTGCAGCGCTATGTCCCTCTTGGCCACCGCCACCGCCGTCCCAAGGAGACGTTTGTCCATCCTGGAACCGTCTAGACCGTCAAAGATCCGCAGTAGCATCCGCAATGGGTCATGCAGGACCACCCATCCCAGGGCCCGGGTGAGCTCCCGTTCCAGCCCCCCTCCCCCAGAATGACATTATCACCGGGCAGAGCCACACCATGTGGTAGAAATCAGCAGAGGCCATGCCACATCTCAGGCAGTCCGAAGAGGGTCTTAGTCGGACTTGGAACAACCGTTCCCGGGGTGAGGTATGCCGCATGGAGTTAGTATATCTGTACCAGGCGCAGCTTGGAGGACGTGGTCAGGGTTCTGGGCGCCATAAGGGCATCTCTCCAATCCGCCTCCTCCAGGGGACCCACCCACCCCTCCCAGCGGGTACGAAGTTGGTCTAGAGAAGCGGGGCATTGTTCACTAGGGAACGGTAAATGCGGGACACTCCTCCTCTGCCCAATTCCCCATCATCACCTGGGCCTCTAGCGGGCTAAACTCTGGAAGGGAGACAGGTGAGGAGAGATGTGTGTAGAGGGCTTGGCGTAGTTGTAGGTAGCGAAAGTGCTGTGTGTGATAAAGGGCGTGGCGTTGCTGTAAGTCTGTAAATGAGCCGATATGGTCCCCCACCCAGACATCCCCGAGCACCGATACCCCAATGAAGTCCCATCGGCGGAACCCACTCGTCTTAAGGCAGCGCGCCAGGCCATGAATACCGTTCTGGTGACCGGGGCCATTGTCTGTGGCACTGGAGTGCCGTACAGAAGTGCCTCAACCTGTGGAAAGTCCATCGCGCTGAGTTCCACCCAATAGGCTGGGTCGGACCAGCCGCCCGCATACAAGGTAGCGTGTGGCTGACAGCAGCGTTTCGAGCGCTGGCTGCTAGCGCTTTTTAAATATCTTATTTTGTTTTGGATTGCTGGGAACCTGGGTTGTTTATCGCCCCTTACCTGCACAACTAATTGTTGACTCACCGCCGCTTGGCGGGTCCGGTGTCTGGGGCGGGCCGCCATTTTGGAAGGGGGTGGAGGAGAGTGTATCAGCCTGCGCTGTACTGCGCAGGTCACATCGACGGGACGCCTACTTAAGGCGAGTCCCTGCCTCCCTCGCGTCTGACAAGGTAGCGTGTGGCTGACAGCAGCGTTTCGAGCGCTGGCTGCTAGCGCTTTTTAAATATCTTATTTTGTTTTGGATTGCTGGGAACCTGGGTTGTTTATCGCCCCTTACCTGCACAACTAATTGTTGACTCACCGCCGCTTGGCGGGTCCGGTGTCTGGGGCGGGCCGCCATTTTGGAAGGGGGTGGAGGAGAGTGTATCCGCCTGCGCTGTACTGCGCAGGTCACATCGACGGGACGCCTACTTAAGGCGAGTCCCTGCCTCCCTCGCGTCTGACAAGGTAGCGTGTGGCTGACAGCAGCGTTTCGAGCGCTGGCTGCTAGCGCTTTTTAAATATCTTATTTTGTTTTGGATTGCTGGGAACCTGGGTTGTTTATCGCCCCTTACCTGCACAACTAATTGTTGACTCACCGCCGCTTGGCGGGTCCGGTGTCTGGGGCGGGCCGCCATTTTGGAAGGGGGTGGAGGAGAGTGTATCCGCCTGCGCTGTACTGCGCAGGTCACATCGACGGGACGCCTACTTAAGGCGAGTCCCTGCCTCCCTCGCGTCTGACAAGGTAGCGTGTGGCTGACAGCAGCGTTTCGAGCGCTGGCTGCTAGCGCTTTTTAAATATCTTATTTTGTTTTGGATTGCTGGGAACCTGGGTTGTTTATCGCCCCTTACCTGCACAACTAATTGTTGACTCACCGCCGCTTGGCGGGTCCGGTGTCTGGGGCGGGCCGCCATTTTGGAAGGGGGTGGAGGAGAGTGTATCCGCCTGCGCTGTACTGCGCAGGTCACATCGACGGGACGCCTACTTAAGGCGAGTCCCTGCCTCCCTCGCGTCTGACAAGGTAGCGTGTGGCTGACAGCAGCGTTTCGAGCGCTGGCTGCTAGCGCTTTTTAAATATCTTATTTTGTTTTGGATTGCTGGGAACCTGGGTTGTTTATCGCCCCTTACCTGCACAACTAATTGTTGACTCACCGCCGCTTGGCGGGTCCGGTGTCTGGGGCGGGCCGCCATTTTGGAAGGGGGTGGAGGAGAGTGTATCCGCCTGCGCTGTACTGCGCAGGTCACATCGACGGGACGCCTACTTAAGGCGAGTCCCTGCCTCCCTCGCGTCTGACAAGGTAGCGTGTGGCTGACAGCAGCGTTTCGAGCGCTGGCTGCTAGCGCTTTTTAAATATCTTATTTTGTTTTGGATTGCTGGGAACCTGGGTTGTTTATCGCCCCTTACCTGCACAACTAATTGTTGACTCACCGCCGCTTGGCGGGTCCGGTGTCTGGGGCGGGCCGCCATTTTGGAAGGGGGTGGAGGAGAGTGTATCCGCCTGCGCTGTACTGCGCAGGTCACATCGACGGGACGCCTACTTAAGGCGAGTCCCTGCCTCCCTCGCGTCTGACAAGGTAGCGTGTGGCTGACAGCAGCGTTTCGAGCGCTGGCTGCTAGCGCTTTTTAAATATCTTATTTTGTTTTGGATTGCTGGGAACCTGGGTTGTTTATCGCCCCTTACCTGCACAACTAATTGTTGACTCACCGCCGCTTGGCGGGTCCGGTGTCTGGGGCGGGCCGCCATTTTGGAAGGGGGTGGAGGAAAGTGTATCCGCCTGCGCTGTACTGCGCAGGTCACATCGACGGGACGCCTACTTAAGGCGAGTCCCTGCCTCCCTCGCGTCTGACAAGGTAGCGTGTGGCTGACAGCAGCGTTTCGAGCGCTGGCTGCTAGCGCTTTTTAAATATCTTATTTTGTTTTGGATTGCTGGGAACCTGGGTTGTTTATCGCCCCTTACCTGCACAACTAATTGTTGACTCACCGCCGCTTGGCGGGTCCGGTGTCTGGGGCGGGCCGCCATTTTGGAAGGGGGTGGAGGAGAGTGTATCCGCCTGCGCTGTACTGCGCAGGTCACATCGACGGGACGCCTACTTAAGGCGAGTCCCTGCCTCCCTCGCGTCTGACAAGGTAGCGTGTGGCTGACAGCAGCGTTTCGAGCACTGGCTGCTAGCGCTTTTTAAATATCTTATTTTGTTTTGGATTGCTGGGAACCTGGGTTGTTTATCGCCCCTTACCTGCACAACTAATTGTTGACTCACCGCCGCTTGGCGGGTCCGGTGTCTGGGGCGGGCCGCCATTTTGGAAGGGGGTGGAGGAGAGTGTATCCGCCTGCGCTGTACTGCGCAGGTCACATCGACGGGACGCCTACTTAACGCTCCTCCCCAGCGTAGCGGGATCGCGTAGCGGGCGCGCCCTCGCGTGGCCGGAGTCGTGCCTGAGTCCTGCCCGTCGGCGCCCGTCCGCGCTAAGGACGTGCGGGGCGCTGCGGGTAGTTGGGCTCTGGCAGGCCCCCTGGTGTGTCATCATGCTAACTTATTCGCGAGAGAGCCTATTCATCATTGGCCAGGCTGGTCAGAGGTGTCCTCTGCCACCTGTCCACCCGCTTTGTGGCCCGTATCGGTGCCGCTGTAATGGTTGGGCGCTAGATCTACCGGGGACAATCCTTCGGAGGGCTTCAGTCCCGGTTCATCGGCTTAAGGGCTCATTGCCCTTTCTGCGGGTTTCCAACTTAAATGTTAGATCAGCTTTGAGCCATTACCAGAACATCTATGATTTAGTTGAGGACGGCGCCCCAGATGTCCTAGCCATCACGGAAACCTGGCTTCAGGACACGGATGTAGCTATTCCAAATCTGGTCTGTCCTCCTGGCTACTCTATGTTCACTCTGAACAGACCCTCCAGAGGTGGCGGTATAGCGCTTATAGTCAGGTCCTGCTTTGCATGCGTGTGGAGTGGCCTTTACATCGCCGGTTGTGAAAGCGCCTCTTTTAAAATCACTGTCAGCCCTGAATTTACATTCTCTGGGATGGTGGTGTACCGCCCGCCGGGTAGTGATGTGGTGTTTCGAAGTTCGTTTCCGGATGCCCTTGGCACACTGGTCACAGGGTGTGCCAATTATTCTATCTTGGGCGATCTGAACTTACATTTCGACACACCCTCCAACTTGGTGGTTCGCAGCATCGCCGCTGACTTAGAGGCCTTTCAGCTTGTTCAGCTGGTCTCGCAGCCTACCCACACAGGGGGTCACACTCTTGACCCCTTTTTTACCAACTTGCCGGAGACCAAAATTACATCTATTTCTCCGTTAACATGGACCGACCATTTTCTGGTGACCATTCTGTGTCCCATTCCGACGGTTCCTTCCATCCCGTCGGTGAGATGTGTTCCAAGGAGATTGTGGAATAAACTTAGGCTAGAGGATTTTCACCACCTTCTAGCGGAAGATCCGTTGGGTCCACTGGAAGATGTGGAGGAGGGGTATGATCGCTTCTGCTCCTGGACTACCAGGGCTCTCGACACTCTGATTCCCATCATATCGAGTAAAATCAGTACTAGAGAGTCGAGCCCCTGGTACGACAGTGCCCTGCGTGCCTTGAAGAGAGTCTGTAGACGGGCAGAAAGAGCTTGGCGAAAGACATATGGAGCTGATTTAAAAGCTGCATATGCGGTATCCACCAAGATTTACCATCGGGCCATCTGTCGAGCTCGGGCAGCTTATTATGCTGCAGAATTTCGCTGTAGCCCAAACCCGTCGAAGACTATCTTTAAGGCCGTGAAGGATTTGGTAGCAAAGCGAACTTCCTCTGTAGTGGTGAGTTCCACCTCCCACTGTGAATCCCTGGCTGCGTACTTTCTGGGAAAAGTCCAAACAATCTATCGGGCATTCCCTAATACAGGGATCGACTTGGGAAGTTCTAATGAGACGCCACACTCTACCACCCTGCTTTCCTTCCCCCCTCTTCCCTTAGATGGGTTCGACAAACTCGCTCTGCGAGTTAAATCTGGCTCTCCATCTGATCCAGTTAGACCTGCTCTGTTTAGAGAGCAGGCCTTTATGGGGCGCACTGTTGTGTGTTCCCTTGTCAACCTATCTTTGGAGTCAGGGGTGGTTCCAACTAAGTGGAAGCAGGCGGTGGTGTCTCCCATCCTCAAAAAGCCTTCCTTGGACCCATCTAAGCCCGAAAACTATCGTCCCATCTCGCTGCTGCCTTGGCCGGCGAAGATAACAGAGGCCCATGTCAACTTGGCCCTGTCTGAGTATCTTGCACGAACCAATGTCCTCGACCCCACACAAAACAGCTTCCGTGCTGGACACAGCACGGAGACTGCCCTTCTTGTGATGGTGGAACATCTCCGTGCGGTGCTGGATGCTGGACAGACGGCGGCGCTGATACTGTTAGATCTCAGCGCCGCCTTCGATACAGTCTCTCACAGCATCCTCCTGCATCGGCTCGAGGAGATAGGTGTCGGCGGACAGGCCCTGCAGTGGTTCCGCTCCTACCTTGGCAATCGTTCCTTCTGTGTTTCCATCTCCCCCTTCAAGTCCAACTTCCAAACACTGGCCATGGGGGTTCCGCAGGGATCCTCGCTGAGTCCCACGTTGTTTAATCTCTACGTGAGACCGCTAGCTGATGTCGCTAGGCAGTGGGGCCTAACATTGGTCTCATATGCTGACGACACACAGCTGGCGGTTACTCTCAGCGGGGATGCGGAAGTGGATGCCCCCAGGTTTCAGGATGGATTGAAGGCAGTGGCTAGCTGGTTGACAGGGAACTGTCTCCAGCTGAATGCCACTAAAACAGAAGTTATGGTTGTCGGTAGGGGAGCGGAGCTCTGGGGTGACCAATTGTGGCCATCTGAGCTGGGACCTTCCCCGGCGCCGGTTTTGGAGCTGAAAAATCTGGGAGTGTGGATAGACTCGGGTCTGACTTTCGTGGGACATACTAAAAGAACAGCGGCCTGTTGCTTTGGTCTGTTGAGAGGCTTAAGACCTGTTCTTAAGTACTTTGATGCCCCAACTAGACAGTTAATAATCCAGGCCACTGTCATCTCTCGCCTGGATTACGCGAGTTCTCTTCTCGCCGGGGCCAATCAGGCTGAGCTTACTCGATTACAACGGGTACAAAACGCCGCAGCCAGGGCGATTGTCGGCCTCCCTAAATTCTGCTCGGTGGCGAATGTTCTTCGCTCCCTACACTGGCTCCCAATAAGGAAGCGTATTCTCTTCAAGGTACTCTGCCTTGCTTTTAAGATCTTGAGAGGCATAGGCCCTGAAATCTTGTCTGGCTCTCTTTCCCTTTATGTCCCTACTCGCACTCTTCGCTCCCAGGGCCAGGCCCTGGTTGTAGTCCCCAGATACAGGCTTTGCCGCATGGGCGGCCGCTCCTTTGGTGTAAAGGCGGCATCAGCCTGGAACTCTCTCCCGGTGGAATTGCGCCTGTTAGAGGATCTTATGGCTTTTAGGAAAGCCTTGAAAACTTTCCTGTTTTAGTTTTTAACCCCTAGCCTGTGTTATGTATTTTAGAGGGGTCTTCCCTGGTTCTCTTTTTAGTTGTGTTATGTTTTTTATGCACTTCCTTGTCAAATGCGCCAGGACGCTCCTTAGCTGGAGTAGCTGTGCGCACAATAAAAACCAATAACATAACATAACATACCAGTCGTGGATGACGATAAGCTTAGTGGCAAGGTAATAAAGGTGGAGGTGGGTCACCCCCATACCTCCATCAAAGGGGGGGATGCGGCTGAGTGCCAGGGATATGCGCGATCACCCGCCTCCCCAGAGAAACCGGGTTAGGGCCCCGTCGAGTTCACGAAACCAACTGTGTGGGAGGGGGATGGCGATGTTCTGCAGTATATAAAGGAATTGGGGGAGGACCATCATTTTGAAGAGCGCGCTCCTACCCAGGGTTTTCGAGGGGGGAGAGCTTGCCACCTCTTAAGATCAGCCTTCATCTGGACGACCAAGGGCGTAATGTTCAAGGCCCACTCAAGCTCCGGCCACAGAGCTTCCCATACCCCGAGGTACTTGACTGAATGACGCCTGAGGGGAATGGTCGACTGCCAGTCGTAGCACTCCCTGGAAGGGTGAAGCGGGACCAAAGTGGACTTGGCCGCACTGAGACGAAGTCCGGAGACTCCCTCAAAGGCCAAGAGGACCTGCAGACACCTGGGGCTATTTTGTCCACGTGGTTCACATTCCAGGTCCATCCTCGAATAAGGGGGTCTCGCCGGATGAGCGCCACCAGGGGCTCCATCGCCAACGCGAATAGGAGTGGCGAGAGGGGGCACCCCTGATGCTTGCCCCTGCGGATCGAGAAAGCCTCGGAGAGCTCTCCATTAATAAGCACCCGGGCTCGGGGATTGGCAAAGAGGACCTTAATGCGGCGGCGGAACGAGGGGCCGAAGCCCATCACGTCTAGCACGTCCTGCAGGTAATCCCAGTTCACCGTGTCGAAGGCCTTTTCAAAGTCAAGGAAAAGGAGAGCCAGGTACGGGTCAGTCGAGGACGGTGGGCCAGGGCCAAGTGGAGACGGCGGATGCAGTGACGGGTACCTCTAGCCGGCATGAACTCACACTGGTCGGGGTGGACCAGGCCCTTCAGGAGGGGCCGGAGCCTCTGGGCCAAGACCGTGGCAAAGATCTTGATTTCTGTGTTGATCAACGAGATCGGGCGGTAGTCCGCACAGCTCAGAGAAGGCTGCTGAATTTTCAGAATAACCACGATCGTGGCCAAGTCCAATTCAGGGGGGAAGGAGCCAGTTTCCGCTACATGGCAGAAGAGGTCCAGTAGCCGGGGGGCCAAGATGTCATGAAAGGTGGCGCAGTATTCCTGTGGGTACCCGTCGGGACCGGGCGTCTTACCGAGGTGCAGGAGGGAAATGGCATCTTGAACCTCCTCCAAAGTGAAGGGGCGGTCTAGAGCATCTGCAGTGTCCTGAGGGGGAGAAGGAATTCGGGCATCAGCCCCGTCCAGCAGGGCGGTCAGAGACGCATCCGAAGGTCGAGCAGCATAGAGGCGCGTGTATAAGCGTGCAAAGGTTCGTGCTATGGCCGCGGAAGTCACATGGAGGGTGCCATCGTGCGAGCGAACCTCTGGAAAAATACGGTTGATTTTGGGATAAGAGACCAAATTGTGGAGGAGCTTGCCGTTGTTGTCTCCCCATCCATACACCCACGCCACCGACGATCGGCACAGCATTTTGGCTGAGTCTAGCGAGATCCGGTGGATCTCCTCGTGAACCACAGCCAGTTGCCGGGAGGAGTGCGAGTGCCCGTCAGAGGAGTGCGCAGCCTCCAAACGCACTGCCCGGGACTCCAGCTTCTCGAGTCGGGCTAGGTGTACCGATCTTTTCGCGTGGGCCAACCCCCTGGCCACCTCGCGGATCACGAACTTGCCCGCCTCCCACAGCATCCCCGGAGAGGGGACCGAGCCCACGTTGGTGGAGAAGTAGTGACGGAGTTCCTGACCAAGGGGCTCTACCAGGACGTGAGGTACTGGGTTTTTAAGAACCGGTACCGAACCGGTAACCCAGCGGTGCCAGGGGATCAACACACCAGAGACCTCGGGTTCTCCTGAGTCAGACCTACAGAAACTTCAGAGTCTTCCAGGTGAAGTCAAAGATTCGTTTATTGGCTGCAACCAAGGTGACAGGGTCCTAGAAGTACGATACAAGTATATTCAGCAGACTGCACACTTTCACAAAGTCAGGCTTCTCTTCTTATACCTAGTATTCAGCCTTGAGCAATACATTCCTTGGATTCGTGGTATTTCATTTATGGTTACTGATTACAAAAGAAAAGCAGAGTCATGATGGCATGTACATATTTCACGTCGTGCTGCTCATAACAAATCATCCGGCAAGGCCCAACATTTCATCAGATATCGCTGGACCCCTAATAAAAACGGTCACCTCCCCATCATAAAATAAGTGAGGAAAAGGAGTGGAGAAAGATGTGAGCGAGATATGGCAGGTGTGCGCGCTGAAATGGCTTTATGGCCGGTTGGGCCTAAATGCTATCTTGCTCGGCCACTGACCTAACGAGCTCGGCCTGGGGCAATGGTTCTAACTTGTACTGGGGTCAGGAAGAAGTCGATTAAGGAGTATGTGTCCTTGTGGAATCAAATTCAACTGGATTAAGGCCTATGTAGAGGGCAACATGCAGCTAAGGGTTTAGAAGGTAAATGACGATTTCGAGGTGATATCGTCACTCGAATATGCCGAAAAATACATGTACTTGATGTACTCGTCATTCTCGGTCTTTTGATACCAAATTCGTCCTATTTCGACGAAGTTTTTATTTTCGAGTCCGGTACTATTACGGATCCATATTTTTCAGAACCACAGACCCTCCTTTTGCCCTTACATAGGCAATTAATCTATCCTCATGTTAATCTGAGTCCAGATCTATATTCCTAAAGTCATTGAGATGTTGCTGCAACATCATTCTAGTGCTGAGTTCATGTCTTGACACAGGCTTCCTTACACATGATGTAGCACAGAGGCCACATATTGCAGGAGCACACTGTATACATAGACAGAACAGGAAAAGAATGGCTAAGACCATCCCAATGACCATCAGAATTTTCCATCCCCAGGCAGATATCAGTCCCCAGAACCATCCCATTAATGACCAATCTCCTTTATCCACATGAATATTTTCGGAAATCTTATGTAGTCTGGAGATGGCCCCGTACACTGTTGGAGCATTATCTGGAATGAAAATGCAACAACTGGACTGGATCAATTTGCATACTCCACCCCGGTCCGCAAGTATTACATCCAAAGCGACCCGGTTCTGAAGGGTCATCAGTCGGTCCGACTGGAGCTCAGCAGTCAGGTTACTAAGGGCACCAGCAGTTTCAATCACGGTGGATTCAACTACCCTTGTCAATTGCCTTATGTTTCTGCTGTTAACCATGGCTCCCCAGAACGGCAGAACACCCATTGCAAAGTCACCAAATTCTTGACCCGCAGTGTCTTCTTTACTCAAAACACCTCGAACTACCCTTGTCCGATGGTAATCCGCGCTGCTGTGTAGGTGGGAGGTAACAGGAATGAAACAAAACATGAGCCCGAGAAGTCAGGGGGCAATTATGTATAGGCTCTATCATGGCAGATAAAATAAGTACCCTTTGCGGCTAAAAAGGCAGGGGAAGTCTGAGATCCAAAAACGTACGTTTCTGTACAGACACTCTTCCCTAGCTGAGCTCTGGGATTCCTACCAATACCTTGCAGACACAGGTGACCTTGATGGGGTACGATCCAGATTGGGGACGATCTCTTGGCTTGCTGTTTCTCACTTACTGTAGTGCCATATCCGGTCACATTCCAACCTACATATGCAAGTATCTCATCATCCGGGGTATCTTCGTAAGAAGTTACTACCTTGATCATGTCAACTATACCCTTGACTAGGGCGCTAGTCTTGAGGTTGTCTTTTACCGAACGTAGGGGTTGGATTTCTCGTGCATATATGAACATTGTTCTATATGCCCATACTGACCCATTGCGACTAAATGGCAGGACCAAATAGGGGATACCTCTATCCGTGGTGTGGGGCATGAGACCACACACCCAACAGTTGGTTGTGTTCATTACAAGTTGGTGTTGGTGTAATAGCTGAACGAAGGAGTTATTAATGAACTCTAATCTCCTATTTGATTCGTGGTCAGGCAAAGAGTGGAAAGAATGAGAGGAAACAGTAGGGGGAGGTATGGGTGATGTAGTGGGCGTGAATGTCACATGAAAAGAGAATAGAACATAGCTTATTAAAAACACCATTACGCTAAATAGCATAAAAATACACATTATTATAAAAATTTTCTTTCTCATTGCTTTCAAAAGTCTCTGCTTAAAGTTCATTTGTTTGGCAGTTCTCTCCACATCAGGAAACTCCATCCTCTCTAAGGTGCTGCCCGCGGCGGTAGGTTGTTTCTGCTAAGGGATGCTTCCGTCAGTCTAGGGTGGCTCCCTTCGACCAACTGGAACCAGCAACCTATTGTTGTCAGCTGCACCCAAAAGTCTTTAATCAACCGCGACCCTAGCAGCGGAACCCGGATGGCGGTTCGAAAAAACAAAAAATAAGCAAGTTACCTAGATGGGAGAATCTGTACTTTCAAAAATAGCATTTTGGGAAAAAAACTTATTTTTTTATTAGTCCACAGGTTTTTCTCTCGGATCATAAAATAAATCACTTTTACTTTAGTCTTTTTTTCTCGGTCGTAAATTATAGCGTCTTTTCCCGGTTATTGTCTGGTCCGGAAATAGTAGCTCAGGTTCCACAGAGTTCAATTGTTCTGATGGCGGCGTAGTTTCTTGAAAAATGTTCTCACTGTCACAATCACGTTTAGCTTCCTTTACACGTTCATTAGTTGTGCGCTCTGAGTCAGTGCCTCCTGTCCGGACCCATTGGTCATGTGGCAGAGGGAAGGGTATCTTCTTACAATGGATCCCGTGGACCCAATTGGCTTTCCCTTCCACTTTAACGGTCGACCTTGTAGACAGGAGGACGAGGTGAGGTCCGGTCCATCTGGGCTGGTCGTTTCTTGTCCTCTGGAAATTCTTGACCAACACCCAGGAGCCAGGGTCAATGGAGTGACCTGGTGTCTCAGAGATCGGAGGCAAGGTGTTGTGGACCTGTTGATATAAAACACGCAATTTAGCCGTCAATTCATACAGATAGTCGAGCAAAATGGGGTGTTGCAGCTCGCTAAACTTCGTGGGCCTAGGCACTCCCCATATGTTGGCTGGCCGACCAAAGATTATTTCATAGGGGCTGAGTTTCATTCGCGAGTGCACAGTCATTCTGGTGGATAGGAGTGAAAGGGTAGAGCGTCAGGCCATTTAAGACCTGTGCTCGCTTGGATTTTGGCCAATTTAAGTTTAAGCGTGCCATTGTAACATTCCACTAATCCAGCTGATTGGGGGTGATTTGCAGCGTGGAACTTCTGACTAATGCCTAGCCCTTCACACACTCGTTTCATCACACAACCCACAAATTCACTTCCGTTGTCCGACCAGACCATTCTAGGCATTCCGAATCTGGGGAAGAACTCTTTCACAAGGGCTTTCGCTGTGGACAAGGCGGTATTGTCCCTTAGGGGATAGGCTTCTACCCATCTTGAGAAGGCACAAACAACCACGAGCACATATTTTAAGTTGTTGCACCTCTCCATGTGTATGAAATCTAGCTGCAAAACCTCGAACGGGTACGTAGGAGGTGCAAAATGACCAGCTGGAGTTGGGGTTCCCCTACCAGGATTGTGCTTCAGACATACCATGCAATTCTTGACAACATTCTCTGCACACTTGGGAATCCCTGAATTCTTCCACACTGGGGCCAACAACTCGCAAATCCCTTTCGCGCTGATATGGGCCATCCCATGAGCCATTGTAACCACTGCAGGCACATATGCATCGGGTAACAACCATCTCTGTTGCTCTGTCGATTCAATCCAACAACCATTTGCATCCATTCTCCCTGTACTTTCTCTCCACATGCTTAACTCTTTCTCCGTGGCCTCAGCTTGGATGGACTTCACACTTTCTATCGTGTCTTCACATATTCCAACATCACCAGTCCATCTTTCTGGGCTCGCAACATACATTCGGCTCATCATATTCTTTGCCGTATCCTTAGCAGTTTCATCAGCAAATGCATTTCCACGACCAACATCATCAATCACTTTCTTGTGTGCACTACACTTCACGATCGCTACTTTCAGGGGCAACGTCAGTGATTCAAGAAGCTCATTCACCAACTGACCATGCTGAATCTTAGCTCCATGCGAAGTCAGGAACCCACGTTCTCTCCACAATCGTCCAAAACTGTGAGCCACTCCAAAAGCATACTGACTGTCGGTATAGACAGTCACTCTCATTCCTTTGGATAACACACATGCTCTCGTTAATGCCACGAGTTCAGCGGCTTGAGCTGAACCGTGTGGTATTCGCGCAGTTTCAACGATTGTGTGCAAAGTTGTGACAGCATATGCTGTAGTCACGTTACCATTTGGGAGTTTAAAGCATGAACCATCCACCCATAATGTACCATCACATTCGGCGAGAGGAGTATCGAATAGGTCAACTCTCCCTTTCGTCTCTTCCTCCGTTCTGAGGAAACAATCGTGCTGTTCTGAAGCATCCGATTCCTCAGCAATTGGTAACAATGTGGCTATGTTCAGGGTACTGCACCTTTTGATGCGCACATGGCTTGCTAGTAGCGTCAATTCATAACTGGACAGTCGAGCACTAGTTAAGTGCTGTGTCTTGGTCCTATTTAACAATGTGTCTACTGCATGCGGGACCATCACGATTAGTGTATTATTCATTACTAGACCTGCAGACTGTCGAATAGAAACAGCTGCTGCTGCTGTGGCCCTTAGACAACTTGGCAATGCTCGTGCTACCGGATCCAAAGTTGACGAAAAATAGGCGCATGGCCGTTGTCTATCTCCGTATAACTGAGTCAGCACAGACAATGCACAGCCCTCCTTCTCGTGGACATATAATGTGAAAGGTTTACTGTAGTTGGGGTTACCTAACACAGGGGCCGAACATAATGCTGTGCGTAATTCGAGAAAACTTTTCTGACACTCATCAGACCAAGGAATGGGATTGGGTGTATTTGTACACGTTAGTGCCAATAAGGGTTTGGCTAATAACGAAAAATTTGGAATCCACTGTCTACAGTACGATGTAATGCCCAAGAAAGCGCGTACTTCTCTCTGCGTTCTTGGCACATTTAATTTTGCTATTGCCTGAATTCTTTCTGGGGTCAGTTTCCTTCCCTCCTTCGATAAGAGATGACCTAAGTAGGTCACTTCTTGTCGGCAATATTGGAGCTTGGAAAGTGACACCTTGTGATGCAGATCACATAGATGACGCAGTAATGTCAACGTGGCCATTTCACATATTTTCTCAGTATCCGCGGCTATGAGCAAATCGTCCACGTACTGTACGAGAGTGGAACCTTTGGGCAAAACCATTGCGTCGAGCTGACTTTTCAGAGCTTGACTGTATATTGAGGGGCTTTCACAGTAGCCTTGAGGAGCGCGTTTAAAGCGGAAACTGCGACCACCTAAGCTAAAGGAAAAAAGATCCCTGCTTTCCTCAGCAATCGGGATACTGAAGAAAGCATTCTTCAGGTCAATCACCGAAAACCAGGATGCAGAGGCTGGAATCATAGTCAATAATGTTGTAATGTCGGGGACAACTGGGAATTGTGGCACCACTATCTTATTTACTTCCCTAAGATCAATCACGAATCTATACACAGGTGGCTGGGAAGGGTCAGTTCGTTTTAAAACAGGCAGAACAGGACTATTGCAAACATTGCCTCGTGTTTCTTCAATTACGTCTTTCTCAATTAACTCGTAAACAATCGCTAGCAAAGCTTTTTCGCCCTCATTGGATATTCTGTATTGGGGAACCCGTGGCATTTTGACATTCGACTTTAATGTTACAACATATGGTGGAATTTCTAAAAGACCTACATCATTCGGACCAGTTGCCCAAAGAATATCCGGAAGGAGTGCCAATTCTGCTGGAAGCGTATTTCTCGACAAATACATGGGAGAAACCACTTTCTTACCTAAAGTCAGTTGTACTCCTGAGGGAGAACAGTACAAAGTCGCATACAATCTTTTTAGCAAATCTAATCCTAGCAAATTTTCACCACAACCTGTTGTCAAAATAAGGGGTGCTTCGAATTCACAAGGACCAACAGAAAGAGATAAAGGGTCAGAAATCGGATTTCTAACCGGGGCGCCAGAAAAACCTACGGAAACGTTCATTTCGCCAGACAAAGGTGCGCCAGGGAGTTTGGAGTGCATAATAGAACTCTTTGTAGCACCAGTATCCAACAGAAAAGGTTCTGACACACCCGATGTAATCACCTCAACGTAAGGTCCACTCTGATCTACTGGAACTGAAACAACTCCCTCTCCTTGTCTTAGGCTGTCCTAGCAATCATTACTCTCCCACTGCTCATTTTCTGTGTAATACTCGTCAACGTAGTATTGAGCTGTCCTGTCAGATACGTTATTTTGCTGGTCAAACCTGTTCATAGAGTTTTGTGGTGGAAGGGGACGTGCGTCCTGAGGGGCGTTTCCACGCCCTCTACCTCTAGGCGCTTGCTGACTACCACGACCTCTTACGCCAGAAATTCCATTCGCACGTTGTGGTAGGGCAGGACAGTCATATTTGTAATGACCCTCTTGTTTGCAGTATAAACACTGGTTGGGACCTACGCGGTTTTGATTGTAATCGAATCTCTGCAAGTTTCTCTGAGGCTGCTGAAAAGTGTTCTGGTAGTTATTCTGACCATTATTATTTTTATTACCACCACCTCGTGGCGGATAGGCTTGCTGTAGCAAAACCTTCGTTTTGAGTTCTCTAGTTTTCTTCTCTACTTTATCTTTCTCATCCTTGTCTCTATTCTCGTAGTACTGTGCGGTAGCTAATATCTGGGCTGAAGATGAGACTGCCCAAGAACTTTCCGAATCTTTCAATTTTCTACACAAGTCTGGAAGTAGATTGTGCACAAATTTATCGACAAACAATCTCTGGCCACCTTCTGTGGTCATATCTTGACCGCTGTGGTCAATGAATGTTTCTTCAAATCTGGTGAAGAAGTCTGAAACAGTCTCTTCTTTCTTTTGCTTGCATGCAGATAACTTATCCCAATTTACGCGTATTGCAGGCATTATTGTTTTCATGTAATCTACTATTCTACCAGGTAGTTCCGCTATCAGAGGCTCAGGCTTGGCACCACCAACTTGTCGTGCATCTGCAGCAGTAATATTAGCCCACGTGTCACCTAATTCCTGGTCATGATCTACATGACGAATTTTTCCCCATAAAGGCTGTGGAACAACGTTCCCGAATAACATATCGATATCGGCCAAATTCATTATACATGATCCAGCAGTTTGCGACAATTCTTTATAGTACCATGCAGGACTTTTACGCGGATCTGGTAGTGTTTGTTTGAGTGCTAAAACTTCAGCTCGCTTCCATGGAACATGTACCCATATGCGGTGAAAGTGGGGCAGGACAGGTGGGACAGCTGTCGCGTCACCCTCTCTCCATTGTGGGGGAACTTCTCTCATAGGGTATTGTCGTGCCTTTTTCCTACTAGATGCACTGGATTCCGATGGTGACCCAGAACTACTTCCCTTACTTCGATATGATAATAGCATTTCAACTGCTTTTTCTACATTGGGACCTACAATCATACCCAGACTAAACTTAAACCTTATACGACACATCTCTTGTGGGAGGCAATCCTGATCATTGTCTTCTAAATCCTCACAAAGAAAAACACACATCTGTTCGAACACATATCTCTGTGTCGCTGTTTCCCATTGAGGAAAAACTTCCATGACAGACTGTAAATCATATTTTGCAGTGTCCATGACCCATTTCCGAGCTAAACTATTCAGGGAATCTCTCTCTTGATAATCGGGCAGTTGACTTCGCAACTGTCTTCTTCCTATGTTAGGGGTCGTAGCAGGCGACCCGAAAAGCGGTAAAAGAAGATTAGTAACAGTGCTGGCCATTTTCTGCCGAAGGGAAGGTGAAACGGAAGAACAAACAGATGAAAGAACGGGGTGAGATGAGGCGGGTGCAGAGATGGCAGAAGAGGTATGAGGAATAATAGATGTGGTACTAGGCAAAATCATAGAAGGGGCACTAGGAGTTGTAGAAAGTACAGTAGGCAAAATCGTAGAAGACATAGATGAAGCAGAAGTGGTCGGTGGGCCTGGAGGAGGCTGCACCGAAGAAGTAGGAGCCAGCTGAAGAACAGCTGGTGGGTGCTGTGGAAGAGCCAGAGGCGCAGCTTGTGCAACAAAAGGTTGCGGGGGTGCTGTAGCATTCTGCGCATAGGGGGGTGGCGAAGTTAACAATTGCGACATTAATTGGTCTTTTTCACGCTCTTTTGCTGTCCCTTGCTGAAGAGACGGCAAAACTGGATAGCACTTATCTATTGCCATTTTACGTTGCCTGTGCAATCGCTCATTTATCTGCTCTTCCTCATTATCTTTAAACTGCACGGCAGCTTGCATTACTGAAAGTCCCCCTTCTCTGTTATTTTTCTTAGCTAATTTAATTTCTTTTTGTTTGGCTTCTTTGCGCCATATGCGGAAAGAGTCAAACATCGCCGGCCGGGCTTTCTTTTTGAAGAGCTTAACTTCAAGGTTGTCTAAAATTTCAGAATCAAAGCTACCATATTGGGGCCATTTTAAAACACCATCTTTCCTAGTGTATTTAATCCATACCTCGTTGTAAACGATGGGGCCTACCCCATGTTTAACGTACAGCTCGTAAGTCGGAGTTCCAACTGGAGGAACCGGACACGAGTCCTCCAATCGGGAGTCCCTATTATTACTACCAAGACAAAACCAATTCCTGAGTCTAAGACTAGGCATCCTCACTCTCTAGTCTAGTTCCAAAACTTCAAAGGATTTATCGATTACGATATTTCTCGTGAATACACGAGTCCTTCGGTTATGGTGCTTGCAAGAACCAATAAAAAACCTTTATGTATCTCCAAGATACCACAAAGTAAGTCCAACTAAGGACTGGGAGACGTTCCACTTATACTTAACTGAAAATATCGATGGCTTCACCAGAAGACTCGTCTCAGCGTTTCGCTCTACCGAAAATTTCAAGGGTCCAACATCAGGGCGATAGCCAGGGCAGCAGTCCTTGTAGCCGTCGGGAAGCGGGGAACCTCGTAGTAAAGACCTTCGGACCACGTCGACATGCAGGGGTCGATGAGGTGGTGGGCCCTCCTCCGGAATTTTCACACGAAGCTCCTCACGATCTTCAGGCTGATTGGTACCACTGGAATCGCCCCAAACGCTGGGCGCCAAATGAGGTACTGGGTTTTTAAGAACCGGTACCGAACCGGTAACCCAGCGGTGCCAGGGGATCAACACACCAGAGACCTCGGGTTCTCCTGAGTCAGACCTACAGAAACTTCAGAGTCTTCCAGGTGAAGTCAAAGATTCGTTTATTGGCTGCAACCAAGGTGACAGGGTCCTAGAAGTACGATACAAGTATATTCAGGAGACTGCACACTTTCACAAAGTCAGGCTTCTCTTCTTATACCTAGTATTCAGCCTTGAGCAATACATTCCTTGGATTCGTGGTATTTCATTTATGGTTACTGATTACAAAAGAAAAGCAGAGTCATGATGGCATGTACATATTTCACGTCGTGCTGCTCATAACAAATCATCCGGCAAGGCCCAACATTTCATCAGATATCGCTGGACCCCTAATAAAAACGGTCACCTCCCCATCATAAAATAAGTGAGGAAAAGGAGTGGAGAAAGATGTGAGCGAGATATGGCAGGTGTGCGCGCTGAAATGGCTTTATGGCCGGTTGGGCCTAGATGCTATCTTGCTCGGCCACTGGGAGGGAACTGACCTAACGAGCTCGGCCTGGGGCAATGGTTCTAACTTGTACTGGGGTCAGGAAGAAGTCGATTAAGGAGTATGTGTCCTTGTGGAATCAAATTCAACTGGATTAAGGCCTATTTAGAGGGCAACATGCAGCTAAGGGTTTAGAAGCTAAATGACGATTTCGAGGTGAAATCGTCACTCGAATATGCCGAAAAATACATGTACTTGATGTACTCGTCATTCTCGGTCTTTTGATACCAAATTCGTCCTATTTCGACAAAGTTTTTATTTTCGAGTCCGGTACTATTACGGATCCATATTTTTCAGAACCACAGACGGAGTCCTGCCGGAACCAGGCATTCAGGCGCCAGACCGCCCATGGACCCGTTGGGGAGTACCCAAGCCGGAGGGAGACGGGAGAGTGGTCGGACAGTCCCTGGGCAGGATAGCCGCAGATGACAAATCTAGCAGTGTGTCCCGCCCCTCACTCAGGAACCGCTCCTACAACCCCGCTCCCCAATCTCTCTCAGGGACCCAGTGGGAAGACATGGCTATCTCATAGGCCTTGAACCACTGCCCTATGTCATCATTTAAAATAAATTCTTTCACCACATCTTTTGGTATGTTCACCCTTGATTCTACCTGCACTGGCGGTGTGCTGCCACCAGAGGGAGTAAGCTCCAAACTTTTAGCTTTCAGATCCATCTCCCTCAACTTCATTTCATGTTCCATTTGGATTCTTCTCTCTTCCAGAGCCAGCTTCTTGCTTTCCAGCTCCACACGCCCATTCAATTTAAGTTTAGCCATCTCCATTTCATGTGCTCGGGTTTCCTTCCTGTCTGCCAACTCCTCTGGCGACAGGACTCTGCCAAACCCATTGAGTCTTTCTGCCTGCTCAATTTCCACCACATTCTCCGGTGCCCTTGACTCAATCCAGGCCCCCAGCGCCTTTTGGTAGTGTGGTTTGGTTCTACATCCAGACTGGGAAACTCCAAACTTTTTCCAGAAGCCCCTCAGCTGTGGTACTGTGTAGCTCTCTAGTCTCTCTTCTTCCCAGTCAATTTCAATTCCATCAGAGACTATGGATGCTGCCTTCTCCCCACTGACTGAATCAGGCATGACTGTTTAACAAAAATGGAGATCTCTCAGCAAACCAAAAATTAAAAGTACGTGGTTGCGTTATGGTCTGAACTCACTACGTAGTGTTCACCAATCACTGTACATGTATCACAAATGCAAATTCAGTATCCTCACCGCTGACCACCAATGTTAGATTTGGGAGTCTCTGGTTGGCACAGGTAAGGACTTGTGACAAGCAGGGACCCTCTCCTCTAGTCAGAATAAGGGGATTACCCTCTTAAATAACCCCTGCTCACCCTCTAGGTAGCTTGGCGCGAGCAGACAAGACTTATTCTCAGAGGCGTTATAGGTTAAGAATTTATGAACACACACACAGTAACCATGTGACAACACCACAAATGGACACCACACTGGGAATATATAATAAATTGGTAGCTTTTATCTAAGACTAAGCACAAGACCAAGATAACGACAAACATAATCCGCGATACTGTTTAGCAATGCAGTTCTTGTTTAAAAATGCCTAGTTGAAAGTTCCATGCGCTTCGCACTGTCTGTGCGGCTCTCCCGGGGATGAAATGTGCCTAGAAAGAGTCAAATAGGCGCAGCGGACGCTCCGGTCCGTTGTGCACACAAAAGCAGTGCGAGTCTCACAGTACCTTAGATCGTGTAAAATTGAAGGTGAACCAGAAGCGTTGTTGGCCCCTCTTTGGTGCGAGCCCCTGCTCGTTGCAGGCGTCTTATGCGAGGCGTAGAGGGGGGCCTTGGGGAGTGTGGCGGATGGTCCTGGTTTTGGGGCGTTGACGTTACAATGCAGCATGCGAGTCGGGCCTTCAAGAGCGGGGCGCTTCTCAATCCCGGACAGCGCGGTGCGAGGCGGACGGTTCGCTGCAGGTGTGCGAGCCGTACTCAGCCCTGCGGTGTGCTCGTAACTTCAAATGCCAGCGGCAGGGGCACGGCGAGCAGTGCAGCTCGAAGGGGGAGGGTGAAGCGGTGTGCGGTGCGGCCCTTTTTCACACGGTGCGAGCTACGGCTCGTGGAGGAGCGGTGTCGCTTTGTTCGGGGCGGACAACTGGCACGGGGCTTCACAGTAGGCGAGTCTTCGGGGCGCACACAGGTCACGGTTCCAGTGTTACGGGGAAATCAGCAGCAGCTCTTTTTAAGGCAGTGGGAGTCCAATAGTCCTGGGACTCCGTTCAGGGGGCAAGCTCACCCACAAGCCCTTGGAGATCTTGGAAGCACAAGTTGAGCAAAAGTCTTTTCCAGTCTTTTTCCCCTCCTTCAGTAGCAAGGCAACCACTGCAGGCCATTCCCCCAGGTCAGGGACAGTACTCCTCCTTATAGCTTTCCCATTTCCTTCTTGTCGGACAGAGGTTCTTCTTGTTTCAGCAGGATCTGATTTCTTGAGCTCAGGGTCCCATACTTATACTGCAATTCTTTTGTTCTTTCAGGCCAGGGGGGGCTTTGCCCAGTTCAGCCCAGTTCTGGAGTACTTTGTTTACAGGACTCTGGCTTGTCTTTTCAGTGTGCAGGGCAGAGACATCAGACGCTCCACAGGAGGTGGAGCCAGCATTGTGGTGGCAGAGCACAGCCCTATTCAGAGTTCAGGTGCACTCCTCCCACCCATCCGGATGTAATCTTCCTATTCACCACCTGGCTGCCCCAGCCTGTCTCTTGGAATTCCCCAGCCCTGTCACTCACAGAAACCAGACAGCAGATACACATCCTAGCAGAGGCGGGCTGAAAAGGTTAGGCAAGCAAATACCAACTTTCTAAAAGTGGTTTTTGCAAACACAGAATATTAAAATAAACTTTACTAAAAGATGTATTTTATTATTCTGAGTTCAGGCATACTAAACTCGAATTTCTACCATGTTCTCTGAGTCTGTTAGGATCATAGGATGTAATAATTCTAACAGCCCATTTGGCCTATGGAGAACAGGTAGCCTTGCAATAGTGAAAAACGAAAATGGCTGTAGTTCACTATTAGGACATGACACACACATCAGGGCTTGTCCTACCTTATACTTACCATGCACCCTGCCCTTGGGCCTACCATAGGGGTGACTAATATGAAGTCAAGGGAAGGTTCAGGGACTGGCAAGTGGGTGCACTTGCCCAGTCAGCATGACAGTCCCAGACTGCACGCAGGCTCTGCAATGGCAGACCTTAGACAGATTTTACAAGGCCGCTTCTGTGGGTGGCACAACCAGTGCTGCAAGCCCACTAGCAGCATTTGGATTTACATGCCTTGGGCACTCCTGGTGCACTTTACTGCGGTCTGATAGTAAACCAAATAAGCCAATCATGGAATCCAATCAACATATACATTTTATACAGGGAGCACTTGCACTGTGGCACTGATTGGCAGTGGCACAGTGCTCTGAGCAGCTAACACCAGCAAAAACACATGAGGCAACAGCAACAAAATGGAAGGGAGACCCACGCCAATGGTGCCAGGTCTAACAAAAGTACATTGGGGGCCCATCGGGTCCAGGGGCCGTGCGGAATGCAGGCCCATTATTGCGGTCTGGATTTTGTCCTCCGCTATATCGGCAGACAGAAACTCTCTGCGAGAGATGTTGGTCCACCCAAGAGCAGTGTCAGGAGGTACTTTTCTATGGGTGCGAGTTTTGCATAGTAGTCAAAATATTAAGGATCTCCTGCGATTCGATATGGCTAGTGCCTTATTATTTCCAAAATCTAATTAGTAAATCTGGGGGGTCTGGTTGCCTCGGACAGATTTCTGCCGGGAAGCTCGCTTTCGCTGAATGATCTGGCCACTTGATATTTAGATTGGAATATAGATTCACGTTCAGCCTCATTGGAATATTCAATTAGTAGATCT
Organism: Lissotriton helveticus; assembly: GCF_964261635.1. Taxonomy (NCBI): domain Eukaryota; kingdom Metazoa; phylum Chordata; class Amphibia; order Caudata; family Salamandridae; genus Lissotriton; species Lissotriton helveticus. The sequence continues at coordinate 623,768,199 of NC_136057.1, forward strand.
TTAAGCTGAACAGTTCTCGGTGGGCTAGGGGTGGAAGTTAGGGGCTCCTCTGTCCTTTTGATGTCTCTTTCTAGTTTATTTAGTGTTCCCCTGATGGAACGTAGGATCCCTCCGCTTTTGACTATACATAGCCTCTGAATGGTGAGTTTGAAGCTTTCCCATACACATGCAGGTGCTGAGACACTATTTTTATTGCGAGCGAAGAATTAAAGAATTTCCTGATGTATTTCTTCACAGAGGGCTCCATCTAGCAAGGTTGTGGGCTGGAGTCGGCAGGAATGATATAGGGATTCATTGTCCGGCAGGTATAGTCTCATGAGCACTGGAGAATAGTCTAGGGAGGTTTGCGCCAAGTGCGTCACAGCCTGGTTTCAAGTGTTTAGTCCCTCCGATAGCAACCATAGGTCTATTCAGGTCCAGCTGGAGTGCACGCTAGAATAGAAGATGCCCTCCCCTCGTGGTGGATAGAGGGACCTCCAGGCGTCAAAGAGCTGGTGATCGGTCATGATGCTCGTGAGGTGTTTGGTTGAGGATTGATGTGAGGATGAGGTGCCATGTGAGCGATCGGAAAGAGAGTCTAGTGCTAAGTTGAAATCACCTCCCCATATAATGAAAGTGGAGCCTATTGCTAATATGTGACCCCATACTGTGTCAAAGTAGCTGGCATCATCAATGTTGGGGGCGTAGCAACTAACAAGGGTTACTGCGTGTCCCTCTAATCTGCCCCACATCACGATGAATCTGCCCTGTGTATCTTGTAGTGTCCCTAGTGAGCAGTATCTTACGCTAGCTTTGATGAAGATTGCTGTGCTTCTAGCATATGTCGAGTATGAGGAGAAGCAGCTGAGTACTGCCCATTTCTTTCTAAAGGTTTCTTAGGGTCCAAGTGTGTTTCTTGCACCATAGCCACCTGCACTTATTGTCTGTCTAAGTATCCTATGACCTGCCTGCGTTTGCGAGGTTCACGGAGTCCTCACATGTTCCATCTAAGGAAGGTGTAGACGTGGGCCTTGTCTGCTCTTGGCTCCGCTGTATCTGTCTTGTCCTCTCTGAGACCGGAGGGGTCAGTGTGTTCTGCCCTGGTGAGTTTGTAGGGATCGTTCTCTATGCTTTCCTAATTGTATGTGCTCAGTATTAATCCGTGCAGCGCCGCCGTGTGTATCAAAGTTCTGGCTGAAAGTGAGCGATGGGCTCTCTCCACCACTAGAACTCTGGAGAGTGCCTCTGCGCCAAAGATCTCAAGCAGCAGTCATTCTAAATAGTCCTCAATGCGGCCAGTTGTGGTATACTCCGGGATCACCACTATAATCATGTTGTTCCTGCGTAAACGCGCCTCCAAGTCTTAATTCTTTGCAGCAATAATTTTTAACAGTTTATCCATCTCTTGGAGTCATTCAAGGCACTCAGAGGAAGAGTCTTCGAGGGTGGATATGCGCTGTTCGGTTTTGGGAATGTGGCCATCATGCTTCTCCAACCTTTGTGTGATGTAGTCCATGTGCATATCCATGGCATTCATTTTGGACTTGATGGAATTGAGGCTTTGGCACATCATGAGGAGAAGTTATTTTATATCTGTATCTTGTGGGGTAGTTGAAGCTGTGCTTTCCCGGCATGAGTCTGTGTCTTTAGCGGTATTGGTAGTGTTTTTCCAGGCTGGGCAATTGGAGTTTGGCCTGTTTTCCATCCGTTGGACCCATGATTCTCCCCTCTGAGTGGTATGGGCGGGCACGGTATGCCTCTCTGGAAGACGAGGATGCAGCGGCTAGCTCTGCTTGTCACTCAGGGTGTGCAGATCCCACTCAGGTCAACAGGTGCCAGTTTGTGCCTTCGGGAGGTTATATAGGTCAGTTTGTGCATTCGTGCGGTTATTTAGGTGAGTCCTGGCTCTGCAACGGCCCAACTCTTCACCCTCCACCCTTATTGCTATGTCGCTGAAGAGGGCACGGGCCCACAAAAAGCAGCGTGTCTTGCTTGGGATTTTGCAGGTAATGTCCACTTCAACCTGTCTTACCAAGTATTACAAGGCAGCAAGGCCACTCTGCACCCCAGGATCAAGGCCTCACCATTCCACGCGCCGCCTCCCGGTGCTATACAGGTCCCACGGGTCTATCTGCACCCTTCTAGCAGCAAGTCTCAACAGGGTTCTCCTCTCAACCCCTTCAGGTCCCAGGTGAGTGTGCGAATGGGTATAGGGGAGCCAGCCGCATCAGCAATCTCACGACTCGCATCAGGGTGGCCCATCACCTGAGCCGAGGCCCAAGGTTGCTCAGGGGAAGCAGCACGGCCTCAGCCTGGCTCAGCCTTAGCGTCGGCGCAAGCCTACCTCAGCCGGTCACGATCTCACTCAGTAGGCAACCCTCTCCCCGTAGTGTAGCTCCACGTTGGGCAGCTCCTGGTTCCTGGCAGTGACGGTGGCCGGTGTCTGTCCACTCCAATCCTGAACAGCAGGGCCAGGCGATGCAGACCCGGCAAGCTCAATCCCGTTGCCGTCATATTGAACTTGTAGGCTGCAAAACAGGGATGCGCTGTGTGGGTTCACTTAGACAATGTCAGCGAGTCCGCACTCGGCCCATCAGCTCTCCGGTGAGTCGCGTTGGGCATAACGTGTTTAAAGGCAGTTTTCGCCACTTTAGGAAGGAGGATTCTGGCGGATTATGGTCCTAGGCAAACAGAGCCTCACGGCAGTGCGGCCATCTTGTTCATTGGCTCTCAACCCCCCAAGTCATGCCAATCCATGTAAAAAATGGGTGACATGTTGTGGCACACAGGAAGAAGAAAAAGTGTGGTGTAAAAAGAATCGCGTGCAGTATACTTAACCATGGTTATAGATGGTGCGGTGGTCATTACTGAGGGAAAAACATATGTTTTGACAAGGGTTCAAACCCCACCAGGAGAAATTCGTTTTTATAATATTTCCCTTAATTTTTCTATTTTACTGAAATCAAATATGTCCCCCCAGCAGTGTCTAGGGAGATTTGTGGCCTTTTAAATCATTGTGGAATGAGACTTTGGGGCTGGTTGTGTAAGAAAAGGAAATGCATGGGGCAAGGGCCATAGTGAAAGAAAGGAAGGGCTATTTGTTTATGAAAAGAAAGTGTGGATTTGTGGCATGTAAAAGCAAAATAGCATGAAAATAGACGGAGAACCAGCACAATGTTTTTATGATAAAAAGAGTTTGGGTATCAAAGGTCCCGCAAAACAGATGGTACAGTGGTAACTCAAAAGGGTCATGAGTGCTCTTTGTCAATGGGTTCAAACCCCAGCTGAAGCAAATTGATTTTAATATTATTTTCAATTTGTGTTCTATTTTGCACAAATGAAAGCTGTCACTTTGTGAGGTGTGGCCAGGCTGCCGACCAAGATGGCCACGCAGCGCTGAGGCTCCGCCAGCAATCCCAACAGCTGAGCCCAGCCCTCCTTCCATCCTGGCCGCTTTCTGTGTGGGAAAACTGGCCTAAATGCACGAAAGTGCACACATGAGTTGGAGCAGTGCAGGGCGACTGAGGGTCTGAAATATCGAATGCGGAGGCCTCTGGGAGCGCGAGGACGGCGCTGGAGCAGGGAGCAAGGTGCAGCCGGAAGTTAGGCCGCGCAAAATACAGCGACGGTTTGCGGCACTCCGGCAGGCTTACCCGACAGAGAATCAATCAGATGGGCTCCGCTGGCCATTAGGGGAGCGTGCTCTGCTTGCGGCCCTCCCCCCTGCTTTCAGCTCCTCCTGCACCTACAACGGCATTAAAGCCCGTTCGGCTCCCGGAGGCCCCGCAGTGAGAGGGACTGCGGGTGAGCCTGGGGGCCAGCCATCCAGCAGTTCAGGCTAGCCGGGTGGGCCACAGGAGTCGTGCCTGCTGGGCTGTGCATGTGCATGCCAAGTGACGTTTTCTATAACGGCGATAAACAATGAAGTGCACAACTCCGGCCTAGCATCCTGGGGGTGAAAGTTCCTGGCCACCGATGCTCCTTGATCCACCGTTAAGCTGCTGCACATAATTCTGGGCTCAAATTGCGGTGAGACTGTACTTGTAAGGTGCTGTATGGGTTGTTTCAGAGCTTTGGGGCCTCGTGACCCATAAGTGGTCCCCTGACACCCTGCCATGCCGGGCTGCCTGTTGTGGGGCCCAAGAAGGAAATTGGGTCACAGTGGGCCAGACTTACACACCATTTTGGCGACTGAAGGCTCCGGGTCTTGAGGGCCGGCTGGCAACCAACGAAGCCTTGCGGGGACGTAATGGGGCATAAAGACCCTAAACAACGGCTACTCCAATTTGGTAAGCCTGCTGAGCAGTCTGTGGAGTCTGGTTGTAACATGGTCGAGCGGGGTATCTAGGAAGCCACCCTTAGCGATGCCCCTGCAGGGTCGGTAGCACTGCTCCTTGAAATGAGAACAGGCTTCAATGCCCTTGATGGCCGCTTCAACACCCTCGAAAAACACTTGGACACAATGGGCTCAAAATTGGACAGACAGCAGAAGCGTCTAGCTACTGTAGAGAGCAGAGTGTCGGACCTAAAAGATGGCATGGCACAATACACCAAGCACACGCATTGAAAAGATTCTCAAAGACGTCGCCATAAACAACGAGGATTTGGAGGCGCGCAGTAGATGTACTAACGTCCGCATTATGGGCGTCCCTGAGTCATCCACTACAGGGCGTATGGATCTATTCGTGGAAACCCTGCTTACAGACATCTTTGGTAAAGAGGCCTTCATCTCCACTTTTTTTGTAGAAAGAGCTCATTGCTCGCGTGGCCCCCGCTCCAATCTGGGTTGTCCACCTAGACCCATCATCGCCCGCCTTTTAAATTTCCGAGACAGAGATACAGTGCAAAGGCTGGTGAGGGAGCCTGGTTCCATATCCTGGCAAGGTTTAACGTTGGGGCTGTTTCCGGACTTTACTATCATGGTGCAGGAGGCCAGGCGAAAGTACACCAGCTGAAAGCAACACTGCGCAATCTGGATCTTCAATATGGCATGTTATATCCGGCTTGCCTCCTAGTGGATGTTGAGGGTCGTTCTCACATATTTGATAGCCCCACTGTGGTGCAAGATTTTTGTAGAGACAATAAAGGAAGCTGTAGCCACAAGGACACCTCCAGGGCCTCCCCCCTAACAGTGGTTCAGTGGCCAGCGTGGACTGATTCTCCAATGAGTAATCAGTGCAGCCTGCACTGAAGAGCTGCAGCTAAACTTTTGAGTGACCTTTTATTTTTGGCCAAATGATGCTACTCTAATGATCGTTACAAAGTTGGGTAACTAGCATGGCGTTGCCACAACCCAGGTGTTGATCACTTTGTGTTTGTTTCAATTGTGGAAATGTATCTAGTTTTGCTCCTTCTTTATTTGCTAGGGTGTTTACATGATGCATGTCTTCACGTGTTAACTGTGGATATTCCCTAAGAAAGGGTGTACTGGGATTGATGGGGGGAGTTAGGACGGATTGTCAGCATTTTTGGATTACCATTATTTCTAACCTTCTTTATTCACTGCAGCATGGTATGCTAAAACTGTGACGCACACTTCAAATCACTGTTACTATGTTGCGATGTCAGAGCAGGTTAGGTTGTCAACATTTTCAGATATTACACTGCTCGCCTGAAATGTCCAGGGGCCTACAATGCTAGGAAGTGGAAGCAGGTCTTGCATTATTTACAGCTTCACAGGGTGGACATTGCATTCTTACACAAAAAACACCTGCCCACAGCTGCCACCATCACTTTGCGTCGGGCTGGGGACCGCATTGCTAGTTTGCAGGGTATAGCACATATGCACGGGGCACGGCTGTCTTGATTCATAAACGTCTGCCCTTTCAACTTTTAAAAGCACACATTGAGAATGAGGGTCGTTACACAATGGTGGCGAGTCACTTGATGAGACACCATAGGGCGTTCATCTGCGAGTACGCGGGTAATGTGGACAGCCCAGGGATCTTCCAAAGCCTTCACACACAGCTCCTACAATTAGATGCAGAATGTATATGCATTGGCGGAGAATTAAATCTACTGTAGGACCCTGCGCGAGACAGTACGTCCAACTCATCTGACACCAAACCACACATATGCCACATTTTACTGGATATGTACAATTCTGTTGGCCTGGTAGATGTGTGGCATCAGCGCAACCCATGACATGCAGCGTACACCCATTACGCTGCCCAATATGGTACTTGGACTAGATTAGATTATTGGCTTGTCTCCCCCAACTTGGCAACGTCGTATAGGGCATCCCAGCATCTCCTTAGCAAATATTCTGACCACTCCCCAGTGGTATTGCAAGTACGCATCCCTAGCTCAGAGGGGCTGTGAGAGGGTATGGAGATTCCCTGGGCAGGCACTGAGGGATGAATTGTTTAGTTAAAACTTCGGGAGGCCATAGTTGAATACTTTGAACTGAATAAAGGATCAGTGAGCTTGTGATCCATACTCTGGAAGGCATTTAAAGAGTATGTAACTCTAAGCATTCTGTGGTTCTAAAAGATTTGCGTGGTACAATTGCGCATATTGAGAAGCAATTAGATATGGTTGATAGAGATCAGGTTGCAAGGCCTGACCCCTCTCGGCTCAGCCACGACTAACGATCTTGACGGAGTTCAGAGCAGCAGCGGAGCGTGAGATTCATTTTGTAAGCAGGTATGCTATTTCAAGGCGCTATGGGGAGGGTGATAGACCTGGCCACACATTGGCGCGGCTACTGAGACCCTCGGCCGGGCGTTCATACACCACCTGCATCCGTTCCTCAACCGGACAGACCCTAACTGATACCCCAGATATCCAAGATGAACTTTTTGCATATTATTCCACATTATATGCAACACGGGCGACGCATAGACTGGGAGACCTTAATGTCTACCTTGCAGAGATTGCTATGGTGTGGCTCACGAAGTTTATGCAGCAGTTTCTGGCTGAGCCATTCTCTGCCGAGGAAATTAGTAGCGCCATAGATGCCATGAATGGCTCGACGGCCCCAGGCCTGGATAGTTTTACTGGTATCTTTCATAAAACTAATAAGAACTTATTAGCGTTCAACCTATTACAGGTTTATAGTGAACCACTCGAACGCAAGGAACTTCCCCCCACTTTGCGTGAGGCTGTAATATTCCTCCTTCAAAAAGCCGGGAAAGATCCGCTTCTATAAGGCTCTTACAGGCCGTTATCACTTTTAAACCTCAACTACAATATTTTGGCTGAAATGATTGCTCTAAGATTGGCCTTGTTGCTGGACCACATTATCTCCCGACTCAGTCTGGCTTTGTCCCCCATAGGTCGACTGCTTTAAACCTGCGCACATTATTTGCAGTAATAAATAGGATCGCTCCGGAGGTCCCTGCGGCTTCTGTCCTTCTCGATACTGAAAAGGCCTTCGACTACTTGAGGTGGGCCTTTTTCATAGCAGTGATGAGAAGGTTGGGTATCCCTAAGGGATTCATTGACCTTACTTTGTTGCTTTACTCTGCGCCCACCACTAGTCTTCGATTGAATGGCACACTGTCCCCTTAATGTTAGAAATGGGATTTCCGGTTGGCTAAGGCTTGCGCCAAAGTCAGGCAGAAACCACCACTCTAGTCAGGGCAAGGGAGTTACACGCCAAAGAAAACCCCTGCTCACCCTCTAGGCAACGTGGCGCGAGCAGTAAGGTTTATGCCGGAGGCTATGTAAGTTAAGGAGTTGCGCACGCACCAAGCAACAACACCCAAGGCCAACCACAAAGGAAACTCCCCACAAGGTTATATATAAAAATAGCCTTTGTATTGGACAAAACATATTAGATAATAAATACACACTTTACAATGTGCCATATAACGGGCAGAATTTACAGGGGATTAGGTACATGGGACAGGGCCACGGGCGCCACTGTTAGGAATAAACACTTTTAGAATTAGCACTTGGTAGAATTAGCACTTTGTAGGGATAACCCTTAGCACATAGAACAATTGTAGAACAAAATAGCCAATATAGCTCACAACCAGTAACCACTGGTTAGAGGTAAGTACCACCTATGCAACCCTAACCACCTTAGGAAAATATCACGCAGGGAACCATGAACTCACTAGCATCACTGTACTAGGCAAAACAACCTCCTAAGTATCACATACATTCAGAGGTATAAAACATTACACATGATGCAGGAATCACATTTAGGCAGGTAAATTACAATTGCGCAAAAATATCACATGAAGCAAAAACAGGTACCCCACGCCAGGGAACACCAGCAGAACTGTCCCCCAGGCCAACTGGCCTCTCAGGGGCTCACACGCCCTTTGTCCAGAAAAGTCAGGGCAGGCTGCGCAGGCAGCCAAAGAAGATTGCGCAAAGGCCTAAACGTAGCAGCTGCCCACTAAGTGCTGGGCAGCTGGAGAGATGAGCCTGGCACCAGCGTGCCTCCTGGCTCTCTGTAGGCTCTAGGGAAACAATAGGGCCCAAAACACTGTGTGAGACTAGCAGGCTCTTGAACCAAAAATGCCTAAATGCCTCCAGGAGCCTCGGGGCTCTAACTCACATATGCCCCACACGTTGAAGTCCCGCTCAGGGGACTCGTGGTACAAAATGCCCCCGGAGCCTCGTGGGCTCTAAGAACACAACTGCCCCTGTGATGCTGGAGCCTTGTGGGCTTGAATTTATCAAATGCCCGACGTTGGAGTTGCCTGCTCTCTCGCAGGGTAACTCTGGAAATGGCCACCGGGGGAGGTAGGCACGGCCCCCTCTGGGCTCTTGTACAATATCTAGGCCTATCATTGGAGTCCCGCTCTGGGGACTCGGTAGGAGAATCCACCTTTCCTCCACAGATGCACAATCTCGCCCCACTCATCGGAACCTGTAGGCAGAGGTGTCCTTCCCTTCTGCTCTGGGTTTCCTCACAGGCGGCAGGGTGATCCGGCGGCGTCTCCCTCTTTCACCCGGTCCTCTTCAAACTGGCAGGCAGGGAAACTTTCTCTTGTGGCGCCGGGCTCTCTCTCCTGGGACGCGCTGTGATTGGGTGGCCCGCGCAGCTTTCGGGTCGCCCCGCCCACGTCACCAGAGGCTGCCTGACTTCCTTGCGAGCCGGGCTACGGTGGTGATCTTCAGGGTGCAAAAACGAGGGGTAGGCTCCCTCGATAGCCAAAAGGAACTGCGGGGTGAGCACCCGCTTAAATAAATAATAAAACGGGGTGGGCACCCGTATTTAATTACAAAAGTGAAACGAAGGACAAAAATGGGCAAAATATGCGGCAGGCAGTGCGGGGTGGGCACCCTTGCCGCAAGTTAGCAGAAGGGGGATCCCGACGCCGGGGAATCCCTCGAGGATGGCGAGGGCAGCTCAGGGCTGCTGGTTAAAACCACAGCGCTCTCCTGGGGGTGAAGATTCAGCGCTCCCCAGGCGCTGCGAGGCCCACAGTCCCAGGAAAGTCCTTTAGAAAGGTAGGAAGGGGGGCAAGGCTGGGCCCAGGATCCAGCTCACAGGGCCCTCCAACTAGGGAGGCAGTCCCTAGTGGCGGTATCCTCCTGGTGCCCAGCAGCAGCAGGCCCCCCTCTTCAGGTCAGTAACAGGTACAGAACCTTTTGCAAGGGGACACAGCCCCTTTATATACAGTAAATTCCTTCGTTTACAAGGGTGCAGGCAAGGGGCGAACCAGATACAACTGGTTCCTGAGCACTTTGTTTTGCTCAGCCCCTCTGCCTATTCACAGGATGGGTAGGGTCATCAGTCGCACCACAGGGGGCTGAGCCAGCATTGTGTGGGGGAAAGCCTAGCCCTATTTAGGTCCCAGGTGCACTCCTCCCCAGCCATCAACATGCAGATCTCCCATTCAGCACCGGGGCACACCCATCCTGACTCTGGGAGCCTGGCACACCAGCCAGCTCCAGCCAACCACAACCCAGCACATTCACTGCACAGGCACACCAACTTCTACAAGTGTCACTTCCACACTAGACACATTCACGCCGCACACATCATCGCGCAGCATTTAATCACACGAGTCCGCACATACCAAACTCGAGGAACAACCAGGGACACATACATTCCCCATGCATTCCTATGGGAGGGCAGGCCAACCTTACCACACGCACGCACTTTACCCTGGGACACAGTGGTAAAGTGCGCAGAAGCCACAACTCACTAGCACCAAATCACAATTAAAAAGCAAAATGTTTAGGGGTGAACCTGCCAGAAGGGCCAAGTCCAACAATCCCTAAGGGATTCATTGACCTTACTTTGTTGCTTAACTCTGCGCCCACCACTAGGCTTCGATTGAATGGCACACTGTCCCCTTCATTCAATCTCACTCGCGGCACCAGACAGGGTTGTCCGCTCTCCCTGCTGCTCTTCATATTGGCGTTGGACCCTCTGGTTCACCATTTCCAGGAAAGACACCTACACAGAGGTCACCAGTTCAAAATGGGTCCTCTTTTAATTTCCCTATATGCAGATTATATCCTCCTATATGTCCGAAACCCCCAGGAGAATTTGGAACTGCTCAGCAGAGAGATTATCCGGTTTGGCGTTTTTTCAGGGCTGGGTATTAATTGGGGAGATTCCTAAACTTTCCCCCTGATGCTGAGCACTGTTCATTGGGAATGTGAGTTCCGCTGACGTGGTGTGAGGAGTCGGCCAAATATTTGGGTATTCAGAGCCACAGAGAAACCAAGCAAATTATTAGACTAAACTACAGCCCTGTGGCGCATAACCTGGAGCAACAGGTTGAGCGTTGGTTGAGACTCCCACTTCCCCTTGCTGGTCGAGTTGCACTTGTGAAGATTATTGTCCTGCCAAGGTTTTTGTATCTGTTTCACAACATTGCTATCCCACTCCACAACACTTTTTTACACACTTTGCATTTTTTTTTATAAATCTTTTGTATTAAACATTCTCAACATAAAGGTACAGATTCACAAAATCAGTAAAGGTATTTACTGCGAAATCAAATCTACATACAAATACAGCAGCATAATTCAGTGGAAATCACGGGAAGGGGGGATCATCACCACCAGCATCACAGGGAGGGGTACATATGTCGCCACAGTATGCATTCAAGGGGGCCCAAATACGAGACCATTTTCGGGGGCACCCACGGGCCACATAAACTGTCTTTTCTCTTAGCATGCACCAGTCGAGGTCTCTCTCCCAATCTGTGACCGTGGGTGGATGTGGGGCTTCCCAAAGCTGCGCAATATTTCTCTTGGCAATCATGCAGCCAAGTGTGACCCATTGCATGGTATAAGTGTTGAGGTCGGTAGGTTCCCAGATGTTAATGAGGCATCTGGGCTCTTCTGGTTTGACTTCTACCCCAATGCTTCACTCATGATTTTATGTATGTTGCACCAATATTCCTGGATCAGCCATAATATGTGTACGAATATGCCCATTTGTGTGCATCCCCTTCTACAAGAGCCATCCGTCAGCCCACCCATGTGTACCAACTGAGGACCTGTTATATAGATTCTGTGCAGGATCTTAAGTTGCACCAGCCTTAGTCACTCCGGGATCGCAACTGTTTTGGGAGAGGAGACCGCTTCCTGCCAAGTTTCATCGTCCAATTTGATTCCGTCCTCAGTCCATTTGTCTCGTAGTGCCAGTGTGGGATTTTCAACATTTTTAATGAGTTTCCGATATGTTAGGGAAATGGCCATCCTCTCGTGGGGAGGTATCCGGTGAAGTAGAGTCGCTAGGAAATACTGTTTGTAGTGAGTGTCTGAGTTGCAGGTACCGATAAAACTCGGAATCCGCCTGGGCATACTGGGTTTGGAGAGTGTTAAAGGATTTCACGCCCTCTGCGCACCAGAGGTCCTTAACCGCATGCGTGCGGGCGGAATTCCGCCCGTACGCTGAGTTTTTTTAAAACGCATGTTACGTGACGAGCTGGGCTCGTCATGAGCGTGCGAGGAGGCTACCTCATGACGAGCCCAGCTCGTCATCAGCGTCGAAGGGGTTAACATGGGAGATGCCTATTAGATCCCATTTATCAAAACCCTTCGAATTTCCCAGGTATCCAAGTTTCTGTGAGTCCCATAGAGGTGTGGTGAGAGTCAGCTTATTATGCCAGCCAAGTGACTTAGCTGCAGAGTGCCAGATTTTGACTGTGTGATTGGTGGGGTCGGTGAGTGGGTATTTGCCTGGTATTGAGTATAGCGCACGGGAGAAGGTCCCGTTGGGAAGAAGTCAGCGATCCATTGGGAACCCCGGGTTTTCAGGGCGACCGTATGTGCAATGATTAATAGCTGTAAGGTGTGCAGCCCAATAATATTTTTTAATGTCGGGTAGGCCAATTCCGCCGTCATACCTGCTGAGTGTCAGCTTTTTCAGAGCAATACGCGCCCTCCAACCCCCCCCCCCCCCCCGAGAGGGTCTCGCAGGAGTCCTTCAAGCTCTTTAAAATACGAGTTTGGGACAGGGTCAGCTGAATTCTGCAGGACGTACAGGAAACGGGATAGAGACATCATTTTAAATAAAACTGTTTTGCCCAATAGCAAAGCAGGAGTGACTTCCAGTTTCTGAGTCTCTGCAGTGGGGGGACTAAATTACGGGTGTATTAGACGGAGGAGTCGAGAGACATGAATATGCCTAAGTATTTGTTGCCTTCTGTGACTATTGGAATCAGGCAGTTTCAGGGTAAAGGGGGGGGTTCCCCCAGAGGACATACAGAAGCGATTTTTGCCAATTGACGCGAAACCCAGAATACCTGCCAAAAATGTCCAATATGTCGAAGACTGCTATCGGGGATCTCTTTGGGGACGTGAGATAAAGAAGAATATCGTCCACATATAAGGAGATCCGGTCCTCCCATTCTGCCGACCAGCGCATGCCGTGGATCATTACATCCTTACGGATCCATGCTGCAAGGGTTTTGAGGGCCAAAGCGAACAGTAAGGGAGAAAAGGCGCACCCGTGACGGGTCTTTCGGCTGAGTGTGAAGGGCTCTGACTTCCTGTTGTTCACGACTATCTGAGCTATCGGCGCGCTATATAACAGTCGCACCTAGTGCCAGAAATTCAGCCCAAAACCCAGTTTGGCAAGTACTGCGAAAAGATAAGGCCATTCCAGTGTATCAAATGCCATAGTGGCATCAAGGGAGACTATTATTGCATCCTCATGTATTGTCGATACTCTGCCCAGGACCCCATGCAATCTCCGCAGGTTAAGAGCAGTGTTTCTTTTAGGCATGAACCCTGATTGATCTGGGTGTACAAAGTCCCCTATCACCTTGATCAGCCTCGTGGCAGCACTTTAGCTAACATTTTTGGTTCTGCATTTAGTAGCGATATAGGCCGATAGGAGGCATACTCCTTTTCAGGTTTCCCTTCCTTGTGGATTGTAACAATAGTGGCAATCCTCTGGTCATATGGCAGTGAACCCTGCTTAAGGCTGTCCTCGAACATGAACTTCAGATAGTGGGCCAATTTATCTGGTCGAAGTTTGTAAAGTTCGATTGGAATGCTGTTTGGACCTGGGGCCTTTCCCGAGTGTAGTGCTCTTATAGCCATGGTGATTTCGTCAGCGGTTAGGGCACTGTCCATAAACGTTTGGTCTGTGTCCGATAGTGTGGGAAGAGAGACATCTTTAGCACTTTGCGTTCTTATCTCATCAGATTGGTCGGGGGGAGGAAGACTTAGAGTTAGCTGTGACACCATGTCCTTACCATATGAGAGAGGTGGTTTTGGGGTCCCCAATCTTCAGATCTATAAATTTGGTTGTGCAGTGCAGTTTCCCACACTCCTGATATAACCCGGACACGCAGATCCACTGCACTAGACCTCAGCCTGACCTGGTGCTCACGGCGCCCCTATGTACGGTGCTGCCGCGGGGCTTTGCCAGGGATCCCCGGAATATCCAAACAGTAGCTGGGCCTAGCATAGGTTGACAAAAGTGACTGGTGTTGGCCCTCTATACTCATTGGAGATCCCTGTCAATACTAACCCCTGGATCCCTATTACGGAACAAAAACTGGCATAGCGTACACTCACTACATATTCAATAAATAAGATTGGGGATCTGTTCCCATGGGCTATGTTTTTTCTAGCACAGAGGGGGGGAGGTTCAGTGAGGCAGGATTAATGGATCCATTTATACTTAGCGGGATATGGAGGGCGCTCAGAGCGAATTTTAGGGAATACCCGTTGAGGCCCAAGTACTTCCCTCCACTTACTCTCTTAATCACAAGTTCCGGGGCAGAACACCTAACCTCGAAGCTATACAAAGCATGTATGGCATTAGTCCCTAGCGGGTAGGCCAAGTTACGGGAGGCATGGGAGCGGGACCTTGGGCACCCAGTTCAAGACTCTCACTGGTCCTTTTGTTGTGCACAAATGATAGAGGTCTCCTTAAACAGCAGACATAAGCTTATACACTTCAAATATTTGTGGAGGGTCTATATGACCCCAGTGAAGGTTCACTTCATTGATCCCAATCAACCATACACTTTTGTCCTAAGTGCGGTGGCCCGCAAGCCGATTTTGCCTGCCTGACTTGGAACTGCGCTAAGATTGGGGACTTCTGGAGATTCATTTTCAGATTAATAACACAAATGACCCACCTTGAGATGTCCCGTACACCTGAGGTCGCCTTGTTGGGCTATGTGGGAGGTCTCCCAAAGAAGTTGTGCAAATTCACAGCCATTGCCCTTTTGCTAGCAAAGAGGAAAATAGCTCTCAAATGGGGAAGTAGGGCATCCCCCACAGTGAAATATTGGCTCAATAGCCTCACATACTGTAATACTAATTGTGACCTTCATGCTTCCACTCAACCTTCGGCATCCAGGCAAAATTAAATTTCGAAGCCTCTTAAAAATTACTTACTAGAGATTAGTGCCGCCCCTATTTCACAACAGCCTGCTGGGATAGGCCCCTCTGGGGTGGCGTAATTCATGTTCCACCCAACTGCTCAATTGTTGTGATTATTATGTCAAGGAAAGTACAGGCCTGACAATGAGGGAGAGCCCGTTGGTCCGGGTTGGTCAGATGTTGATATCACAATATATCATATATATGCTACCCGGAGACTTTGGTACATTGGACGCTTGAGTATACTTGTTTTGCAAATGATCTTTATTCTTACTCGCTTTCTATGATCACAGTGAATGATCATGCAATGTTGTAAGCAATATGAAAGTGATAAATAAAGTTATTTAATAAAGCTTTCACTTTGAAAATCATCCCCTAGCAGTGTCTGTGAGATTTCTGGCCTTTTTAGTCAAGCCAGTGCATGTCAGACATTTATGACATGCTGTGGCATGTGGAAAGGGGGCAAGGCTTGCTATTCGCCATCACCTCCTCCACTGGCACTCTGTCACGTCGGACAGGTGGGTGTTGCAAATCGTCCATAGGGGCTACACCCTCCCCTTTGAGGCGACCCCTCCAGCCATGCCACCGCAGAACCACCACGTGTCGGGGATCACTTGAAACTTCTGCAAGAGGAAGTTGCGGCCCTCTTGGCCAAGGGGGCCATCCAGCGCGTACCTGGGCCAGAAGTAGGGTGTGTTTGTTACTCCCACTACTTTCTGGTTCCCAAGAAGGGCAAAGGGGGCCTGCGCCCTATCTTGGACCTCCGGAACGTCAACGGCTTCCTCCGGAAGGAGAAGTTCAAGATGCTGTCTCTTGCTCAGGTCTTAGCTGCCCTGGACCCAGGAAACTGGATGGTAGCGTTGGACTTGCAGGACGCCTATTTCCACATCCCCGTCCTGCCGACCCACCGGCGTTACCTGCGGTTCACGGTAGGCCACGAGCACTTTCAGTTTACCGTGCTCCCCTTTGGCCTTACCAGCGCCCCACGGGTGTTCACGAAAGTGATGGCGGTGGTCGCAGCTCATCTGCACACGTTAGGGGTTTCAGTCTTCCCCTACCTCGACGACTGGTTGTTGAAGGCGGGCTCGCCCCAGACAGTCGTCAGCCACCTCCAGACTACGGCCGACCTCCTGCACCCGCTGGGATTCTCCATCAATGTGCTGAAGTCGCACCTGTGTCCCTCCCAGAAGCTCCTCTTCATCGGAGCGGTTCTAGACTCGGCACAGTTTCGGGTTTATCCTCCTGAACAGCGGGTTTGGGGTATTCAGGCTCTGATTCCGATCTTTCAGCCGTTATCCCGAGTCTCGGTCAGGTTGACACTGCGGCTTCTGGGGCTGATGGCCTCCTGCATCCTTCTGGTGCATCACGCCCGGTGTCGGATGCGGGCTCTGCAGTGGGGACCTGAAGTTTCAGTGGGCCCAGCATCAGGGCACCTTGTCCGACTACATCTTGATATCGGAGGGCACTGCAAGACAGTTGCAGTGGCGGCTCACGGACCGCGATTGGGTCAGCGGCAGATCCCTCTCCCTACCCCAACCGGAGCACGTAGTTGTGATGGACGCGTCCCTCCAGGGCTGGGGGGGCCACTTGGGAGAGGCAGATATCAGAGGACTCTGGTTCCGGCGGAGTCCCGGCTCCATAGCAATCTTCTGGAGCTGCGGGCGATCCGACCTGCACTGAAGGCATTCGTCCCCTCTGTCCGGGGGAGTGTAGTGCAGGTGTTCACGGACAACACCACTGCCATGCGGTACTCCAACAAACATGGTGAGGTGGGGTCTTGGATCCTATGCCAGGAGGCTGCGCGCCTCTGACAGTGGCTGGAACATCAGGGCGTGACCCTGGTGGTTCAACACCGGGCAGGTTCCCTGAACGCCAGGGCGGACAAACTCAGCCGTCGGTGCATGATGGATCACGAATGGCGTCTGAACTCGGACTCGGCGCAAGGTCTCTTTCAGCAGTGGGGAGATCCTTGGTTAGATCTATTCGCCACAGAAGAGAACGCGCAACGTCATCAGTTGTGCGTGTTGGAATTTCCAAGGCGCGAGTGGAGTTGCGGTCCGTTGTACGCCTTTCCGCCTATACCACTTCTGCCCAGAGTGCTAAAGAAGATCAGGCGCGACCGGGCCCAAGGCATCCTTGTGGCTCCGGACTGGGCCCGAAGATACTGGTATCCCGAGCTACTCAGCATGTCAGTTGATCCCCCAATTCGTCTGCCTCTTCAGGAGGACCTTCTGTCGCAGCAGCAGGGGACGTTCCTCCACCAGAACCTGTCCAGCCTCCACCTACATGCGTGGAGATTGAGTGGCGACAGTTGAGGCCATTTGACTTGTCTCCTGAAGTCTGTGATGTTATTCTGGCAGCCAGGCGTCCCTCCACAAAATCGGTATACGCCTGCAGGTGGAACAAATTTGTGGCATGGTGCACAGCAAGGCTGTGGATCCACTCTCTGCCCCTCTTTCTGAGGTTCTCCTCTTTCTTCTTTCTCTTGTCCAGCAGGGCTCTGCTCTGGGCACTATCAAGGGCTACCTCTATGCCAATTCTGCCTTCTTAAGGCTACCTGATCAGCCCTCTTTGTTCATGTCCCTAGTTGTAAATAGGTTCTTAAAGGGCATCACTCATATGTTCCCTCCTGTTCCTTTCGTGATGCCTCAGTGGGACTTGAACCTTGTTCTGACTTATCTGATGTGCGCTCCCTTCAAGCCACTTCATTACAGTCCTCTTCGTCTTCTTACCCTTAAGACTGCATTCCTGGTTGCCATCACCTCTGCCAGGAGAGTGAGTGAGCTCCAGGCTCTTTCTTCTAAACCTCCTTTCCTTTCTGTCCATCCGGACAAAGTTGTGTTGCGGACGCGACCCTCTTTCCTGCCCAAGGTAGTCACAACCTTCCACATCGGGCAGTCCATCACCTTGTCCACCTTCTTTCCGCCTCCGCATCCCTCAAAAGAGGAAGAGAGACTCCACCGTCTGGACCCAAAACGTGCGCTCTCATACTATCTGCATCGCACACGCCAGTTCCGTGTGGATGACCAACTCTTTGAGGGTTACGTAGGCGCTAAGAAGGGTCGGGCGGTGCACAAACGAACCATCTCTCGATGGGTCGTCTTGTGCATCAAGATTTGCTACTCTTTGGCGAGGAAGGAGCCTCCTGTTGGGCTGAGGGCCCATTCCTGTCGGGCCGCGGCGGGTACCACTGCCCTGGGTCGTGGAGTCCCCTTGCAGGACATCTGTCAGGCAGCTACGTGGGCCTCGCTGCACACGTTCGCAAGACACTACTGACTGGACAGCCAAGTCCGGAGAAATGGCTTTTTCGGCCGTTCCGTTCTCCAGGACTTTCTGGTGTGATCATTGGTTCTTAGACCCACCACCGGGGTATTGCTGGGGTATCTATTCTAAGGTAAGGAATCTAATACTAACCTGTTTCTTTCAGATGCACAAGTTGCTTACCTTTGGTAACAATATATCTGTAAGAAACTAGAGCTAGTATTAGATTCCTTACCGCCCAACCCATACTCCCCGTTCTGCAAACCGATATCTAGGGTTAAGGTCATCCCCTTTCAGGGCCCTAGTTTTATGGCACCAGTGTTGGTTTTTATCATGGCTCTGCATTTTCTGGCACGGAAGAGATGTATATAAGAACTGAGGTCTGCGCGCGAGGGCGGCGTCTAAGTACTCCGACGACATCATCCCGGCGCCGACGACAGACGCGGAGCCACAGACGACGCCAACCGACGTTCAGGGGTACTGCTCCGCAAAAATTTCCGGATCCAGTCTGACGCCTGGGGATATTCTAAGGTAAGGAATCTAATACTAACTACTGTTTCTTACACATATATTGTTACCGAAGGTAAGTAACTTGTGCAGCAGGGTCTGTGAGATTTGTGGCCTTTTGTAGTGAAGCCAGGGAATGTCAGACATTTGTGACAGGCTGTGGCATGTGGAAGGGGGGGGCAAGGCTTGCTGTTAAGGAAATCCCTTAATTTGTGGAATGAGACTTTGGGAATGGTTAGGTAAGAAAGAGAAATGCATGGGGCAAGTCTGAGAGTGGAAGAAAAGAGCGGCTATTTGTTTATAAATAGCAAAAATCAAGTATAGATTTGTGGCATGTGAAAGCAAAACGACATGGACATAGAAGTAGGACACCACCCATTTTCAATGACACAGAAGCCTTGGACAGAAAGTTTCTGTGTAGAACTGATGGTCCAATGGTAACTAGCAGTTACTCTCAGTGCTTTTTGACAAGGGTTCAAACCCCAGCTAGGAAAATTCGATATTTATAATTTTTTCTATTTTTACCCAAATGAATGATGCCCTATTGTAAATCACCCCTAGCAGTGTCTGTGAGATTTGTGGCCTTTTAAGTGAAGCCAGGGCATGTCTGACATTTGTGACATGCTGTGGCAACGGGGGCAAGGCTTGCTATTAAAGGAATCCCTTATTTTGGGGAATGAGACTTTGGAAATGGTTGTGTAAGAAAATAAAATGCATGGGGAAAGTCCCAGAGTGAAAGAAAGGAAGGGTATTTATTTATTAAGCATGACAATTAAGTGTGGATTCGTAGAATGTAAAAGCAAAACAGAATCTAAACCAGCACTCTCTGTCTATGATAAAAAGCTCTGCACCCCATGACAATAGAAGAAAACAGATGTATAGGGGTTAGTAACAGGTATTTGCATTCATTTTGACAAGGGTTCAAACCCCCACCCGAGAAAATTCCTTTTTATATTGTTTTCCATTATTTTATCTTTTTAGCCGAGTGAAAGGTAGTCCTTTGGAAATCACCAACTGGCATTATCTGCAGTTAATCATGAAAGAGCATGTCAGAAATCTATGAAATGCTGTGGCACATGTTAAATAAGCTGTGGCACATGCCACATGACAGAGTGACATGTGTCACATGCCAGGAATGGGCACCAACCCTTACTGTGTTCCTCCGCGCTCCTACACTCAGAACTAAACAAGATCAAGAGTGAAGGACTTAGTTGTAACTGATATGTGTAATCGTTGTGAAACTGACATGAAATACTGGCACATGCGCAGATTGTAAAGCACAAAAAACATGCAAATTAGTTTGAGAATGTACGTTCCTCTTTAAACTGAAACATGCGCAGAATGTGTAAGAACATCAGTGTCGTGTCCTAGAGCCCCAAGGATCACAGGATGCGGCGGCTGGTATTAAGGTACCTTTATTGTTTCTCTGAGTACAGCATCTATGCACGTCTTGCCCCTTGCCCTGCTGGTCATCTTCTGTCCCCGCCCTTGTCCCTGACCGGAAGTGGTGTCTGGTGTCCCCTTCCCTTTGCCCCAGACCCAGGGTCCTAGCGCCCACTGTCTGGGCACGACATCTTCCCCCTTGTTGCAAAACAATATTTCCTGTGACGCTGGCTGTGGTCACTGATAGAGAAGTAATAATAGAAAGAGAGAGAGAGAGAGAGAGAGAGAAAGAGAGAGAGAGAGAGAGAGATAGATCCTTACAGGTCTCCGTCCCTTCACATCTCTTCAATCAGTCTCTGTGGTTTCTTGTACTCCCTTCTCGGCCGTGTCTCTCTGTTGTCCACTTGTGCTCCTTCCTTCTGTTTGACTTCCACCAGCACTGGTGCCTGCTGTTCTTCTTCTTTTGTCTTTAGTTCTTTGAAATGTGAACTGTTTTTTGTGATGTGATATTGCCCTGCTGATGCTGTTATCATAGGTCCTCTCACTTCGTTCACCGTCAGTGGATCCTTTGAGAACGCGCTATCTGATTTCCGCAGCTGTCTTTGCCGCACTACCACTGTGTCTCCTTCTTTTATTTATTTTTTAGTGGCGTGCCTCCTTTGATCAGCGTACGCCTTTATTTTTGCTCTCGCTTCGTCGTCTCTGGCAGCTATGTTGCTTCGCTCCACTCTTGTCATCGCTACCATTTGCGGTAGCTTTGTCCTGCTCGAGCCCCCCAGCACCAGTTCTGCGGGGCACCGGCCTGTGGAGCTGTGAGAAGTGTTCCGGTAGTCCCTCAGTATCTGGCATGGGCCTGCCCTATCGATATCTGCGTTATCTTTGCTCGCTGTATCGCCTTCTTCATCGTTTCCATGAATCTTTTGGCCATCCCATTTGCTTGTGGCCACAGAGGTGTTATTTTCCAATGAAGGATACCTAAGTATTCCATGAATTTCCTGAACTCTTCTCCTGAGAAGGGCGGGCCGTTGTCAGTCTTTAGTGTTTGGGGTGAGCCCCATGCTGCAAAAACATTGTCCATGACTGGTAGTGTTGCATTTGCCAAGGTTGACGCTACTTGCCTTACAATTGGAAACCTGGAGAATTTGTCTATTATCACCAACAGGAAATTTCCTGTCTCCAGGGGCCCATAGAAGTCAGCCACCAATTCTGTCCATACTGCTTTGGGGAATTCAGACATCTGAAGTGGCTCCGGCTTGGACGGTGGCCCCGTCACTTGGAAAATGTGGCAGTGCATGATAGTTGCTTCAACCATGCTGTCAAGTCCCGGGAACCACACCTTTCCCCGTAGCATTTTCTTGGTTGCTACCATCCCTCGGTGTGATTCATGCGCTAGCTCTATCGTCTGTCTCCGCAGCGTTTGGGGCATCACTATTCTCGTTCCTCTCATCATTATTCCATTTTCGCTGTCAGAGAGCTCTTCATGGATCTTTTTGAACAACAAAAGTTCTTCTTTTATTACTCCTTCTTCCAGGATGCTGTTTTTATTGACATGCCTCCACCTTTGTTGTCTTGTCACTTTCTGTATTGCTTGCATGGTAGGGTCTTGTTTCGTTTCCTGTTCCAGTTCTTCCATCCTCATTGATGCCGGTGTGTTGTGTTTCAGTACAAAATTCAGTATTCCTCCGCCATTGTGGTTGCCTCAGATGCGTGTGGTAGGGGATGCCTTGACATGTAGTCAGCCGGGTTGTGTTCCTTTTTCTAGTTTGTGTATTTTTTTGAAATTGTAGTCCATTAGCCGTATCCCCCACCTCTTTATCCGGGGCGGTATTTTTGCATTGGGATTTCCATAAATTGTTATCAGTGTTTGGTGATCCGTGATTATTGTGAAGGGTTTCCCATAGATGAACATGTGGTAGTGTTCACATGCCCACACTACTGGCAGACTCTCTTTCTCCGGTTGAGAATATGCTCTTTTGACATCTGATAAGCTCTTGCTTACGTAGGCCACTACACACCTTGGTGAGTCTTTGCCTGGTGTGTTGTGCCAGTATTGTCCCCAAACCCACTGGGCTGGCATCTACTGTCAATTCGGTGCAAAGCAGCGGATCAAAGTATGCCAGGTGATCTACTGCTGTCACGGCGTGCCTGATCTCTTCAAATGCTTTGCTGCATTCTTCTGTCCATGTGAAACTCTGGCCCTGTTTTGTCAGTTCTCGCAGGGGAGCACTCACTGTGGCAAAATCTTTTATGTACCTTGCACAGTAGCTGGCAAGGCCAAGAAATTACCTCACCTCTGCAATGTCGCCTGGCTGTTTCGCTCTGTCCAGTATGTCCACTTTGCTGCGTTCTGGCCGCATTCCTTTTTTGGAGAAGACGTGGCCAAAGAATACCATTTCGTCTCGCCCCAGTTCACACTTGTCCTCATTCAGCGTCAACCCCGCCTGTTCTAGTTGGGAACACACATCTTGCAATACCTTGTTGTGCTCCTCATCTGACTTGCCGAACACCAGAATGTCGTCACTGTAATTTAGGCTATTTTTCACTAGCCTTATTACTTGCCTTATTGTTTCCTGAAATATCTCAGCAGCGGACGATATTCTAAAAGTCAACCGTTTATATCGGAACAGACCCAGGTGCGTGGAAAACGTTGTGATGTACCTGGACTGAGGGTCGAGCTCTAGCTGATGATATGCCTTGCACAAATCTAGCTTGGAGAAGCGTCATGTGCCTGTTAGGCAACTGATCATATCATCAAGGTGAGGTCCAGGGTGTCTCTCACGTTCGATCGATGCCCTGCTGCTGCGGCGTCGTACAGGCATCGGTGGCAAGGATGCGCTGCTGTTAGTTGACGCTACCTCGCTCACGTCGTCAGGCCCCTCTGCTTCTCCATGGGCAGTGGACTGGCTGCTGAGCACTGCTGCTGTAAGCAGATCCAGTGACCTGGCCACATCCTGGCAACACTGCACCATCTGGCCCTGCATGGCAAGTGACCTGTGTGCCAGCTGTGATGTAGCATTCCCAACTACATGGTTTGACCGGGTGTAGGCTGATAGGCGGGCAAGTAGTTGGCGGTGGCGGCGGCGGGTCATGTCCTGCTGGGCTACCAGCACCTGGCTGTTCTCTCTGACAGCAGCGGTCATCTGGGCAATATTTTCGCTTGTCTTCTGCAGCTGGGTGTGAATTGCTGCCAGGTGACGCGCCTGTGTACGGTGCACCGCCAGCATGCAGCGTTCAATGTGCTGTCCAGGATCAGGCACTAGGAGCGCCCTGGCCGTGCCTGCTGAGCCCTGACGCTGCTGGCGCCTCAGTGTGCTGGTGTGTGATCTGGCTCCAGCTGTGTGCCTCGTCTGCCTCCTAGGCGCTGGTGGTGGGGTCTGTACCGGTGGGGCCTGTACCACTGCTTTGGCTGTTTGTTGGGGTGTGGGCTGCACACCTGTGGCTGCAGGGGTGGCCCTGTCCGCACGGGTGGTGGTGGTGGTGGAATGACTGCTGGTGGCTGTGATCGGCCGGGTCGGTGGTTGGACTGGCCCTCACCCTCAGTGTCGTCCTGTGTCTCGGCAATGTGCAGGGCCTCGCTATCCGTGCTGGGCTGATCAACTGCACCTGTAATGTGAAAGGGTGCATGATTAATGTTTTTTATCTTGCACAAGCTATGTTGATACATGCATGCAGGCTTGCTTTCCCTGACTGGGTTTTTGATTTACTTTGCATTTACAGCTCTGGCTGTGTTCAGCTGACTGGGGGTATAAGATTTCACTACGTCTACCACAATGCATTGGGGCATTTCAGGTGTGCATGGGCTGCATTGTTGGGGATGTCATATTTCGAGCTCAGGAGTCATGGGCATTGTTGGGGGACAGGGTCGCAGTCGCATGGCACTTACCTTCAGATTGTTGGCTGGGTCGAGACGAGTCCAGCTGCATGACCCCCACGCAGGCTGCTGGTGCAATGGTGTCCTCTATCAGGTCCTCCAATGGGGTGTTCGGTGTGGCTACAGGTTCCCCTCCACCGGTGGCCAGTCGCTCCCCAAGCCCTTCTGCAATTCGCTCCTTAGACCGACCTCTCAGGTCGTACCAGCGCTTTTTGAGCTCATCAATTGACTGCTGGGTCACCCCAACCGAATTGACTTTAGCGCGGATGCGCTGCCAGATACTGCGCTTATCTTGCTCTGGCACCCTCCTGGAGTCTTTGCCAAAGAGCCGGGCATAGTCCTTGGAGACCCCCTCAATCAGATGCTCCAGTTCAGCTTCTGAAAACTTTAGTTTTCGCTTCCTCTCCTGCCCACTGCTCCCTGCTGCATCCTGGGACATCTTGGTGAAAAGTTTTCCTGCTGGGTTGCAGCACAGTGTGAGGTTTGCAGCTCTTCAGTATCCAGCTCCCAATCTCTGGCTCTGTGTTCTGTTTGTGGGTGGGGTAAGCCTACTTCCTGGTTGTGATGTCATCAGTGGGCTCGAAATGCGACTTCCCGTTTTTGCGATCTCGCAGTTAGCGAGATCGCAAAATGCGATATCGCTAATTGCGAGGTCGCAATTTCTACATGGAAAAATGGCGATTCTGCGATTAATTAGCGATTGTGGCAAGATCGCAATCGGAAAATGCGATCGATTGCGATTCGCATTTTTGTATCGCTTTTCAACATGAATGCCAATCTGCGATTTTCATATTGAGATTCGCAATTTTTCGCAATTTGCTAATCGCAGATTGGCACCTTCATGAATCTGGCTGTATGTCTTTAGATAAAAAAGCTCTTGGGCGAAATACCTTGACTCAGCCAAATCAATGCTAAATATGGGTTCAACACACTTGATGGATCTCTCAATTACTAAGGTATAATTAAACAATAAGTGTTAGAAATGGGATCCCCGGCTGGCCAAGGCTCGCGCCAAAACCAGTTGGAGACCACCACTCTAAGTCAGGGCAAGGGAGTTACACGCCAAGATAACCCCTGCTCACCCCCTTGGTAACGTGACACGAGCAGTAAGGCTAAACTCGGAGGCTATGTAAGTTAAGCGTTCGCGCGCACCCCCAGCAACAACACCCAAGCCTCACCACAAAGGAAGCTCCACACAAGGTTATGTATAAAAATAGCCTTTGTATTTCAACCAACACATTAGATAAAAAACACTCACTTTTACAATGTGCCAACAGGCACGGGCAGAATTTACAGGGGATATGTACAGGACAGGGCCACATGGACCACTGTCAGGAATATGCACTTTTAGGTTTAGAATACTTGTTGGAATTAGCACTTAGAACATAGAATATAAAATCACTGTAGCACAAAATAGGAAATAGAGCACACAACCAGTAATCACTGGTAACAGGTAAGTACCACCTAAGCAACCCTAACCACCTTAGGAGAATGTCACACAGGGAACCAGGACCTTACTAGCAACACCTGTACTAGAAAGAACAACCACCTAAGTATCACATACATTCAGAGGTATAAAACATTACACATGATGCAGGAATCACATTTAGGCAGGTAAATTACAATTGCGCAAAAATATCACATGAAGCAAAAACAGGTACCCCACGCCAGGGAACACCAGCAGAACTGTCCCCCAGGCCGAACAACTACTGGGGCCTTAGGAGCTTCAGGGGCTCAGGAAACAAAATGTCGCCTTCAGGGGAGTCACTCCTCTGGGGACTCGACACAAGCATCAGCTCAGGAGCCTCGTGGGCTCGAAGGAATGTGGCCCCCAATGGTGGAGTCCCTCTCGGGGGACTCAAGATAAACAAATGTGGCACCCCAGAGCCTCTCAGGGCTCGCCACACAAATAGGCCGCCTTGAGCCTCTCAGGCTCTTACTCAAATATGCCCCCGGAGCCCTTCAGGCTCTCACTCAAATATGCCCCCTGAGCCCCGTGGGCTCTTCTGCCGCAACACTGCCCAGAGCGGAGGAGCGACCCCGAGGACGCCCGCATTCACCGGCTGTCTGGGGAGGCGGCGGCCCCTCGCGGCATTGTCTTCTCCGGGCGGCGGCGTCGGGGCTCTCTCCTCGGGAGAGCCTCGCTGGGGGACGGGCTTCTTCTCGCCGCGCAGGAGCGCGCGGGGTGGCCTCCCGTCCGCTTCCTGGTTCCTCTGCTTCTCCTCTCGACCAATCAGAGCGCAGCACGGGCGCTGGGTCCAATCCCAGCGCGGTGCCGCTAATGACGCTGCAGTGCTGCTTTCTCGGTGGCCAGGGAGAGCTCGGGGCTGCGGCGGTGATTTTCCCGGTCTACGAGGGGTCAGCTCCCTCGAAATTAGCAGAATAACGCGGGGTGGGCACCCGCTCGGACAATGGGCAAAAGTACCCGGGCACAACAATGGCAAGAAGCGGCAAATGAGCGGGGTGCGCTCCCGCACCGCAAGGCTCAGTAAACACAGGGAAAATGCCGGCTGGGCACCGTCTCGTGTTTTGGCAAAAGGGGGGTTCCTCATGCCGGGGAATCCCTCGTGAGGAAATGCAGCTCCGTGCTGCGAAGGCCCCACTCGCTCCACCTCTCCTGGGGTCAGAGGTACAGGGCTTCAGGAAGGGGAAAACAAGGTGCCCTTAGGACGCAGAAATAAAGCGCCTCCCAGGCGCTTGGCAAACAAAGTCACCAGGTCCAGGCAAACTCCTTCAGGATGTGGGGGGGCATTGCTGGGCCCAGAGCCAGCTCACAGGGTCCTCCTAGGCAGGGAGGCAATCCCCAGTGGCGGTCCTTCTGGTGCCCAGCAGCAACAGGCCCCCCTCTCCAGTAAGATCAGCAAGAGAACATTTTGTAAGAGGTCACAGCCTCTTTTCATACAGTAAATCCCTTTGTTTCAGGGTGCAGGGTGGGTGAAAAACCAGTCGCAGCTGGTTTTGGAGCACTTTGTTTTCCTCAGCCACCCTTTCCTTTCACTGGCCAGGCTAGGAACATTAGACGCACCACAGGGGGCGGAGCCAGCATTGTGTGGGGAAAGTCCAGCCCTATTCAGGTCCCAAGTGTACTCCTCCCTCACATCACTCATGCTAATCTCAACACTCACCACCGGGGCAGACCCATCATGACTCATGGAGCCAGGCTCACCAGCCAGCTCCAGCCAATCACAAGCCAGACACAAATTACACCAACATGCCAACTTCTAGAAGTGGCACTTCCACACTAGACACAATCACGCCGCATACATCATTGCACAGCATTTAATCACACGAGTCCGCACATACCAAACTCGCACCTGCACTCCCCACGCATCAGGAACTACCAGGGACACATACATTCCCCATGCATTCCTATGGGAGGGCAGGCCAACCTCACCACACGCACGCACTTTACCCTGGGACACAGTGGTAAAGTGCGTAGAAAACCAAAAATCACTATAACCAGGTCACCATTAAAAAGCAAAAAGTTCAGGGGTGAACCTGCCAGAAGGGCCAAGTCCAACACAACCCCCTTCCAGCCAAAACGCAGGGTAGACCAATCACCACCGTGATGGGCTTCCCTGCTTGGGGCGATAGAACAAGGACGCAGGCCCGCAACTGCAGGGCACCCTCCTCTTCTACGCCACGGTGAACCCATGGGGTTCCTTCTAAAACCACTGTCTGGACCAACTGGGCTACCCCACGGGTACTCCCAAGCTGTCCACGACCAGGACCAGGCCCTGGGCCACCCAGTGCCACCGGTCCTTGCTTATTCGCAGAGTGGGGGGTAGGAACCCCTGGCACATAGTAGCCATTTTCCACTCTTCCTGTCTGCAGGACAGGGCTGGACTGCCACTGGTTCTCCAGCCTAGGGTCTACACCCTCAGGCGGACCAGAAGTCTCAGGGAAGGCTCTCCTCCCCCTACCTCTTCTTCTAGGGTTCCTCCACCTCCTGCGAGGGGTACCCTTAAAACCCCATTCTCCCAACCTAGGGTTTAACCCCTTAGGTTGCACCGGGGTCAGAGGCGGGCTCTCCCACCCTCTGCACACCCTTCCAGAGTTCTGCACCCTCCCAACTGGAGAGGTACCCCTGGAAGATGAACCGCCCTACCCTTCAGGTCAGGCGGATCCTGAACCTGGCCTCCCAACCTCTGGTCTAAAACCTTTGGTGGAATAATTGCCTCGCACTCCAGGACTTCTGGGGATTTACACACCATCCCCCTGAGGCTGACACATGACCCATATGTCGCGTGACTGTATGTCTGGTGCAGATCTCCCGTCCCCTGTCCTCCTGACAGTGCGTGAAGACCCCCCAGAACAGAGGTGGCGCCACCCGGGTCCCCCCAAGAAGATCTAGCCCAACTGGCTAGTCCCTGGTCCACTGGTTCTTCCACTGGGGGACACATCCCCCATTCACACCTCACTTTGGACTCCTGTGCCCTTCCAACTGGAGTAGCACTGCCGGTCACTGGAACCCCTGGAGCTCTAGTTACAGATGCTCCACGTTCTCCAGACACTAGGAGATCCTCCTCAAGTGGGCTAACAGGACAGCCTAGGTCCCCAACCTGGTGTTCCCTAAAGAAACCACCCAGGTTCTGAAGTAGGGCTTCGGGCATCTGGGGACTCACAGCCACCCACTCACTCCTGCTCCACTGAGCCAGGTCGTAAGCCCCTACACCCCCCTCACTATACTGGGACCTAGCTGTGCGACTCTGAACCTCTTCCACCACGCTGGGCTGAGAGACACCTGAACCACTACTTTTGGGGTCACTCACCAATGACTCCTCAGAACCTCTAGCACTTGCCCAGCTGTCTGCTTCCTCTGCAAGCTCAAATGCCCCAGACAATCCACACCCCAACAGGTGTTGCCGCAACCCGGGAAAACAACAACTGAGCAGCTGTTCTTGGAGAACAATATCACACAATTTGTCAAAATCAGATCGGGTGTGAACTCCTACCCATTCAAACATTGCATCCTCACTTTCAGTCACAAACTCCTCCCAAGACTGGTGGGACAGTTTCCTACTGCCCCTGAATTTCAACCTTAACTCCTCCTCTTGGGAAACAGGTACCAGACTCTGGGAACTGGGAGTGGGATTTCCTGCACTGATGCCTATATAGCTGCCACCCCTGACTCAACCCTCCCTGGGGAGTCCAGAAAATTAAAACTGTGCGCAGGGGATAATCTACCCTCCAGAGCTAATTTCTCTCCGGTGAAGGCCCTCTCAGCCTGCTCTATCTTCTCCTGCGCGAAGACCCTCTCAGTCTCTAGCTGTTGCTTCTTAACACCCAGCTGCGCCATCGCCTGGGAATGCTCTAACCGGAGATGTTCCAAAGCCAGCTGGTGTTCCCTTTCTTTCCTCCTATCTTCCCACTCCTCTGGGGACAGGGAAAGGGATGAGTCACTGCCTCCTACACTGGACCCAGCAAGGGACTCCCTATCTATGGGGTCTTCACTATTTGCTGGCGCCCATGCAGTGTCATCTTTTCCCTCCTCACTGCGCTCAAGATCCCATTGACCCTTTTGCCATAGGATCAGGCTGTTCCTAAGTTCGGACTGAGTGTCTGACTCATCCACCCCTATGTCTCTCTCTTCACAGAACCTTACCAACTCTCCCATACTGTATCTAAACAGATCACAGAAATCAAAAGCAGGCTCCATTTTGGCGGACGTTCTTGAGAAAAGTTTAACACAGGGAACCTAGGGGGTCTGAGCTAACACAGGAGTACACGATTCACAAAGGATTCAGCAAGCTCCCTATCCCAGAGAACTCACACTCACTTGTCCAGGGCAACACACCATTCATCCACACATAACCCCCCTCGGACTGGTAAGGCAGTTTCTACCACCCCTGATTTCTCAACCTGACCACACGTGACACAGGTACCAAACTCTGGGAGCGGGGCAGGGAACAAATGTACTGGACTCTATTTGAAAATGACACTCTTAGAAGAAGAAATAATGGAACTTCAACAAACCAATAATCCCCAAATGTGGTCATCTAAAATGCAGAGTTTTGTAGTGCGGCCAGTTGCCACTGCGGTACAGCGCAAACGCAAATCATTATCCTTTCCGCTGCCGCCAATGTTAGAAATCGGATCCCCGGCTGGCCAAGTCTCGCGCCAAAACCAGTGAGAGACCACCACTCTAAGTCAGGGCAAGGGAGTTACACGCCAAGATAACCCCTGCTCACCCCCTTGGTAACGTGACACGAGCAGTAAGGCTAAACTCGGACGCAATGTAAGTTAAGAGTTCGCGCGCACCCCCAGCAACAACACCCAAGCCTCACCACAAAGGAAACTCCACACAAGGTTTTAAAAAAAAAAAAAATTATTTGTAACATTTTATTCAGCATGTCATATACTTAAAACATATACATTACCAGTCGGAAACAGAAGCCTAGTAACATACAGTTAGCTTCAACATAACAAAGTCTAAGGTCACAGTGTTCCTTATGAACGTAGAGTTCAAACACATATTGTCAATGAAATGTAAGCGCTACAGTTTGCAAGTCACTCCCTCCTCAGACAGTTCAATGGAACACCGCAGTGAGTATGAGTTGCGATCTTTTCTGACAGCAGCAACATGTTCCATTATCTCATTCAGAATCTCTTTATTTATTTATTTGTAGGTTTATACCGCGCTGGAATCACTCCCGAAGGAGTATCTCCGCGCCAGACAGCTGTAAGAAAGATGTTAAGCAGGAGACAACAGCACTAATATTGAAACAACACTGTTTTTAGACTTTTCCTGAAAATAAGGTGATTGGTGCACTGTCTAAGGGAAAATGGAAGATGGCTCCACAATACAGGGCCCATTACAGAAAGGGCACGACCTCCTTGTCTGGCCTTCTTGACTCGGGGAATCTGTAACAACAGTTGATTACTTGATCGAAGATTGCGTGTGGGGAGATGAGGGACAAATCTTTCGGCCAAGTATGAAGGGCCTAGATCGTGCAAGCTTTTATGTACCACACAGCAGATTTTGAATTGAATTAGCTGTCGAATTGGTAACCAGTGTAGTATGTCGAGAAGAGGTCGGGATGGTGATCTGGAGGGGGCATTTAACACCAGTCTTGCGGCGGTGTTCTGCACTACCTGGAGCCTATTTAGGATGCCCTCATTTGCTGCTAGCAGTAAACCGTTGCAGTAGTCCAGGCGACTCAGTACAAGAGCCTGGACCAGCGTCTTCCTGGAACTGTCTGGCAAGAGTGGGAACACTTTCCGGAGTAAACTGATGACACGAAAACAGGACCCCACTATGGTGTTGGTATGATGTTGTAATGTGAGGTTCTGGTCCAGGCGTACCCCCAGATTTTTTACCACCTGTCTAGGGAGAGGAGCCACACCCAGACTGACTGGCCACCAATCTGGGGTCCACGATATTTTGGCTTCTCCAAACAGCATGACCTCGGACTTCCCCACATTACATTGGAGGAAGTTTTTGGCCATCCAGTTGGAGACAGCTGTCATGCCATCCGAAAAAGGCTTGTCTTACAGCTGGAGTAAAGGTTTTAAAAGTAAATAACAACTGAGTATCATCAGCGTAAGATATGGGTACAAAACAGTTCTCATAATTCCGGCCAAACGGGCAACATAAACGTCGAACAACTTGGGGCTGAGACAGGAGCCCTGAGGGACCCCTTTGGTGATTTTCGACGGAGCAGAGCGGAATGCCCCCATATTCACACACTGTGTACGATCCGTCAGGAAGCTCGTAAACCAAGCTAGAGCTGAATTTTCCAGACCAATCTCCTCAAGCCTTTTGAGAAGGATGGCATGAGATATGGTGTTGAATGCTGCTGATAAATCCAACAGCACCAACACCGCAGACAGACCCTTATCTACGGCCATACGAATATTATCCATGACAGATAATAGAGCGGTTTCGGTGCTGTATTTTGGCCTGAACCCTGATTGAGAATGGTCCAGGCACCCGGCACGCTCTATGAAGTTTGAGAGATGATAATTGACATGCTTCTCAGTTAATTTACCTAGGTAGGGTAGTAAAGATATGGGCCTTAGATTGGACATGTCTGACCAGGGAGCGGAAGAATTTTTCCTAATCGGCCTTACTAGAGCTTTCTTCCACTCTGATGGAACTGTACCCTCTGATAAAGAGAGATTAATCAAGATCTGGATCGTCGGGCTGAGTGTGTCACCTATTGTGCGCATCACTCGGGCAGGGACGAAGTCAGTCGGGCATCCTGACTTACTGTGCTAATAAGGTTGTTAACCTTATCCACCAAGATCCCAGGTAGGATGGATATTTTGATAGAACTAGTGGCTGCATTCTCCTGAGAAGTGCCCTGGGGCGGATCACTAATTTGGTCTCTATGTCTTGACTGAACGATCTTAACATAGATCGAGTCAATTTTGTTGGAAAAGTATCCGGAGATGTCATCACAGAGTTGTTGGGACATAGTCTCTGGGCTTTCACAGGCTATTGGTTTAGTGAAAGTTTGGAGAATCTGATATAATATTTTTGGGTCCTTGCCTGCCACATCTAATTGAGAAGTAATATAATATTTCCGCGCTGCTCTAATATTTTTATGGTAACTTTTTAGGGCAGCATGATAGCGAGTCTTATCTGCTGTTAGATGGGAGGTTCTCCAGGTCTTCTCTAGTTTCCTGCAAACTTTTTTTTCAGACCGCAATTGATCAGAGTACCACAGTTCCTGACGGTGAGTAGACCGCCGATTGCACATTCTTATAGGGCCAATAGAATTTACTGCGGCCTCTATAGCTGTGTTAAATTTAGAAAGTGCGTTCCCAGTGTCATCTGATATAAGATATCTTTATGACTGAGATCCGATCCGCCAGAGACAGTGGTAGGAGTCGCCATCTATTTATTTGTGTGACTAGAGCTGCATACGCTGCTCCGTAGTTTTCAGAGATAACCACTCCCGGATCTCTATGAATCCATACCCCTAAATACTTAACGGGGTCTGCTGACCATATTAGCGGGTACTCAACTGTAGGTGGCTGTGTTATGGTCGTCACCGGGATGATGACGGATTTGTCCCAATTTATGGTGAGACCAGAGAAAAGGCCGTACTTAACATATTCTAGGAGGATAGTGGACAAAAAACGTTGCGGTTCCCGGACATATAGGAGCATATCGTCCGCGTACATTGAAATCCCTACAGGCCTGCTGTTGAGGTGAGGGCCGCCTCTCTGTGTAGTTGCCTAATTTTACATGCTAGGGGTTCCAGCACTATGCAAATAAGAGCAGGGAAAGAGGACATCCCTGCCGGGTTCCCTTGCCGATATCGAATGGTTCTGACGTTTAACCACCTACGCGGATCCTCGCTGATGGATCAGTGTACAGAAGGTGAGGCGCTAGAATGTCTGCGTACGCTTTATAAAATTCGCCCGTTAGGCCGTCAGGGCCGGGTGCTTTTTCGTTCGGGAGTGCCCGGATGGCATCCTTCACATCTTCCTCGTCTATCGGTAGGCTAAGATATTTTTGATGCACATCGAATAGCCACGCACATGCGATGTCGCCCAGATAGTCGGAAATAGCCTGTTCATCTACCCTGCCCTGTGATGTGTACAACGTTTCGTAAAAATGCCGGAATTGGCCTACTATTGCAGTGGAGGAGTAATGTATCTGTCCATCTGCGTCGACAATGCGTTCCACTGGGGATTGGCATGTCCTACTCTGTAGTCTACCAGCCAGCTCTCTACCCGGCCTGCCTCCCTCGCCATATCTCCTGGCTACATATCTTTTTTACATATATTTCACCTCTGTCTCTGCTAACTCGTTGTACTCATCAATACATTCGTGAATACTAGCCAATATGTCAGAAGAAGGTGTACTCTCATACTCGGTTTCTAGCTCGCGGAGTTTCCTTTCTATCGTACTTAGTGTGCCTCGTAAGTCTTTCAAGATACCCGCCGAGGTGCTGATACATAAGCCCCTGATCGTGACCTTAAAGGCCTCCCATAACGTCTCTGGACTCTCTACTGATCCCACATTTGTCTCAAAATACTGGCAAATACCAGTTTTTATGGTGTCTGCATATGTTGGATCTAGAAGCGACTCCGCTCTGAATCGCCACGTAAATGGTTTGTGTGGATTTTGCGGTATTATCAGATTGAGGAACACCGGGTTGTGGTCTGAAAGCGTTCTCGGGAGATTGTGGACATCTGTAACCCACTCCGTTGCCCCTTCGCTTAATAACCAGTGATCTAGCCTAGACCATCCATTGGTCGCTGGCGTTATGTGTGTGCCGGCTAACACCCCTTCATGTTGTTGTCGCCAAACGTCCGTCAGGCCGAACTCCAGCATGCCATCACATATGCAATGTGCCACTTTCATCATCCGGGCACCTTGCAGGTTGGATTTATCAATTTTGGGGTCTAGATGTGTATTAAGGTCTCCCCCCCATTTGACTGCTGTTTCAGGCCATGTACGCAATACTCTATACATATTCAAGTACGTGCTCGTGTCATCCACTACCGGGCCATATAGGTTAATGATTGTCACCGGCACATTCCCCAATTTTCCAAATACCATCGCCCAGCGACTTTCCTAGTCTGTACTGGTTTGCAATGCTGTAAATACTACGCCTCTTTTTACTAGAATTAGGACCCCTCTCGCATATGAAGAGTATGAGGATGCTAATCTATAGGACGCCCAGTTTCTAGCCACCCTGTCTTCAGTTGTCTTGGTTAGGTGAGTTTCTTGTAGTAACGCAATTTTCACATTGTGCCTGTCTAATTGCGCCAACACGTGTCTGATTTTCTGTGGTGTATTCAGCCCCCGGACATTCCATGTGGCATAATTATATGAGGTCCCCATCATGTGCTGTGTGGTATGAAACTGCAGTGCCTAGCATGTGTAAAGTCCCTGAAGCGCTTGCACTGCTCAGTGCCTTGTAGTGCTATGTTCACCAAATAGCTAACCTTAGGCTTACAACAAACATGTCCCCCCCTCTCTCCCTGCTCCCACTTCAGCATTCCCAAACTGCTAAAGACATATCCTATCATTAACACCCCTGACAACTTTAACTTGAAAACACATGTTTTCCGTCGGGGAATACCCATCAGGGGTCGCAGCGGCTGCGTCCACTCCCTGTTACGTAGGGAGAGGAGCCATCGATCAACAGTCATTTCCTCCAACCCTGTATATTACAGCATCCCAAACTGGCATGTTACATAGCTCAAAAAACTGTCCCGTTTCCCCCCTCGGAACTGCTTCAAAAAACAAACATTGCCACCCGCCCATGTCCTCAGGCATGTGGTATACATTGCCTCACATGTGCTTACTCATACACCGCCTTACTGTTCATTCATCAATGTCCGATGTTGGAGAAGCAGAGGATTGTTGTCGCCGGTTCCGCAGCGTTCGTGCATGTTCCATCGCGTGCTTCGGGTTCGCGAATATTTTCCCGTCTTCCATTGTGCCAATTCGCAACCGTGCGGTGTAGAGTATTGTGTAGGGAATTTCTTCTTTTTGAAGTAGCTTTTTGACGTTCTGAAATTCCTTGCAGGCTGTTTGCACAGTGGCTGTGAAGTCAGGATAGAATGATAGTGCATTCCCTCAGGATAGAATGATAGTGCGTTCCCTTGGTAAGTTATTGAACCTTTCTGCCTGGTTATGCGCAACACCGTGTCCCGATCTCTAAAATTTAGTAAGCGGGCTATTATAGGCCTTGGTGGGGTCCCCGGTGGGGGCCGCGCTGCTAAGGACCTGTGTGCTCTTTCAACCGCAAATAAAGGTGACAGTTCATCCTGTCCACACACTTCTTGTAGCATCGATTCCATATAATCTTCCAGGCGTCCCACATTCGTAGTTTCCGGCAGCCCCAGAACACGAATATTGTTGCGACGGGACCTCGCTTCGATGTCCTCGTTCTTAGCCTGGATAACTGCCAGTAGTTTTGTAATGTCCGACATCTTCTCCGCTACTTGTCGCAGTCCATCTTCCGTGTCATTTATGCGTTGTTCTGCTTTTCCAATGTGCACTGCATGCTTATCCAATTTTGCGGAAAAATTATTCATCCTGCCATTCAGTGCTTCTATCTTGCCATCTATGGCCTGAAGGCTCGCCTGTATGGCCGCCAGCGATTTCTCCAGGACTGTGGAGGGTGGCGGCACCGTCTCTGATTCAGTGGGCGAGTTATGTACGTTACCCCAGCCAGCCGCTACTCTGCTCCGTCTCGGCCTGTGCAGTCTCTTCGCGCAGGGCGCTTGCGTGGCTGCTCTCCCCGGCCTCCCGCTGCACCGCCGCACCTCCCCAGTGTCACCTGCAGTGAGCTGTCACCCCAGTGCCAGTGTTTCCGCGCTGCTCGTCCGCCAGGCCGTTTGCCGGCCCTTTGATGTATGCCGATTCTTCGAGGGCTCTCCCGGACTCCGATCCCGGTCTGCTCTCTTACCGGTGCGCCGCCATTTCTCTCTGACCTTGACGGCCTCCTGGCTTCAGAAGTCAGCCCTCACGGACTGCGATGGCTCGTACCGGGTATTTTCAGAACCCGCTTAGTTCCAGCAATGTAGTCCCAGAGGTTGGGGCAGGATATTTGTAGGATGTCCACAATGGCTAGCAGAGCTACACTACTGTGCGGCCATCTTGCTGAGCTCCAAGCCACGCCCCCAACTCCACACAAGGTTATGTATAAAAATAGCCTTTGTATTACAACCAACACATTAGATAAAAAAAACACTCACTTTTACAATGTGCCAACAGGCACGGGCAGAATTTACAGGGGATATGTACATGACAGGGCCACATGGACCACTGTCAGGAATATGCACTTTTAGGTTTAGCATACTTGTTGGAATTAGCACTTAGAACATAGAATATAAAATCACTGTAGCACAAAATAGGAAATAGAGCACACAACCAGTAATCACTGGTAACAGGTAAGTACCACCTACGCAACCCTAACCACCTTAGGAGAATGTCACGCAGGGAACCAGGACCTTACTAGCAACACCTGTACTAGAAAGAACAACCACCTAAGTATCACTATACATTTAGGGGTATAGGCATGAACACATTACACATGATGCATCACAACATTCAGAGGTGTAGGGAAGAAAACACATGATGCATAAACATACATTTAGCTGTGTAGGGAAAAGCACATGACGCATAAAAACACATTCAGAGATGCAGCACAGAACAATTGCGCAGAAATCACATAAGCCACAACCTGTGACTGTCCCCAGGTCAACTGACCTCTCTGGGGCTAGGACGCCCTGTGTCCCAAATGTCAGGGCAGGATGCGCAGGCAGCCAAAGGGATTGCACAAAACCTAAACGTGGCAGCTGCCCACTAAGTGCTGGGCAGCTGAATCCAATGGGCAGAACACACGCGAGAGCCTCGTGGGCTCGAACAACCACTGGGGTCTTAGGAGCTTCAGGGGCTCCGGAAACAAAATGGCGCCTTCAGGGGAGTCCCTCCTCTGGGGACTCGAGACAAGCAACAGCTCAGGAGCCTCGTGGGATCGAAGGAATGTGGCCCCCAATGGTGGAGTCCCTCTCGGGGGACTCGAGATAAACAAATGTGGCACCCCAGAGCCTCTCAGGGCTAGCCACACAAATAGGCCGCCTTGAGCCTCTCAGGCTCTTACTCAAATATGCCCCCGGAGACCTTCAGGCTCTCACTCAAATATGCCCCCTGAGCCCCGTGGGCTCTTCTGCCGCAACACTGCCCAGAGCGGAGGAGCGACCTCGGGGACGCCCGCACTCACCGGCTGTCTGGGGAGGTGGCGGCTCCTCGCGGCGTCGGCTCCTCTCCGCCGGGTTTCTCCTGGCGGCGGCGGCGGGGCTCTCTCCTCGGGAGAGCCTCGCTGGAGGATGGGCTTCTTCTCGCCGGGCAGGAGCGCGGGTGGCCTCCCGTCCGCCTCCTGGTTCCTCTGCTTCTCCTCTCGACCAATCAGAGTGCGGCGCGGGCGCTGGGTCCAATCCAAGTGCGGCTCCGCTAATGACGCTGCGGTGCTGCTTTCTCGGTGGCCAGGGAGAGCTCGGGGCTGCTGCGGTGATTTTCCCGGTCTACGAGGGGTCAGCTCCCTCGAAATTAGCAGAATAACGCGGGGTGGGAACCCGCTCGGACAATGGGCAAAAGTACCCGGGCACAACAATGGCAAGAAGCGGCAAATGAGCGTGGTTTGCTCCCGCGCCGCAAGACTCAGTAAACACGGGGAAAATGCCGGGTGGGCACCGGCTCGTGATTCGGCTATCACTCGTGAGGAAACTGCTGCGAAGGCCCCACTCGCTCCACCTCTCCTGGGGTCAGAGGTACAGGGCGTCAGGAAGGGGAAAACAAGGTGCCCTTAGGACGCAGAAATAAAGCGCCTCCCAGGCGCTTGGCAAACAAAGTCACCAGGTCCAGGCAAAGTCCTTCAGGATGTGGGGGGGCAAGGCTGGGCCCAGAGCCAGCTCACAGGGTCCTCCTAGGCAGGGAGGCAATCCCCAGTGGCCGTCCTTCTGGCGCCCAGCAGCAGCAGGTCCCCCTCTCCAGTAAGATCAGCAAGAGAACATATTGTAAGAGGTCACAGCCTCTTTTTATACAGTAAATCCCTTTGTTTCAGGGTGCAGGGTGGGGGAAAAAACAGTCGCAGCTGGTTTTGGAGCACTTTGTTTTCCTCAGCCATCCTTTCCTTTCACTCGCCAGGCTAGGGACATTAGACGCACCACAGGGTGCGGAGCCAGCATTGTGTGGGGAAAGCCCAGCCCTATTCATGTCCCAGGTGTACTCCTCCCTCACATCACTCATGCTAACACTCACCACCGGGGCAGACCCATCATGACTCATGGAGCCAGGCTCACCAGCCAGCTCCAGCCAATCACAAGACAGACACAAATTACACCAACATGCCAACTTCTAGAAGTGGCACTTCCACACTAGACACAATCACGCCGCATGCATCATTGCGCAGCATTTAATCACACGAGTCTGCACATACCATACTCGCACCTGCACTCCCCACGCATCAGTAACTACCAGGGCACATACATTCCCCATGCATTCCTATGGGAGGGCAGGCCAACCTCACCACACGCATGCACTTTACCCTGAGACACAGTGGTAAAGTGCACAGAAACCAAAAATCACTATCACCAGGTCACCATTAAAAAGCAAAACGTTCAGGGGTGAACCTGCCAGAAGGGCCAAGTCCAACACAAATTACTAAGGTATAATTAAACAATAAGTGTTTACCTTTCTGACTTGTTGCCCATGTCAAGCTCTATGAATCCTTAGGGCGTGCATTGTATGCCTTCTCGTCAGTGTTCTTGAACCACTGAACAGCAGTTAGTTGTACTGGATGAACCTATCTAGCTGTACAGTGCCGCTGTTAAAAAAACTACAAAAACCTACTTACCTTCTGGCATGGTCTCGTCTTTACAAGTGGCGACGAGTGGAGAAGACACATCCTGCTATATCGTATACTGTGGCATAGGTGCGGTGAATTTCTTCTGAACCTGGCTTGATGATTTTCGTGGTTCCTGTCCTTCGAGCTGTAATTGAAGCTTCGTCGGTTCTACTCCTCAGTATTCTGGACAGTTTCGCCAAGATTTGATTTTTCTCGGCATTTCCTTCTGTTTTTGGCTGATTTGTAAGACTATGTGTCATTTTCTTTGTAGTTTTCGGACATGACGTTTCCTGCGTGCAGCTCCTCCTGCTATTGTGATAACGCTTCTCCTGATGACGTTTGCTCTGGCAAAACTCCCTGAGTATGCTTCCTAGCCTTGCTACCCTTCAATGTGGAAGGTCTAACTTTTCCCCCCACATAGTGCATCATCGGGCCATGCTGGTGACGATTTTGGATTTGGATTCCTTTCTACTTGTTTCCAACGCGTGCAGTTTGCTTTCCAAGTCTTCTTTTACATGTGCAAAACTTCAAAACCTGTGATGCCTACGGAGATGTCTACACTAATGGGCACACCTAAACGATTAGTTTTCACATCCAGGTAGGATAAGCTTGTTGGTTGCGGGGCCAGGCACACCCTGACAATTATGCACCATCTGGCCTGTTGATTTCCGTTGACAGGCACGCCTTGACTATTTTGCAGGTTTTATACTTTCATGTTATGTTCTCTTGGTGTGTTGACAATATTTGAGTCAGCCGAATTAGCACAATTGTAATTTCTCGTGGGTGACGTAATTTGTAAGACTTAATGTACCTTCTATGTACAGTCACCTATATTACAAGTTTGAGTATTTGTCTTGTACATCTTACGTATTTTAATATCAATTTACTATTTATCACATTATTTTGGTTCCCTTTACTCACTCAATAGCAGTTCATACTACCTCCACCATTATGCAGTTTGACCCACCCAGCAAGTTCTTGCAAAACAAAGGGGAACCACCTATCCCATGGACTAGATGGAAAGAAGAGTTTATCACATATTTGAAGACAATCGATGGAGAAAGAATGTCGACGGAAAGAAAGAAAAACATTTTTCTGCTTTGTTTAGGTTCAGAAGGTCAAGTAGTTTATAGAACTTTGCCTCTTGTTAGATCTGGGGGTGATTACAATGCATATGATGAATCCATATTGCGTATTGAGAACCGTTTTAAGCCCACTACTAGTGTTGCTCTTAATTGGTTTAAATGATATACTAGAGCTCAAGAAGAATGGGAGAGTTTTGATGAGTTCCTTACAGCTTTGCGCACATTATCCATAAATTGCAATTTTGGTATGATTACAGATGAAATGATCAGAGACCAAATTATAGTTCATGTCAAAAGTAAAAAAGTGCAAGAGCAATTATGAAAAATGGGTGACCCTAATTTGGAGGCTGCTATTAGTACTGAGAAAGCCTTAGAACAGTCAGAAAAGAGGATGAAGTCTCTTAACAAGAACATTAAAACCACTGTCTCAGAGATGTTAATAGTGTTACCCCTGGGACCTCTAGAAATCTTTCTGGTTATAAGAATATTAACACCACAAGTTTCATTGCTTCAGATGTGGTAATCCTGGACGTATCACTTCTTTTCCACGTTGTCCCGCCATTGAGCAGTAGTGCAGTAAGTATGGGCGGTTGGGACACTTCTCCATGATGTGTAAGGATGTGAAAAAAGGCTCTTTTGTAAATTCCTCCAAAGGAAAGGTTTCATGTGTTTCTGGTAAGTCTCAGGTTGATGATGACACGCAGTGGAGTGTAGAAATAGGTATAGTTGTTTCTATTCGTGGTTTCCCGATGACTCATTGGCATCAAACATTGGACCTCCTAAATCTCTAGTGCACATATTGGGTAGAGAACATGAGTTTATGGCGGATTCTGTTTCGCCTTGGACCATCAACACTAGAAAATATTGCATTCAATATTTTGGTGATTTAGTAGACCTAGATTCTCTTGTGGAAACTAACATTATTGCAGTTCGATGGATCCAAAATCGACATTATAGGTTGTAAAGAACTAGTAAATGAATTTAAAGAGAGAGCAGCCCCCATTAAATTGTATGTGGATATTAAAGGCGTGAATGTGTTGGGTTGGCAGGATCAAGTCAAACTAGGCATAATTTTGAATCACAGAAGTAAAGAGCCTGTGTCCATTGTTGCTCAGTGTTCCCACGATACCGATTTTTCCAAACTTTATCCCAATGTTTTTTCGGAGAAGCTTGGAAAATTAGTTGGTTGCAACCATAAGATTAAAGTCAAGGAATGATCTGTCTCTGTCAAGCAAAAGCTTAGAGGACTCCCCATTATTGGGAGAGAAGAATAGAAAAACATAATGCAAGAAATGATTCAAGTGGGCATTATTGAAGAGATAGTCATCAGCGTGGGTTTCTCCCATTGTTTATGCCCGTAAACCTGATAATAATCTGAAACTCTGTGTGGACCTGAGGGCACTAAATGCTAATTTAGTGATTGATTGTCATCCTCTACACAACATCAATGAGATGGTGTGTATGTTGGAAGGAGCATGTATTTTCTCCATGTAGGATTGCCATTCAGCATATCCTCAAATTGAACTTACAGAAGATTCCAGGAAATTCACTGCGTTTATAACACCACATGGATTGTTTCAATTTAAACGGATGCACTTTTGCTTAGCCTCAGCGGCATCCATGTTTCAAAGGGCAATGTACCATATATTTAAAGATGTAAGTGATTTTGTTAAGTGTTTTCAGGATGACATACTTATTTTTTCAAAGAACATTTTAGTCATGTCAAAAAAGGGTGTGAAAAGTTGGAGAGATATGGTTTGACACTCAAGGCAGGGAAGTACAAATGTTTTTGCGAATCTGTCGAATATCTAGGACATACTCTATCAGGTAGTGGTGTTGTGCCTAAAAAATCCTTGGGAGATGCTATTGTCAAAGCACCCTCACCTGATGATAAAGAAACGCTTCAGTCTTTTTGTAGGTTTGTGTGAATACTATAGTAAGTTTGTACAAAACTGTGCCACAAAAATAGAACCTCTTAGAGAGTTGACTAGGAAAAATACTGAATTTGTGGGGTCAGAGAGACAAGAATCAGCATTTCAGCAGATTAAGTGAGAAATTGTGGAAGTTTCCACTCTCAAATCCTTTTGTTTGAACAAAATGTTTATTATCAGTGTATCAAGTTTGTACGGTTGGGCAGTGTATTGATTGAGTCAAAGAAGTAGTAAGGTAGAATGGTGTGTGGCGTTTGCGTCCAGGACCCTCTCAGAAACCAAGAGAAGGTATGCTGTAATTGAAAGAGAACGTATGGCCTGTATTTGGGCCATTGAACGCTTCCGGAACTATGTGTGGGGTAGCAAATTTCTGCTTAGGACTGATCACAAGCCCCTTGTAGGGATTGTATCTCCGGTGCGGGTTGGGGATGTGTGGAATTTCTCTGCACGTATTGCAAGACACACTTCCAGGTTACAAGAGTACACTTGTGAGGTAGAGTTTGTTCAAGGTAAGAGCAATTTTACTGTTGATTGTCTGTGAAGGTTGCTCTGAAGCAGTGATTTTCACAAGAAGCAAGATATGGAAATGATGGCAACTGTCAAGGATTTTGTCTCAACAGAATTTTCGGGGGTGTCTGAAATTGAGTGGAAGAATTAAATGTGTAATGATATTATATGTCAGTTGATTATGAAGTATTTGAGATAGGGTTGGCCCGAAGAGAGATGTGCCACTTCAGAGAGGGGCCCATTTTGTCCATTTTGTCAAGTTTCCAATTAGATTGAGGAAGAGGGTGACTTACTGTTCAAGGGAGGCAAGATCATTCCTCCTAGGACTTGCAAAATACAATTTTACAACTTGGTCATGAGGGACATTTGGGAATGTCTTCCATGAAACGCCTTATTAGAACACATTTTTGGTGGCCTGGCCATGATACAATGGTTGTCAGAACGGTTAGGAAGTGTTCTGAGTGCATTAACAGTGACAAGAGGCTTAGGGTGTTTTCTGCCCCTCTTAAGCCGGTGACTTGGCCCGAGTCTTCCTGGCAAAAAGTGGCATTTGACATTTCTGGTTCCTACAAGTGCCTGCCATCTGATCGCCGTTTGCCCTCGTTTTAGTAGACTAGCATTCTAAATGGCTGGAAGTTAAGCTTGTGGCCAATGCTACTTCTCAAGTGGTTATTACATTTTTCAAGGATGTTTTTGCTAGAGAAGGATGCCCAGAAGTGTTGATAATGGACAATGGTGTGCAACTCACTAAACATAAAATGGAGGAATTTTGTCACTACTGCCCTTTATGAACCTAGGGGAAATGGTCAGGTGGAAAGGTTCAAACCTGTGCTTAAGGAGGGTATTGAGTTGGCCAATAGGTCCACTTAACCTTGGAGGGATGTTTTGAGAAGAAAATTGTGGATGAACCACATTACTCTTCACTCTGTTACTGGGATGAGTTCTTTTAGGCTTTTGAAAGGAAGGGATCTTGTGTCTGATATTTGTCCGTGGTGAATAAAGAAATCCACCCAAAATGTTGATGATGTTGAGT
Source organism: Lissotriton helveticus (assembly GCF_964261635.1). Classification (NCBI taxonomy): domain Eukaryota; kingdom Metazoa; phylum Chordata; class Amphibia; order Caudata; family Salamandridae; genus Lissotriton; species Lissotriton helveticus. Next base: position 623,811,845 of record NC_136057.1, read on the forward strand.
TGAATGTTATTGCTGGTAGAGTGAAAGAGAAGCAAGGAAAAATGAAGGAGATTTTTAATGAAAAATGGAGCGTGAGAGTTCCTGATTTTGCCATTGGTGAGTTTGTTAGAATCAAGAAACCTGGTTTCTTGGTGAAAGCTAATTCTAAATGTGGCCATCCCATTAAAGTGGTGAAGGTTTGCAATAATAGTGTGGCTACTCAGGATGGATAGCAAAGTGTGGAATGTGAGAAGAGTGGACAAATGTAGATGCAATGAAGATTGTAAGACTTTGTTGGGTAACAGTTTGGCATCCAGGAGTTATTAGACTATGGCTTCCAGAGTCAAAGTAAACAATAGAACCAAGTGTTTGCCAGCAAGGTATAAATCTTAGATGGTACATCCTTCGGTATTTATTTTACAGTTCCACCTAGTTCTTTTTTTCTTTTCCTTGTTCACTTTTTTTGTAATGTTATTGGGGTAAGATGTGTTACATTCATGCTTTTACCTTTCTCTCTTGTTGCTCATGTCATGTTCTAGGAATTCGTAGTGTGTGCAATGTATGCCTTCTGTTCAGTGTTCTGGAACCACTGAACAGCAGTTAGTTGTACTGGATGAACCTATCTGGTTGTACTGTGCCATTGTTAAAAAAACTACAAAAATCTACTACTTACCTTCTGGCATCGTCTTGTCTTTACAATTAGGTTAAAGACACAGGCCAGGAAGTTCTCAAGGGAACTGGTTATAAATCAAGTAAACATCAGGAGAGCAGAGGAGCTTGCGGCATTGCATGAAGCTTTCCTCCGTCAACCATACCCGAGAGCAGTTATTGGAAAATATGCTTTCAAGAATATCCTAGGAGTCAGGCTCCTAACGCCTTTAAGGGAATACAGGGCACACCGGAAGAACTGGGCACAGGGACATGAGCAATGTATGCTGTGTCAATACCACTCCAAATCAGTTGCCCACATAGTATACTGTTTTGCAAGCCTAATACAGCCAAGGCAAAAGTATCTAAGGCCAATCTTTGTGCAGCATGAGACAAGAACATGCAAGCAGGTTCTAATACTTACCTATACCACAGTGATTCCAAAGGAACTAGCACAGTTTGGCAAATTCTTCTTGGAAACAGGCAAACCTCTACAAGAGATTGGACAAACAACAAGAGCTGCCTGTCAGGGGATTTTTATCCTCGACCTATGAACTGTTTTCGCTGTGCCTGGCATACCTTGAACCCTATCCTTGGACCCCGTCGACCTGGATGAACCTTTCTGCTATTTTATCCTGCCATAGTTGATTCTGGAAGTCCAAAGCTAGCTTTCGAAAAAAAAAGGCTGTGGTAATCTTATACATTGTGGTTCTGAAATTCTGGACCCTACCGTTGTCCCGGTATCGAGGTCCAATACTCGTGTCCCGAAACATCAACGTACCATGACGAATTTGGTATCGACGAACCGATAATGATTAGGACATCATTCCTATGCATTTGCGTCATGATCGAGGCATGCTAACACCCCTGAATCGTAGTTTCCGTCCCGACCCCCCAGACTCCATTTTGTAAAACGGTATCCATCTTGTGTCTTGCCCTCATGATAAGTCAATTAAAGGTCGAGCTTGATCTAAAAGGACACGTCCACCTTCCCTGACCCCCCCTGACCTGTCCCAACTGACTCCCTTGCCTCCAGCCAAACCTGTTTAGGCAGCTCCTCGCCCAGTGGCCAAACACGATAGCATCAATGCACAACATACCACAAACCATTCACCACATACAGATCATGTTTTCTACACACATACACACCTGTCCACGCTCCCTGTTTATGGCCAGTTTTATGACTAGGAGGTGCCTTCTTTTATTGGGGTTTCACCGATATCTGATGGGAGTTCCGGGCCTGGCTAGGTAATCTATCACGAATTGGACATCTAAAATACGGGCTTGCCTACATGACTTCGCTCTTTTGTATTATTGTAGAAATATGTATATAGCCATATCATAAACTCAAGAATTCTTGCTTGCAGCTAATATTTGTGTATATAAGGAGAAGGCTGGTTCTGTAAAAACGAACAGTCTCCTGAGAACACATGACCCGTGCTTGTCGTGCTTCTAGGACACCTGTTACTTGGTAGCTATCAATAAAACTTGATCTCTGACTGCGACTAGAAGACTCCGTGTTTCTGTGGTCCGAAACAAGGGGGAACTCAGAGGTCTTCGGGTGTTATTCCCTGACACCACCGGGTTCTTAAAAACCCGGCACCTCAGTTGGCGCCCAACTCGGGGCGGTATCAAGCGGCGACGGTCCAAGCCAGATGTTCGTGAGGAGCTTCGTGTGAAAATTCCGGAGGACGGCCAGCCACTTCAGTGACCCCTGTATGTCGACGTGGTTCCGAAGGTCTTTGCTGCGAGGTTCCCCGCGTCCCGACGGCTACGAAGGACTGCTGCCCTGACTATCGCCTTGTTTTGGACCCAGTGATCCTTGGTAGAGCGAAACGATAGACGAGTCTTCTAGCGACGTCACCGATCTTCAAATACTTCAGTTAAGTATAAGTGGAGCGTCTCCCAGTCCTTAGTTTGTCCTTAGTTTTTGGTATCCTTGAGATACGCTTTGATTTGGTACTTGCAAGCCCCAAAGCCGAAGGACTTGTGTATTCACGAGAAATATCGTAACAGATAATCCTTTGAAGTTTGAAGCTAGACTAGTGAGCAAAGATGCCTGGTTTTAGCAGACTTGGAAACTTGTTTTGTCTTGGTTATAGTAAGGACTCCCGATTAGAGGATTCCTGTCCGGTTCCTCTGATTGGAACTCCAACATATGAGCTCTATGTAAAGCACGGCGTAGGTCCTATCACATATAATGAAGTATGGATAAAATACACCCGCAAGGATGGTGTTTTACAATGGCCCCAATATGGTAGTTTCGACTCAGAAATATTAGATAACCTAGAGGTCAAATTATTCAAGAGAAAAGCCCGGCCGGCGATGTTTGACTCTTTCCGCTTATGGCGCAAAGAAGCCAAACAGAAAGAAATAAAATTAGCAAAAAAGAATAAAAGAGGTATGTCAATGGTGCAAGCTGCCGTTGCATACAGGGATAACGAGGAAGAGCAGGAAAACGAACAAATACTTCGGAGCAAGAAACTAGCAGTAGATAAATGCTACCCGATGTTGCCAAATAAGGGACAAGGTCAAGAGGAGAGATCCGAGAAAGATCCATTAATGTCCCACTTATTAAGCTCACCTCCACCGTATGCGTTAGACGCTACTACAACGCCAAAGCGTTTTTCTATACCACGCCCCGGCGCACGAAACACAGCTCTTGCACACACGCCAGCTACTCTTCAGCTGGTTCCTACTTCTCCGGCGCAGCCTTCTCAAAGGCCGCCATCTTTGCTACATACTCCATCTACTTCTACGACTTTGCCTACAGCTCCAGCTATTGTCTATGATACTACGTCTGCTACTACTTCAACTTCATCTGCTTTTGCCTCTACTTCTTCTTTGCCTCAGCCTGTTTTTTCCGATGCACTTGCCCCTCCGCAAGCTTCTCCTTCTATTAGACAAAGAGTGACAGGTACCGTCACTGGTCTGCTTTCACCTTTCTTCGGGTCGCCTAAAACGACCCCTAAAACAGAACATAGACAGTTACGTAGTCAACTGCCTGATTACGAGGAAAGAAAAGTGCTGAATGAACTAGCCCGTAAATGGATTACGGATACTGTTAGATATGATGTTCAGTCTGTTATGGAAGTTTTCCGTCAATGGAATGCACCCACTCAGAGATACGTATTCGAAGAAATGTGTGTATATCTGGGCGAAGATGTGAAGACAAATGATCCCACATACACAATGAACGAACTATGGCGTACACGCTTTAAGTTCTATGAAGGTATGATTATAGGTGCAGATGTTGAGAAAGCGATAGAGTTATTGCTCTCTTATAGGAGTAAGGGAAACGTCTCTAGATCATGTCACGAAGACGATGCATCAGGCGGGAAAAGAGCGAAACAGTACCCCATGAGAGAGGTTCCTCCGGTTTGGAGGGAAGGTGATGCGAATGCGAATCCGCCAATTCTGCCTCATTTCCAGCGTGTATGGGTACATGTCCCCTGGAAAAGATCCGATGTCTTAGCACTCAAACAGACACTGCATGATCCTCGTAAAAACCCGACTGGGTATTATAAGGAGTTATTGCAAACTGCAAGCTCATGTATAATGAATTTAGCGGATATAGGCATGTTGTTTGGGAACGTTGTTCCACATCCGTTATGGAGCAAAATACGTCATACGAACCATGACCAAGAACTAGGTGACTCATGGGCGAACATTGCCGCTATAGATGCTAGACAAATAGGTGGTTCTAAACCTGAGCCGTTAATAGCTGAACTTCCCGGTAGAATTATCACGTACATGAAGACGATAATGCCTGAAGTACGCGTAAATTGGGACAAGCTATCTGCGTGCAAGCAGAAGAAAGATGAGAATGTGTCTGACTTTTTCACAAGATTTGAGGAGACTTTCACCGATCATAGTGGTCAGGATAAGGCTACCGAGGGTGGTCAAAGATTGTTTGTAGACAAATTCGTACATAATTTAATCCCTGAACTGTGTAATAAACTGAAAGATTCAGAGAGTGCTTGGGCTGTCTCTACGTCAGCTCAAATTTTAGCTACAGCCCAGTACTATGAAAATAGGCGCAAAGACGAGCTAGATAAAGTCGACAAAAAGACAAAAGATTTAAAAACTAAAGTTCTTCTCCAGCAAGCTTATCCGCCTCGTACGGCTAGTCAGCCCAATTATCAACCACAACAGCAGTATTCGAGAAACTCGCAAGGGAACGAGTTTTCCCATCAGCGTATTGCTTATGGCCCGAATCAATGTGCGTATTGCAAGGAAGAGGGTCACTCTAAAGGTAATTGTCCGGCTCTTGCGCGACGTTTGAGCGGTGCTTCAGGTGTAAGGGGAAGAGGTGTTCAACATGCCCCTAGAGGTAGGGGCCGTGGAAATTTCACCCAGAATACCACTCCTTTTCCGCCTCAGAATTCGATGAACAGCTTTGACCAACAGAATAATGCGTCGTCCAGGTCAGCTCAGTACTATGCTGACGACTATTACACCGAACACGACAATGAGGGTAACGATTGCTAGGACAGCCATGGACAAAGAGAGGGAGTTATTTCAGTTCCAGTAGATCAGAATGGACCTTATGTCAAGGTAATTACCTCAGAAGTGTCAGAGCCATTTCTGCTGGATACTGGTGCTACAAAAAGTTCTATCATGCACTCGAAACTTCCTGGCGCACTTTTGTCTGGCGAAATGAATGTTTCAGTAGGTTTCTATGGCGCCCCTGTTAGAAACCCGATCTCCAGTCCTGTATCTCTTTCTATTGGCCCATGCGAATTAGAAGCACCCCTCATTTTGACAACAGGTTGCGGTGAAAATTTGTTAGGCTTGGATTTGCTAAAAAGGTTATATGCGACTTTGTACTGTTCACCATTGGGAGTACAACTTACTTTAGGTAAGAAAGTCATTTCTCCAATGTATGTGTCAAAAGAAAATATTGCAACTGAATTGTCGTGTCTTCCTGATGTACTCTGGGCAAACGGTTCTAATGATGTAGGTCGTTTGGAGATAGCACCGTATGTCATAACATTGAAAGCCAACGTTAGGTTGCCACGTATTCCCCAATACAAAATATCTAGCGAATGTGAAAAGGCGTTATTGACGATTGTTTATGACCTGATTGATAAGGACGTCATTGAAGAAACTACAGGAAATGTTTGTAACAGTCCAGTCTTACCGGTTTTAAAGTGTACGGATCCTTCACAGCCCCCTGTGTATAGGTTCGTGATCGACCTCAGAGAAGTGAACAAGATAGTTATCCCACAGTTTCCAGTTGTCCCCGACATTACTGCTTTATTGACGATGGTTCCAGCTTCAGCAAATTGGTTCTCGGTGATTGACCTGAAGAACGCTTTCTTCAGCATCCCGATTGCTGAGGAGAGTAGAGATATTTTCGGATTTAATTTAGGAGGACGAAGTTTCCGCTTCAAGTGCGCTCCTCAAGGCTACTGCGAGAGCCCATCAATATTCAGTCAGGCCCTGAAAACACAACTAGACACGATTATTCTACCGAATGGTTCAACTCTGATTCAGTACGTAGACGATCTGCTGATCGCTGCGGACACTGAAGAGATTTGCAAGAAAGCTATGTTATCATTATTACGTAACTTATGTGACATGAAGCACAAAGTCTCTCTCTCCAAACTACAATTTTGCCGACAAGAAGTAACCTACCTAGGTCACATCTTGTCGAAGGAGGGAAGGAGACTGACACCAGAAAGAATACAGGCAATTACAGAACTGAGTGCCCCAAGAACACAGAGAGAAGTTCGAGCTTTCTTGGGCATTACATCGTACTGTAGACAATGGATACCGAATTTCTCACTACTAGCTAAACCCTTGCTGGCACTACTCTGCAAAGACACGCCAAATCCTATACCTTGGTCTGAAGATTGCCAGACGAGTTTCCACGAGTTGCGTGATGCATTGTGTTCGGCTCCTGTGTTGGGAAACCCCAACTACAGTAAGCCTTTTACATTATATGTTCATGAAAAGGAAGGTTGTGCATTATCAGTTTTAACACAACATGTTGGGGACAGACAGCGCCCATGCGCGTATTTTTCGGCAACTCTAGACCCTGTGGCTAAAGCCCTACCAAGTTGTCTGAGGGCTACCGCCGCAGCAGCTGTCTGCATCCGACAATCCGCTGGATTAGTCATGAACAATACTCTGATCGTTATGGTTCCGCATGCAGTAGACATTTTACTAAACAGGACAAAGACGCAACACCTTACTAGCGCTCGACTATCCAGTTACGAACTTACACTGCTAGCAAGTCACATCCACATAAAGAGGTGCGATACACTGAATCCCGCAACGTTATTACCCATTCCGACAGAAACAGACGAGATTGATAACCATGACTGCTGTTTTAGGACAGAAGAAGAGACAAAAGGGAGAGTAGACTTACAGGACACTCCCCTTCCTGAATGCAACGATACTTTATGGGTTGATGGTTCATGTTTCAAGCTGCCGAATGGTGATACGACTGCAGCATATGCCGTAACGACATTACACACCATTATAGAGACCGCGCGCATTTCCCATAATTCTGCACAAGCTGCAGAGCTAATTGCGCTTACCAGAGCATGTGTGTTAGCGAAAGGAAAGCGAGTGAATGTGTACACTGACAGCCAATACGCCTTTGGTGTGGCTCACAGTTTTGGGAGACTGTGGCGTGAACGTGGGTTTCTTACGTCACATGGTGCAAAGATACAACATGGTCAGCTAGTTAATGAACTCCTCGAGTCACTGACGTTGCCACTACAAGTTGCCATTGTAAAATGCAGTGCACACAAAAAGATTCAGGATGATGTTGGCCGCGGGAATGCATTTGCAGACGAGGTTGCAAAAGAGACTGCAAGGAACACAATGAGTCGAATGTATGTTGTAGGTCCCGCTAGATGGATTACTGATGTGGGAATGTGTGAGGACACCATCGAAAGCGTGAAATCTATACAAGCCGAGGCAACTGAGAAAGAGGTGAATGAATGGAGAGAAAGTAAGGGTAGGTTATATGCGAATGGTTGTTGGGTCGAATTGTCAGAACACCAGCGATGGCTATTACCTAACGCCTATGTACTTGCAGTAGTAACAATGGCTCATGGATTTGCGCACATCAGTTCGAAAGGAATCTGTAAGGTATTGGCCCCAGTATGGCAAAATAGCAATATCCCGAAATATGCAGAGAATGTGGTCAGAAACTGTATGGTGTGTTTGAAGTACAATCCCGGTAGGGGAACCCCAACTCCAGCTGGTCATTTTGCGCCTCCAACGTATCCGTTCGAGGTTTTACAGCTCGATTTCATTCACATGGAGAGATGCAACAATCTGAAGTATTTGCTCGTTGTTGTTTGCGCTTTTTCCAGGTGGGTGGAAGCGTACCCCCTTAAAGACAATACTGCCTTGTCAACTGCCAAAGCCCTTGTCAAAGAGTTCTTCCCGAGATTTGGCATGCCTAGAATCGTCTGGAGTGATAATGGAAGTGAATTCGTAGGACGCGTGATGAAGAGAGTGTGTGAATGTTTAGGCATACAACAAAAATTCCACTCTGCGAATCACCCCCAATCAGCTGGATTGGTAGAGTGCTACAATGGCACTTTAAAGCTCAAATTAGCCAAGATCCAAGCCTGTACAGGTCTTAAGTGGCCTGACGCCTTGCCCCTGGCACTCTTGTCAACCAGAATGACAGTCCATTCCAGGTTAGGACTTAGCCCCCATGAGATAGTGTTTGGCCGCCCAGCCAACGTCTGGGGCGTGCCAAGACCAAACAAACTCAGCGAAATAGAGCACCCCATACTGCTTGACTATTTGTGCGAATTGACAACTAAATTGCGTGTTTTACACCAACAGGTTCACAGTTCCTCTCCACCAGCCTCTGACGATCCAGGTCACTCCATCGCACCCGGCACGTGGGTCTTGGTGCGGAATTTCCAGCGCACAAACAACGGACAGCCGAGGTGGACCGGACCTTACCTGGTACTTCTTTCCACGAGATCAGCGGTTCGGGTGGAAGGCAAAAAGAACTGGGTGCACGGGACCCATTGTAAACGGGTCCCTCTGCCCCTTCCATACGACCGGTGGGTCATCGAAGGAATTGCCGACTCCGAGACAGAATCCATACCTCGTTTCATCCCTTTCAGCGATGCACGTTTAAAAGAAACTGGTACCGAAAAGGAGAGTGATCATATTTTACAAGGACTTGTGCCACAGTCTATGCAGTTGGACACTACCGAACCTGAGACATTGTTTGAAGACCACACCGTACCTGGGAAACAACGATATAATCTAAGGTCAAGACAAAGAGACTAATAAAAAAAAAAAAAAAAAATGTGATTCTCCCTTCCCCCAAGAACTATTTTTGATTTTTCAGCTCTCTCACTCTCAGGAAACTTGCTCATTTTTGATTTTCGAACCGCCATCCGGTTCTGCTGCTAGGGTCGCGGTTGAAGGCTGGGGAGTGCAACTGGGGACGTTTAGGTCAACGGTTCTGGTTGGTCCAAGGGAGTTACCCCGGACTGAACAGAGCGCACTCCCTGGCAGAACCAACCTACCACCGCGGGCAGCAACTAGAGGATGGAGTTTCCTAGGGTAAAGAGACCTACCAGACTCACGAACGTTGAAAGACAACTATGCACTGTACTGGCCAAAAGAAGGTTTTTGATAACATGTATTTTAATGTTATGTAGCATAACGATGTTTTTAACTGGTTATACTCTATTCGTATTCCAAGTTACTTTTTCAAATGACACCCGGCCACAGCCTCCTCCTACTATCTCTCCACACTACTTTCACCCTCTACCTGAACACGAGTCTACCAGAAGACTCGAATTTGTAAATAACTAATTCATTCAACTCCTACACCAACACCAGTCCATCATGAACACATCGAACTGTTGGATATGTGGACTCATGCCACACACAACGGATAAGGGTATCCCATACTTCATCCTGCCATTCAGTTATTATGGTTCTCTGTGGGCTTTCCAGACCATGTTCCTATTCGCCCTAGAACCATACCCGACCCGTTCTACTGAAAGTGATTCCAGTAACAAGGCACTAATAGCAGGGATAAGAAATATGAGTAGAGAGTTCAACACCTATCTTACGATTCCCAAAGATGAACTCACTCCGTACACTCGTTGGAACGTAACTAAATATGGGGTTTACCTGAGTAAGAGCCAGACAGCAAAGAAATCCCGCCCAGTTTGGATAGTACCCAACCGAGGTCACTTATGTTTACAAGGTATCGGCAGGGATCCCAAAGCACAATTAGGAAAGAGTATATGCACGGAAACCTATGTGTTCACTTCCCGAACTTCCCCTATACTATTAGCAGCCAAAGGCACGTATTTCGTCTGCCATGACCAAGCTTACACCTGGTTGCCCCCTGACTTCTCAGGTACATGCTTTATCGCATTCCTGCTGCCTCCCACCTACACGGCCAGAGCCGATTACCATCGGACAAGGACAGCTAGAGGTGTCGTGAGTAAAGACGACACCGCGGGTCAGGAATTCGCTGACTTCGCAAAGGGGTTTCTGCCATTTTGGGGGCCTATGGTGAACAGCAGGAATATTCGCCAGTTATCGAGGATAGTTGAATCCGCCGTGATTACAACGGCCGGAGCCCTTGGCAATTTGACGACCGAACTTCAGTCGGATCGACTTATGACACTTCAGAACCGAGTTGCCCTAGATATCATACTCGCCGATCGTGGTGGTGTGTGTAGAGTGATCCAATCCAGTTGTTGCATTTTCATCCCTGATAACGCACCGACAGTGTACCAGGCCATCTCTAAGTTACACAAGATATCTGGTTCCCTTCACGTAGAAAAAGGGGACTGGTCCTTACTAGGGTGGTTCTGGGGACTGATCGCTACATGGGGATGGAAAACACTGATCTTCATTGGGATGATCTTAGCACTTCTGTTTATGTTTTGCCTGTGTGTACAGTGCGCTCCTGCACTATGTGGCCTCTGTGCTACCTCATGTGTACAGAAGCCTGTGTCAAGGGACGAACTGAGCAACAGAATGATGCTACAACAGCACCTCCACGAATTCCTTCATACAGATTTAGACTCGGATTAACATGAATTATTGCCTTATATGAGGGCAAAAGGAGGGTCTGTGGTTCTGAAATTCTGGACCCTACCGTTGTCCCGGTATCGAGGTCCAATACTCGTGTCCCGAAACATCAACGTACCATGACGAATTTGGTATCGACGAACCGATAATGATTAGGACATCATTCCTATGCATTTGCGTCATGATCGAGGCATGCTAACACCCCTGAATCGTAGTTTCCGTCCCGACCCCCCAGACTCCATTTTGTAAAACGGTATCCATCTTGTGTCTTGCCCTCATGATAAGTCAATTAAAGGTCGAGCTTGATCTAAAAGGACACGTCCACCTTCCCTGACCCCCCCCTGACCTGTCCCAACTGACTCCCTTGCCTCCAGCCAAACCTGTTTAGGCAGCTCCTCGCCCAGTGGCCAAACACGATAGCATCAATGCACAACATACCACAAACCATTCACCGCATACAGATCATGTTTTCTACACACATACACACCTGTCCACGCTCCCTGTTTATGGCCAGTTTTATGACTAGGAGGTGCCTTCTTTTATTGGGGTTTCACCGATATCTGATGGGAGTTCCGGGCCTGGCTAGGTAATCTATCACGAATTGGACATCTAAAATACGGGCTTGCCTACATGACTTCGCTCTTTTGTATTATTGTAGAAATATGTATATAGCCATATCATAAACTCAAGAATTCTTGCTTGCAGCTATTATTTGTGTATATAAGGAGAAGGCTGGTTCTGTAAAAACGAACAGTCTCCTGAGAACACATGACCCGTGCTTGTCGTGCTTCTAGGACACCTGTTACTTGGTAGCTATCAATAAAACTTGATCTCTGACTGCGACTAGAAGACTCCGTGTTTCTGTGGTCCGAAACAAGGGGGAACTCAGAGGTCTTCGGGTGTTATTCCCTGACACCACCGGGTTCTTAAAAACCCGGCACCTCAACATACCTAGCATTTTAATATTTTGGTTGTTCTTCATTTGTATTAACTGAAAGACTACCCTATTCACTTCAGTTCAACCAATTTGCACAGGTGCAGTCTGGTCCAGTAATGATCATAGAAGCGGGTGAAACTCTCTACCAGGTTATTGCTCCTCAACCCCAGTATAATACGAGATCACTCGCTTTCATGTTTCACAATATGGACTGAACTCATAACGTAATGCTGGTTGTCGGTGTAGAGGTGCACATGTACAGTTTGGTTCAGCTGCTCATTTGCACAGGTTTTAATCCCAATCCAGTTTAGATTGCATATGCCGCTATTATATTATCTTACATATCACTTAACAGAATTATACAATGAGATTTTTTAAGTTTGATCTATTTTATGTTTGCATATTCTTTGTCGTTTTGTATTAGGAATTTTAATGGAATTAATTGTCTAAACACTTTTAATACTAATATGGCTGCAATTGCGGCATCATCTCAAAAATTGCCCATAGGGCAGATTATCATGCAAAGCTTTTGTGTGGTGGCTCCTGTACAACATTAAACTACTCCTATCTCTAGTTTTTTTTTAAAGTAGTTGTAACAGAGCATGCCATTAGACAGATGGATCATAATGTCCAAAAATGGCAGACCCTCCTCAGAAATGTTTCCAGTGAACTAGCCCCATCACTAGCACCTAGACACAAGGCATATTATTGTAACATAGAGAGAGAGACTTTCTGAGTGAAGATCACGGCTATACCTGAGTTGTAGAATGTCCACCTTTGTATGCTAAGGTACAGGGCCTACTACCAATCCCAGAGATCTTTCTTATAGAATCATTCCACTTTTGTAGAAGGAGAGGGGGTCAGGCTAATCTGTTTTATAATATGACAGGGCTTTTCATAATATATGGTTGACTGACTATGCTGACAGTATTTTTGTTAAGCATTTTTTTTCTGATTGTGGCATGAATACTGCATTTTAGAGCACAAAAGTTTAAATAAACATTTAAAACTTCCTTCATGTTAGAAGCTGGCGTTCCCGTGTGCACCGTTGATGTCAAGCACGCGACCCAGACCCCCCCCCCCGCTCCCACGTTAGGCCAAGAAAGGGCACTGTGTGAGACATCCCTGCTGCTCACCCCCCTTAGTAGCTTGACACAAGCAGCCAGGCTTATCTTCAAGGCACGAGCGTTCAGAATGTGCAACCACACCCAAAGCAATCCCAATGATGTCACCACAAATGGACTCCACACGAGTTTGGATAAAAAGAGTATACTTTATATAGAAAGATATTCGAAATGACCACACAATACAACTTCCACACATATACAATGGGTAATATTGTTTCCGGTGGGTTGGGCAGTTCCAACCCCCAACCACTGCTTCTAACCAACAGTTATGCTGACTTGTAACCGTTCTCAACAGGTTAGGTAATTTGTATCACTAGAATCACAATCGTTGCAAAATACAAGAAAATACTGCACTACTTAATAATGGGTTCCTGTACAGTGCCACAGTGAAACAATCAATGTGTAGTGTCACGATCATGTGCTAAGTCAACACAAGATAATGCAACTCGGTTCGCTACCAGTATGCCCTGTTCAATGAAGAAACACAGCAATGCGCCACGCTGCATACGTACAGTGCGATAGGAAGACAATGCAATGCATATCGCCACCAGCATGCCCTGTGCAAGGAAGGAATACAGTTGTGTGTCACAGTGCAATTCAGTACAGTGCAGCAAACAACCAATGTAGTGCGCTACGATCCTGTGAGAGAAAGATAACTTAGTGCGCAGCACACTAACCCCTGAGCTCGTTAAGCACCACTAGTGTCAGGCGTTGTCCAAATAGTTAGTTAGTAGCAAATATGCAAAGTGTTATACAAATGTTTTTAGAAGTTATGCGACAGGTTGCCCCCAACACAGATCAACTATGACACCCAAGTTCCACTCTGAGCCCTGTCCCCTGTACCGCCCCGTCTGGGACCAGCACCGGCCGAGATCTGGGCCGAAGCAACAGGCTTACAACTGCCAGCAGCGAGAGGCAGAGAGAGTGTCCCTGAGGGCCCGCACCCCGCCCCAGGCAATGATCCACTTTACCTCGCGACCCCAGTCTTCTCTCCTGCAGCAGCGGATTGGCCTCACTCCAGAACCTTGTCACCATGGGCAAGGCGCACTCGGCCAGTAATTCAGCTCCTGAGGGGCTGCCAGTCTGGGCCGCCTACGCTCAGAACAACTCCTTCCACACAATGCTGGTGCCACCCCACGTTGCCTTCGAGGGCCCGATCACTTGGCCCTCCTCTCTAGTGCTGTTAGAACTTCTTCGCTGCCCGGTGCTCACCGCTCCCCGGTACTCCTCACCAGCACCTCCGGTGGCACCTTTGACATGCACCCCCGGCACGTCTGAGACTCGCTCCTCCTCCTGCCTCCGATGACCAGGCGCACCTCACTACGCCTTGGCTGGCACCTTGACATGCACCCTGCGCGTCCGAGTCTCGCTCTGTCTCCGGGTGCATACAAACTTCAGGCACTATCCTCTAGTGCAGCAACTGCACCCCCACACGCACCCTGCTTGCTGGAGACCCACCTTGTTTCTTGGTGCACATGATGACCCAGGCGCTCTCCACTAACGCCCTGGTCAACCCACGACATGCACACTGCGCGTCTGAGTCTCACCACTCATCCTGGTGCACACGTGGAACCAGGTGCTCTCCATTAACACTCTGGCTTCACCACCACACGCTGACCCGCGTGTCGGAGACTCACTCATTCTTAGTGCCGACGATGTCTCGGCACCCTTCACTAGTGCCTGGTCTGCACTGTGACACGCACCCTCTGCGTCCCGAATCTCGGCTCTCTTCCACGATGCTCACAATCTACAGGCCAACACCTGTAGCCGCACCACGATACGCAGTCTGCGCGTCATGGTCTTGATTTGCTCTGGGTGCCCACGATCACCTTAAGCACCCCTTCTGAGGTCTCAGGCTGCCACGACACGGTCCCACCACTGCGCCACTTGAGACTTCCTGGAAACTGTTATGTTCCTGTGTTTCCGAACAGGGTGCCAGCCCACCTCAGGCCCTTGGGGTACAGGACGCAGCACACAGCAAAGTCCTGCTCAGGAAGAACGGGGGCATATCCCTCTGCAGCACCCCTTCAGTCTCTCCTCGGTCAAGAGCTACAAACTGCCAACAAGCCCCAGATCACGAAGCAAGGGTCAAGTGTCTCCTGCAGCCTATTAAGCAACTCTTCCTGAGGCAGAGGTTTTCTTCCCGATCGCGGACTGGTCAAAGCCGCCAGAGATTTGACCAGCCCACGGCATCTTCAAAGCGCTCCCAGCACTTCTCTGAACGATTCAGAGACCCGTCTCGCCGACACCATCAACATAACCAAAGTCTTAGGTTTACAGCTATTTCAGTTATACTCCTCATTGTCTTTGAAGTTTCCTTGTGCTCAAGGATCCCCGACCCCTCCCTAAATCAGTCTTGCGCATCTCCCTTCCAGTGTCACTGTCCTCTCTTTGATACTGGGGGCCTGGATCGTTAATAATTCAGAGGGAGATGGGTCTATTGGTTTATGGCTCTGACCCAGGCCTCTTCACCTCGCAAAGCCTCTCCTGCTCCCTGCTCCTGGTGCAGGGCAGCCTGGCCCTGTCTCCACCCCTCCCCGGAGGCGTGACCTCCCTCAGCCTTTCTCACCTCTCCCAGCTCCAGGCAGGCCATTCACACTCTGCTGAGACACACAAAAAGGTCTAAAGCACAAACTCTGCCATTTTCTCAAACAGCGGTTTCTGGAGACACAGTGACAAAACCTTCTACCCAAAAAGATGCGTTATGACGCTGCGAGTTCAGACATACCAAACTTCACTGTTCCATTTCCAATTCTTGGGAAACTAGGCTAACAATACTACATCCAGCCTCCGCCATTCTACCCTATGGGCAGGATAGCCTTTCACCAGGGAAAATGAAATGGCGTATTTTCCACTGTCAGGGCCTAGTACCCACACTGGCACCGGTCCTGCCTTTTACCTACACTGCACCCTGCCTAGGGGTTACCCGAGACGTCCTACAGGAGTTCCCCATGTGTATGTAAAAGGGAAAGTCAGGCCTGACAAGTGGTAGCACTGGTCAGGACAACATGCTAATTTAGCATAATGCGCATAGGCCCTACACTGAAGATCTATGTTTCCTCTCTGCACATTTCTTTAGTACTAGCCCTGGCACACACAGTGCACATCACTTGGGGATCTTGCTAGTAAGGCAAACATAACAACCACAGACAACCAATCACTACTACAATTTATACAGGGAACATCTGTACTTGCACACTGATTATTATTATTAGCGGATTTGAACAGCACATAGCTGCCCCAGCGACGGATCGTCCCAGCGCTACCCAAAACAACCCGTAAGTAGTGACAGCCCGGGAAAATGAGAGAAAGTTATGCCGGGAAAAGCCAGGTCTCTATGGCTTTCTGAAAAGCTAGGTGATCTTGGAACCCTCCAATAGCTGTCGGAAGCGAGTTAGAGTTTGTCTGCCAAAACTTTAAAAGAACAACCGCCAGCTCTGGCTCTTAAAACTCTGGGGGTTGCATGCCAACCCTTGGTCAGCTGATCGCAGGAGACGGCTCGGGACATACGGTGTTAGCAATTCTGCTAGGACCGGAGGAGCTTGTTGAGTCAACATTTTGTGAGCAACGCATAGTGTCTTGAACTGGATTCTTTTTTCCACCGGTAGCCAGTGTAGTTTAGATAGAAACTTAGACACTGAACATGATTTGGAAGCGCCAGTAGAGTATGGGCTGCTGCGTTTTGCATTCTCTGAAGGCACTGAATACAGGATTTGTTGGCACCTAAATATAGGGAATTACCATAATCCAGTCTAGATAAAATTGTAGCCTGTAAAGTAGTCTGCCGGACTTTGGGCTCGAAAAAAGCCAAGTATTGTATTGTATTGTATTGTATTGTATTGTATATTGTTCTTGTATAGCGCAGCTGTCACCCTGCGGGTATCCTGGCGCTTTGGAAAAGAAAACTAGTCAGATGGAATTGACAGATTGAAAAGCTGGACGATAGACACCGAGATTTCAGACTTTGGCAAATAGCCACGTCTTTAGGCTCTTCCTGAAGCCTATCAAGGAGTCAGCTTGCCTAATGTTCTGAGACAGCTCATTCCATAGTCGGGACGCTACTGTACAGAAAGCTCTGCCTCCCATCCTGGAGCGTCTGACTCTGGTGGTGGCTGCCAGGCTTAGACTGGAGGAGCGCAGAGACCTAGTTGGCATATACACTGTGAGTCTTTCCTGCAATGGAAGAGGACCCGTACTATGTAGCGCTCTATAAACAATACATAAGGATTTGAATGTGACTCTATCTCTTATTGGCAGCCAATGTAGATCTCTCAACGCCATTGTGGAAGAAGAGCCACGAGGTCTGTTAAGTGCCAACTTGGCCGCAAACGACTGGACTCTCTGGAGCCTCTGCAAGATGTATAAAGGGGCACCCAGGTATAGCGAGTTACAGTAATCGAGTCTAGCCAAGATTACACTCCTTACCACCAGAGGTCGGGTCTCTTCAGGCAGAAGAGGGAGAATCTGTCTGAGCGCTTTTAGCAGGCCGAAACAAACACTAATTGTTTTATTAGTTTGCAATACCAATTGAAGGTTTTCGTCAAACAATACTCCCAGTTTCCACACGGTCTTAACTGGGATGCAGGGGTCGGCTCCCTGCAAGAGCCTGATCTCACAAGATGGTTGCTGACTCAATTTAGCCGGCGAGCAATAAACTACCTCTGTTTTCCCCTCGTTGAATTGGAGGGAATTTGCATTAAGCCAGCCAGAGACCTTTCCCATGCATCGCTGGAGAGTATCCATGGTCACTGCATTCTTCCCTTCCAGAGAGAACACCAACTGGGTGTCATCAGCATAATTGATTAAATCGATCCCGTATGATTTTATAATGGGGATCAGGGGCTGCAGATAAATAGATATACTAGAGGTTTTAACCCTCTCAGGAGCCCGAAACAGGTCCCTGCGACTAATTTGGATTGAGCGTCAACAGAGAGACCTCTATCGATCCAAAAGCCCAGGTTCTTGACCACCTCCTTCGACAGGGGTGCTGGTTTTAATTGGTCTGGCCACCATTGCTCTGACCACATATCCCTGTCTCTCTCGAACAGCAGAATTTCCGACTTACTGGCATTTAGCTGCAAGCAGTTTGTTGTCAGCCAATTAGCGATCGCCAGCATATCCTCCTTAAATTTGATGAGATTATTTTTACATTTCTTAGAGAAGGAAATGACTAATTGGGTGCCATCGGCATAGGAAACCAACGACAACCCTCTGCTTTTTGCCACCACTGCCAAGGGTTGTACATAGATGTTAGTGGAGTAGTGTGGCTCACTGGTTAGAGGCGGCAGGCCTGAGAGCAGAAGTCAGCCTGGGACCAGGGTTCAATTCCCGACGCGGCAGGGTCGTGGACCTTGGTCAGCGGACTCGATAATTCTCGCTTCAGTGCTCACTCTAATCAGGGGTTCCACTCGGCAACTCTGGGCATTAGCTTGCCTAATCTCCACCACGGCCCCACCAATTCCGGGGATGCCTGGCTCCACCTTGGGGACTCCTAGCAAGGGACCATCCCACAGGGAAAGCCAGGACGGGTTCCCCAGAGTTATACAGCGCCGGGACGCCCCGTTGCTGGGGCAGCTGTGCGCTTTACAAGTATACTACATTTTACAAGTATACTACATTAAAGCGCACAGGGCTCAGTATCGATCCTTGCGGAACCCCTTGTCTGATCGCCAACTCCTGGGAGTGGTAGGGTGGCACTATGACCTGAAAAACTCTGCCCTCTAAGAATGAGCGAAACCAGGCCAAGGCCGAACCCCTAATCCCTATCTCCTGTAACATGCACAGTAATATTTCATGCAAGACCCGTGTCGAAAGCGGCACTTAAATCCAAAAGAATGAAGGCCGTGGAACTTCCATCATCTAAGCTACTAAGAAGTTCCTCAATCACTGCCAACAGAGCCAACTCAATACTGTGACGGGCTCTGAAGCCATTTTCCGAAGAGTCCAGGGTGGCATTTTCCTCTCTAAACTCTGTCAGAATAGTATTGACATGGGATTCAGCATCCTTGGCTACAAAAGGGAGCTGTGAAATGGGGCAATAATAATAATAATAATAATAATTACATTTGTAAAGCACCTGGTTACACTGACTAGTGTGTCCCCGTGCTGTCTAAAGCCATAATCAACTCCACTCCACTGTTATTTCTTCTCAACCGGTCAAGCGGCTAGCCCTGTCCTAATCTTTGGGAAAGAGGTGAGTTTTCAGCTCTATGCGGAATACCAGCTCTGACGTCTCCAACCGTAGCTTCAGAGGGAGTCTGTTCCACAGTTGAGCTGCCATAATACGAAAGGAATGCCCTCCCATTCTTACTCTGCTAAATTTAGGAACCTGCCCTGTGCCGCTTGGTCTCAGCTGTCGGGTAGGGTGGTACGGGGTAAGCAGGTTGTGGAGATATGTGGGTCCTTTCCCCTGTAAGATACGGTGGCCAACACAAAGCGCTTTAAATGTCACAGGCTCCCTGATTGGCAACCAGTGTAGTGTTTTCAGTGCTCTCTTAGAAGAAGCTCTCTTGGGCAGCATAGGGACCAAGCGGGCAGCCGCATTTTGTATGCGCTGCAACCTCTGAGTGCACTTAGCACTGGCCCCCAGTTACAGGACATTCCCATACTCCAGCCTCAATGTTATTAAGGCATGGACCATGGTTTTCCTGGCTGTCAGAGGCAGTAGGTCCAATGTTTTCCTGAAGACCCTCACAATGCCGAAGCAGGTGCCTGCC
Organism: Lissotriton helveticus; assembly: GCF_964261635.1. Lineage (NCBI taxonomy): Eukaryota > Metazoa > Chordata > Amphibia > Caudata > Salamandridae > Lissotriton > Lissotriton helveticus. The sequence continues at coordinate 623,831,302 of NC_136057.1, forward strand.
ACCCGTTTGGTCTGGTGCTCGAACGAGATTTTATTATCGAGCCATACCCCCAGGTTCCTCACTGGATTGGTCGGAGTGGGAAGGGGGCCCAGCTCTGGAGGCCACCATGCTGAGGTCCACACTGATGGAGCCTTCCCCACAATCAATACCTCCTTCTTATTTCCGTTCAATTTGAGGCAGTTATTTGCCATCCAAGCAGCTAGTTTCTGCAGACATGAGGTGAAATTAGTGGCGACCTGCTCCTTCGGCTGTGTCAAAGTCACAACCAGTTGCGTGTCGTCTGCATAGAACATGACTTCCACCCCAAATCTGTCTGTGATCTCTGCTACTGGTGCAACATATAGATTAAAAAGGGTGGGGCTAAGACTGGACCCTTGTGGCACCCCCTGTTTCAGGCTGATGTCTTTGGACCGAAAGGGTCCCTGTGCCACTTGGAAACTGCGATCTGACAAAAAGGACTTCAGCCAGTCCCATGCTTTACCCATCACTCCTCCCCTTTTCAGACACTGTAGCAGTGTTTGATGGGTCACAGTGTCGAATGCAGCACTGAGATCGAGCAAGATCAGTGCCGCCGTTTGGCCTTCGTCCGCATATTTCCGCAAGGTCTCTGTAGATAGCAGTAGTGCTGACTCGGTCGAGTGGAGAGCACGGAAGCCCAATTGGGTGGGATGGAGCAGCCCATTGGCCTCAATATGGGCTGTCAGCTGATTATTGACGGCCTTTTCCGCGATCTTGGCGAAGTACGGTAGGAGTGAGATGGGTTGCAGATTCTCAAGTTGCTCCATGCTAATATTAGGCTTTTTCCTCAAGGGGAGCACCACTGCCTCCTTCCACGTTTTTGGCACCGGCCCCAAGTCAAATGAGAGCTCTATTAAGTGTCTAATATGGGGCTCTAGAATCTCCACACTGCCTCTCAGTACTTTGGGCGACGCCGGGTCTTTAGGGGAGCCTGATTTAATATTACCCGCAATTATGCATAAGGCCTCCCGAAATGGAACCCTAAAGGTTTTGAGGCAATTTATGTCTTTTACATTGGTAGGGGTTACCCCTCCACTGCAGCCTTTTCTGGCCGCATCCGGAAAAGAGGAGTAGATCCTTTCTACCATGTGTGCGAAGAACTCTGCCACCTGATTGCAGGATTCCTCTGACCCTGTCATGGGGGTCGCAGTACTAGAGAGGTCCGAGATCTCTTTATATACTGAGAACAGTTCCTTCATCGAGTTGTCTGCTCCCTCGATCCTACTGCTATAGTAGGACTTCCGGGTTTTTCTAATTAAGGCGTGATATTCCTTAAGACCAGCCTTGTATTCGTTCCTATCTTTCTCAGAAAAGCTTCTACTCCAGTGCCTCTCCAGGCGTTTGCATTCCTTACCCCGAAGTTCGGCATTGAACCAAGGGGCAGATTTGGCCTGTCTTATTGGTGCATTATACGACCAGGGCGCAGTGCTGTCCAGTGCCTCTGAGATACGCCTGTCCAGATTCTCACAAGCTGACCCTATCCCCAGACCCCCTGGGGGCCCGCCCTGGCCTAGGGCCTTGTTAAACGCCTCTGTGGAGATGTTCGCCCGTTTCCTGCGTCTGTTCTTAGGTCCCACCTTAGCCTGTGTTGTAGTTTCAGGTACCGCCGCCTTAAATGAAACCAGAAAGTGGTCTGACCAGATCACGGGTGTCAGTGGTTCAATGGCCAGCATCTCCCAGTTCGCAAAAATCGGGTCGAGAAAATCGCCATGGCAGTGGGTGGGCAGTTCCGATTTCAGAGTTAGTTGGAGAGCTGCTAGTTCCTATCGGATTTCCTGCGCCTCCACACTGGTGGTCTCATCAAAATGGAGGTTCAAGTCTCCCAGGAGTAGGAGTCGCTCATACCTTAGGGCTGGCTGAGTTAGGCTCTCAATCAAATTTGTGGGAAACTGCGCCCCTGGCCCTGGAGGTCTATATACCAAGAATCCCTTTAGGATGTGATTGTGGGATGCAGAGATCGAAAAGAACCCCGTTTCACTATCCATAATATCAATGGTCTCCAGGGTGCACTGAAACTCATGCTTATAGATTATTGCAATTCCTCCCCCCCTCCCTATTGGCCTATCAATTGACCGGGAGGGAGAGCTTCAAGGATTTATGGTGCAGAGGCCTTATTGAGCCATGTCTCTGTGAGAAAGAGAACGTCCACCTGCTCATCTACCAGGTGGTCGTGTATTTCCACCCTATACTTTCCTAGTGATCGACAGTTGATAAGGGCGAGATTTAACGTCTGACCCCTGCCTCTGAACTTCAGCTGGCGACTTACGGTAAAGAGCAGTGTATGCATTTTTCGTCATGATTCTCCAGATTGATACTGTGCTTGCATTTTTCCCCCAGAGTTGGGCGCAATGCGTTTAGCTGCTGGGAGTTGAATTGCCTTCTAGGATTGAGACCGGCATGGGTTCTGGCCCCTGGTCCCGGCCAGTCACGGACGGGCGCAGACGGGCTTGCCTTTGGCGCGACCGCTGCTCGCGCCCGCTGCTCGCGCCCGCTGCTCGCATCTGCTGCGCGTGCGCTTTGAGGCAATCATTTTATCCCTCTGGGCGCGCAAACAACTAGCCCGCTGCCTGCTCAGTTACCCCCAATATGGTGGCAGGCTTCTGTGCAGCCAAAGCGCCACCCGGTCAGCTCCTAAATCGTCTGTGCGGTGGGTGAGGCTGAGTGCAGTATTAAAAATTAGGTGAGTGATTTAAAATCTCCTTTTGACAACAAAGTTACACACTAATACGGGCTCCCGGCTTCCATCTCAGGATTCAATTAGGCATACATTTACACGGTTCAGATGGGTCTAATGATGCTTTCTTCCAAGCTGATGGTACACGCGCTGAGGTCAGAGATAGATTAATCAATTCGCTGGCCACTGGTACAATTAGTTTGCGAAATTGACAGAATTGCGCTGGTCTCAAGGAATCGGCTCGGAGAGCCTGATTTGAATTTCAAGCAGAGAGACTCAGTCTCAATAAGGGATAATTGGGAAAAGGAACACAGTGTTTAATCCGTAATGGGTCCCCTGTCCTTGTGCCCTTCCCTCTGGCCAATATTAATAGTGACTAGCAGTGACAAGTACCTACAGCATCTAACATAACTCTCTGTCAGGAAAACGGTCTAGGGGAAAAGCTAAAAGTTTAAGTGAACTTTAGCCAACAAAGCTAAGTTCAACACTTTGTGTCTGTTTTATATCTTATTGAGGAAGAGTGTGAGAGTAAAAGGGGGTGTCCTGCTATCACGATCCCTGACAGGGCCGGGAGTGTTGTGTTCTGAGGTTTCAATTCACTTGTCTCTCTGGATATGGTTCGAAGGTCAAGTGAGACTCTATAGTAGGTCAGACTCAGGCTCAGGGGTATAGAGGTGGTATGGTGACTCAGTCCCTACCTACTGATGTTCAATGGTACCAAGCATAGTCCTGTTCCTGAGCAGAATCCCTGTAACATGACGCCACCTATGTTTGGTCATGTACATATTTGCAGGAACCCTGAGTAGCGCTTGTGCTTGTCCACAATACCCTAGCACCATTTTGCAGAAACGGCAGTGGTGTTTGGGATTTATCCTCCATAGTTTTTAGGGATCACCTAATTCTGTTGGTTTTTCAAGCTTGAATATTAAAAAGTTTATGTCCTCTTCTTTATACTACCATTGGGATCCTTGACTAATTGATTATGGCGCAACCTGTTACGATTGCAGTTAAATGCCACCCCGCGGTTATTCAATACTTACTTCAGCGTAAGGCCCCTAATGCAGGAGCTCTTGTTGTTTTTGTAATTGAAGCAGACGCAGCGTACCGCTTTGAGATTTTTTTATTCCTCGGTCACCTTTCCAGCTGTGGACGCTAATGACATTATGTTTCATACTTAAACTGCATCTGCGGCACAGCAGCTTTATCGTCCTTATGCAATTCTTGAAGTTCGTCTTACTGGGAACACAAGACTTGGTTTAATGGCTCTCTTCTCCATGTCCCTAGCAATATTCATATGGGCCCCTTAAGTATTAACAGGGCCACCTGGCCTACTCTTGCGGGTTTTACACTGTACTCAAATTTAGCTAATCTTAATTTGGCAGAAACACATGCGTTGTATAATGAAGTAGTTCTTTTATACAGATGCTTAATCCAATTTGTTTCTCCTACCAGCACATGGACAACAGGTAGTGGGACTTGTTATCAGTCCAGTCATTTTACATTCAGCTATGGGCAAATGGGCAACTAATCGAGAGGACATTCCCTTTTGGATTGCCCAGACGATTGATCTACTTGCTGCCGTGTTTTACTTTACAGGACCATAAGAAAAACTTAGAAATTCGACTATGTGTTTACCCAATGGTCTGTTCCCCCCGTTAGCTGACTGCAACACCATGTTTTTTCCACAGTATATACTCACTGAATACCCACCCTTGATGGGCATTTTGCAGAACGTTCTTAAACAAAGGCAGAATGAACATGGGGCAGGTCCTGCTCTAGATATGGGGATGAAACTTGTGGGTAATTTTTCAATTATCTCCTAAATGATTTTAATGATAAAGGTGAAGCAGAGTCTTTGCCTATACACCAACGACAGCCCGTGGTGGTTATGGAAGACTGCGAACGTGAGTTACCTATTATAATAGCTTAGGTGTCTACGTTCTTGAGAAGTAATACTTTGCCGATCAGCCCATCCATTTCACCTCTCGTCAAACCTATGGACAAGGATGCCCATCTAAACAACCACAACCAAAAAGTAGACCTTGTGGCGTTTCACCGTCCCCTGAGTCCTCTGAATGGTGATACAATTTTCGTGATCGCTCTAAAATCAAGACTCCTGCTCGATATAAGGTTCCTGATACCCGTTCTCCTCATTCCTTTCAGGACTGGTCTGACCAGCAGTACGAAAGAGGAGTGAGATCAGATCACAGACGAGAAGAATACATGCAACCTAAATGGGAGAAACAGCGCTCGTTTGACGTGAAGATAAAGAAAGAGTATCCACCTCTGTACAAAGCCCCTTTTCAAAAGAAGAAGGATGCAACTTTGACAGCTAAATATGCCCTAGATGGTGGGAACCCTTCTCCTTGACAGGAGTTGGGCAGTGATTCTCCTCGACAGCGCAACCGAAGTCACCATAGTGCACCAGACACTCCACCAGTTTCTGGAGGCGAGAGCAATTTAAACTTTTGTCACTGTAGAGAACGCGGACAGCCACTTTGCACCCCCAGATAGGCTCTATCACTTAGATATTCAATTTGAAGGTGACATTAAAACCTCCATTCAAGCTTTCTTTTGGGACAATTTGACTTCTTCCTACAACATTCTTTTGGCGGAGGTTGATTGGCCTCCTACTTTTATTCTTTCTTGTCCCCAGGGAAAGGACAATATCCTCCCTTCCTTTTTGCATATAGTCCCTGACGAGGTTAAAAAAAGAGTATGCTTCTGAATGGGCTCTTGCTTTGGGCCCGCTTTATATTGCAACCAGGCTGTTTGGGATAAGGATTCCCCTTTCCATGTTATTCCTATACGTTCCACTCCACAGCCGCAGTATCCTATCAAACGTGATGCCAAGGCATCCATTAAATACATTCTTACTCAGTTAGAGTACCAGGGAGTAATTGAACAGTGTGTGTCTCAAATGAATAGTCCTCTATTTACGGTTTTGAAACCTGATCACTCCTTTTGATTATGTTAGAATACAGACATTTGAATATTCATACAGGTACATGTGCTGTACAGGATTCACATGATACGGCCTTAATTATTAATATTGTTCGTAATTATTTAAGACTACATTGGATATTTCCAATGCTTTTTTCACTCACAATTTGGCTCCAGAGAGCTGTGATTGGTCCAATTTTTCTGCCCTCGGCCCTCAGCGGCTCTACACTCGTTTACCTAGGGGCTATAAAAACAGCCCATGTCTTTATAGCACGTATTGTGTTGATTCTGCATGACATTTAACCGAATGCTCTGTCCTATGTCGATGACATCTACTTACTGGACGATGAATCGAATCTTCATTTATAAAAACAGATGGCATTATAACGCACTTCGCTGAACTTGGTTACAAATTAATTTTTTTTTTAAATTCACATTGTTTTCCTCAGTGTCCTTTTCCTTGGTTATGAATTAACCAATGAGGGCAAAAGCCTGGCACCTCACTTTTTGGAGAAATGTGCACACTTGCAACCCCTAGTGCAATGAAACAATTGCAGTCCTGGCTTAGGTTTTTATATTCCGGCTGGACTTGAGTTCCCGATTATGCTCAGTATATTAAAACGCTGTATGCCTTAATACGTCCAGATTTTTCTGCATCCTACTCGATGACTGAACACACTGAAATTCTCAGATCTTTACAGTCTGACTTGTTTGAAACGCGACATTTGCATACACGACTTAATACAATGAATTTGGTTATCCTGATTTTACCGGGTTCACTTGGGATTACAAATGTCACCTTTATTGTGGGTGAAACTTTTCCCATTGCTTATGAATCACATTTATATTCCCTATTGGAAATGCATTTTGCTTCCACTGAGGAAATACTTACTGCTGTACAGATGGCCATTCTCAAGGAACGGCCTCTTGCTCAAAGCAAACACACTATTCTCCTTTCTCCTATGCCCACCTTGGAGGCTGTCACAAAAGCTAGCGCTCCTAATTCTAAAGCCCTCCATTCTCAATGGGTTCAATGGGCTATGTCCTTAACAGCTGTTGATGTTTTACTTTGTCTCTGACCCTTCTTCGCAGACACAATAATTTTTGCAGTGTGAACACGTTTATCCTATGCCCTATTCAGTTCTTCTACGTAATGAATACAAGTGCATTATTTACACTGATGGTTCAGCACAACCAGCTATAGGTTGTAAGCAGCAATATTCTTCAGCATGCACCATCGTTTTGGGCATTATGTTAGGTTGCATTTTTCATCTTACACTTACTCACACCCAGTCTCTGGGAGACTGTACTGCGCCTTTGGCTTAACTGTAGGTGTTGCCTCTTGCACTTGAACATGCAAATCCCGATCTCCCCACACTCATAGTGTGTGATTCCTTTTACTGGATGCAATGATTTAATGATAATTTACAGTTCTGGCAATAACATGATTTCAAGGATCCCAAGAGTAGCACATTTAAGCACAAGATGTTTTGGGTTAAGATGGCAAGTCTTAATGAATACATTGAGTCATCAACATGCACATGCAATAGGGAATTCTTTGGCTTATGAGACAACCACATCTTCAGTAGCCGTGTCTACAAAATAGAGGTAATTCATGTTCTAAAACTTGTATTGATAATGACATTTTGGCTGCCGCCCATGATTTTAAAGCCGTCACCACATTACCTAAAGTTTTTCCTACAAAATATTCTTATTATCTGAATGACCACAATGTTCCATTTGTAAATATTCCTGGGGTGGGCGATTGTAAAATCCCCAACCTTGATCGCAGACCTTCTTTAATAATTGCCATGCATGAAGGCGTTGCATCGGCAAATGCGGGAGTGGCTGGCAATATTTCCATTTTATAACAGCGGTATTGGTGGCAAGGGTTGTACAAGCAAACCAGAAAATATGTCTTATGTTGTGACATTCGTCAACAAATTAAAGGTTCTACTGTGTCTCGTCCACCACAGACACATCTGTTTATTTCTAATCGGCCTTTTGGCTTTATTTACCTAGATCATTGCAGTTCTTTGATTTCAGATACTGCTTTCAAATTTACTTTGGTTGCAGTTGATTCTTGCTCCAGGTTCCTGTAGGTTTGGCCAGAGCGCTTGACTGACACTTGGACTGTTATTAAAGACTTGCAGGTCTACATCGGGACTGATGCCTGTCACCCATTCCACTTGGACAAAGATCTGGCTTTCTCTTCTAAAACATACCATGATGCAATGAAGTCCATGGGTGTGCAAGTGCATTTTTCCTCTCCATATAGGCCTGAGGGCAATTTTGTTTTGGAGAGAATGAACCATGACTTAAAGCAGTCCTTAATGGTTAAAGTTTTAGGTACAGGGTGTGGTTGGTTGAACCATCACTAAGGGGTTCAACGAGCATTGAATAATCTGCCTAAAATATATCTGGGTGAGTGGACCCCGTATGAAATACTCCTTAGAATCAAGATGTATCTTCCAGACCATGATGGCTGCAACTCTCTTGTCGAGTCCTGAAACCCAAATTCCTGTATCTGGTTGGCTTCCCAAAGTTGGAGATCAGGTTTGGGAAAAGTGGCCATCAAGAAGGAAGTTGGACCAACTTACCGTGCTCCTGTTCCAGTCCTTGGCATCCAGGGTACACGAACTGTGATTTTGCTGCCACTTCCAGGATATAAAGAAAATCGCTTTCTTTCGATTGAACATGTCAAACTAAACCATATGACTGATTCTCAATAGTATGCCCAGGAGTAGTCCCCAAAAATACTTTTCTATGCAGCCATTGAGTACCTCTGTCACTGCTTCTCCCCGCCTGCCAGGGGCATGGGAGGCCGAAACCTGTTTCTACTTTTCCATCTTCCACAATGGAGATCATTTACACGGATCCGCTATTGAACACCCCTTTTGAATAACATTTTTTTAATCCATCTGCTGAATCACAGCCTCTTCTTTTCCAGTTGAGTTCCTCTGGGTACTATATGGATTAAGACCATTTCTCTTCTGACAGTTTTTCAGAGTCTTCGGTTTTGCATCCACCTCCAGCGCGGATATGTGTTTTTATTTCTTGGTTGAAATGCAATTATCTGGTCCCTCCTTGGATATATGTCTGATTTTATGTTCCTTGATTTGTTTAATTTATGTGGTTTGGATTTGTGACAGTTTTTTTTCTTTTGATAATTGACCATTATCTGCCAGCATGTTCTGCTACAGAGCTGGTCGACGGGGTGTTGGCCCCCATTCCGCTTTACATAAAATAAAAAGAGATTTGTCCCTTGTCAACATTTCGGCTGTTCCAGTGACTGATGGAATTGTTTTGGATAAAGTTCTTGTTGCTATATTCGGTCCAATGGAGACCCTGCAGATACCATATGTGTTTAAAGTTTCCATGGGTGATGTAATAACACAGGGGTTACAGTCAGATGATCGGGATGTTGACACTGAATTCAATGCTTTCTGAATTAGAATATTATACTGTGTTTGAATCAGAAGAGTTATATCCTAACTCTTTTAATTACCCTGAGATGTTCTTCTATCACCATTATGGAAATAATTTTGTACATAGGGCAAGTGGATAGCGTCCTCATTACAAATATACACAAAAGAAACATTGTCCAACTCCTGCATAAGGAAGTTCAAAACACAGTCAGACAAGTTCTTTTTATGAGCTATAATATTTTCAGAACCTATGCCAAACTATTTCAAATTGGTTCCAACCCCACCAAAAAAATATGTGCCTACTCGGGGCTTTATTTGTTGACTAGCTGGCCCTTAAAGGCTATGATTATTGGAAAGACAATATTGACCTTAATTCAATTTGTGGGACAAGATCCTGGCAGGTCCAGGGCACAGAAACTTTATTTCAAGCTTGTCTCATCCCCACACAAATTATGTTCTTAAATGAAATGATCCAACAGACTACTTGTCTGGGATGACCAAAATTAAAGAAGTGAATGCCTTGACCAATCCTTCATTTGCCCACTTGATGATTGGCTGTCTTACACAAACTACACTAAAACCCAATTAAACGGTATGATACAAAATGGTACATTTAGCAAGACATTTTTTAATCTTGGTGGGTAGTTATTGTAGCCAGTAGACACAAATGGTTGCCATGCTCATTTTCTTGACTCCACACCCGGATTTAAATCAAGTAGACCTGATCCATGGTTTTCACCGTCAACTCATTCGAACATTATTGCCACCTATTCAGTTGGAAAGCTTTGACAGTAATGATTAGAACATTCTAAGTTATCTACATGGAAACTACATCTTCCTCTCTTGTCCAAGGACACAACAGGAGGGTCCTAAATCCCCTTGTTCTAAAAGATTTGTGTATGCTGCTAATGATGACATTTGGAAACTATCCCAAATGGAAACTGCTGTACGTCTTAAACAAATTAATCGAGATAATCTTTTAAAAGTACTTTCTGTAGTAGACAACAGTATTAACACATTGTCATCCTTTATTTATATTTTGAATAATATTATGTACTCGGTCAATGATATTGTGCAAAGCGATTTATCAACATCTTATCATGGTCAAAGTCAGCTCAGATCTATTATGCAGTCCAGCTGGACGCTTCAAACACTGAAAAATGGCATTACCTGAACTTTACTGCTTTATTTCTAACGTTCAATTTAACACACAAACTACGAACAATGGCTATAAAAGCCGCCACTTACACCATGCTAAATTTACCATTCACTGGAGCCGAAACACCATAAATAGTGTCAATGTAGTGTTATTTCCTGGCCACCTCAACTCTTCAGTTTACAGCTTGCAAGAAACATTTTTCAATGGGTCGATATGAACCCCTTGATAGAAGCTCCCTACATGAGTTATGGTTCCTGCCCTTTACCTATCACTGTTAACGTGCTGATAAGGAAGTTTTTCGTACGGTAGAGAAGTGTGACTCTTGTTTCAGACATTCGCTTGTTTGCCAGCATGTTAAAATTCACGGCACCTGTAATGCTTCAGCACCCAATATGGCTTGATATTTAAAAGGAACTCCGGTTCCCGCAATTCTCCCCTTCGTTACAGTTCTTTCAAATGGAAGCTATCTCTTACTTAATAATCAAGACTGTTGTGGCATTACGGACGGGGTTCCTGTTTATTGTATCCGTTTCCAAGTTAGTCACAACTTCTTGTTTCCCTCTCCGCATGGGAGTGTAGATGGCCTGTTCTGGCCTTCCATTCCAACTTTCAAGGCAGGATTTAACAAACTAAGCAGACTCAAAGCATTTTTGTTCCAATAAGAAGGGGCTCTCACATCAGCCCGCAAGACCTTCACATTGCAGGTGGCTAGAACTTCCAGTGAAATACAATCATTGTTAAATACAAACCTTCCCATGCATTTAGGAGAAACAACTGATACATCAAATATTAAATGCCTCTGATACAGTGGGCTTAGCCCACCTTTTTTAACTTGTAGGCTCTGGCGTTGTGAAATCTTTCCAAACTATCTTTGGAGTACTTCCAGCTTTTATACCCTCCATTTTTTCCAGCGTGTTCAGCAGGTTTTCGTTGCTGCTGTTCCTCATTGGCAGCATTCTTGTCCTGTAACTACTGTTCCGTAATGAATGCTCCTTCTGTGGACTCCTGGGAGATGGCATTGCTCCAACACTACTGTGAGTGTATGCTTCAGATCTTTGGTATACTTCAGCTGCAGGCGTTGGATGAGGAATAGTATTTAACATTTTGAAATGCTTGCCCTGTCAATGGGCACAGGACATGTGCCTGGCTTTGCAGACACCCGCTGCCCTTGATTTTGAACTGCTGATAAGTCCCTTAGTGACCCATTGTCAGGACTGTTCCTTGGGTTTGCAGCTTCTACATCATCCTAGTCTAGAGCCTATAAGGATTTCTGTGCAACAGCACGACGAATACTGGATCAAAGTTTCATTGAAATCAATGCAGGTTGCCCGGTGACTGCCTCCGCCTTAGCCGAGACTGAGGATCATGTATGCTCTTTAGAACTTCTGAATTGGGCGGTGTTAGACCTGCCATTTCTTGGCGAGATTACCCTTGACTTTTTGCCTCTACCTCCTCTATTTTTGATGCTGTGATCGATTGCGTTTCACTGGGTTAGATGCTTTGGGAACTTTGCCACTGCTGATCAGTGTCAAAGTGCAAGTGCTCCCTGTATAAAGTGTTATGGTAATTGGTTGTCCATAATTGTTATGTTTGCCTTACTAGTAAAGTCCCTAGTAAAGTGCACTGTGTGTCCCAGGGCTGGTAATGCAGGTCCTACTCGTGGGCCTGCAGCACTAATTGTCCCACCCACACAAGTAGCCCTGAGGAGAGAACTCAGGCCTGTCACTTCAGTGCCTGCGCGCAGTTAGCCAACTGTCATGTTGTCCTAACAAGTGCACCCACTTGCCAGGCCTTACTCTTCCCTTTCCATGCACATCAGACACCTCTATGGTAGGTCCAAGGTACCCCCCTGGGCGGGGTTCAGTGTCTGTGAAATGTAGAACATGTACTGAGGTGTGTACCATGTCCTAACAGTGAAATACTCTCCATTTCGTTTTTCACTGTTGCAAGGCCATCTTACCCATGGGACAGAAGAGGAAGGCTGCGTAATATGTTTCCAGCCTATCTTCCCATAGGCTTAAGATAGAGAGGTGAAGTTTAGTGTGCCTGAACTCACAATTTACTAACACTTTTTTTGTGAAGGTGGTTTTTGAATTGTGTATGTAGAAACCGCGCTTTTAGAAGTGACTGATTTCTTTGTTCTAACAATTCTGTGTGTCTCTGCATGGTTGTGGATTGACTGTCTGGATTTGAATGTGATAGGATCTGGGAAATGTCTTGACCCAGGGGAGGAGTAGGAGACAGCAACAGGCTGACCTGCATCTGGAGTATAGGGGGGAGGAGTAGCCCCTGGAGTTGAAGAGTCCTGGGCTGCTGCCATAAAAGAATGGCTCCACCTCCTGCTGAGTGATTGAGGAACCAGACCCCCACTAATCAAAGGAAAAAGGTGTCACTGGCAGGGAGGCACCCAGAACTGGTTTGAACAGGGGTCAGTGACCCCCCTAAACACAACGAATTCAAAGACATTTAGGGGTACAACTATGAGAGCTGAAACCCCTGAACGCTGGACTGGTGAACACTGAAAAGGATTATAACTACTTTGTGGTCAAGAGCAACCTCTGCCAAGGAAGAACAGCTGAAGAGACTGAAGAGAAGGACTGACTATTGCTCTGTGTTCTGGGGATGGCCTGCAGTCTTCTGATTTAACTAAGTAGAGGCTAAGGGACATTGATGTGTGCTGTGTCCCGAAGTAACTTGTCCCCAAGGGCCCGAGGAGAGCTGGCTCCCTGTTGTGGAAACTCGGGGAAATCAAAGCTTCCAAGTGTGTCTCAGCAGCGCTGTGTTCGCGTGCTTTTGCAGCCTGAGACCTTCGTAAGCATAGCCCCGGGACTGTGTGGCCCGAAACCCAACCGAGTCTCAGCGATGCTTTGTGCATGTGCAGCCTGAGACTGCGGGGTGCTGGTTGGAAAGTGCCCCGTGACTGCAGTGCCCCTGCAGCGTGAATCATCGTCCAAGCTGCTGTAAAGTTGTTTGTGGCCCAAGCCGTCATCATAACGGAGGATGCAGGTCAAGATCGCCGCCGCCGGCCCGAGCTGCAACGTGCTGAAGGATTTCGTAAAGCTAAGGAAGTCATGAGGTAATCGTGATCGTTTTGCGCAAGAACGTCAGCAACGGAGAAGGCAGCGCCGTAACCTGTCTGGCTACAGCGTCGCCTTGCATCGGAGCTGTGTCGTCATCGGATGCGCCCAGCAGGATGTCCGACGGGCGGGGAGAGATAGAGAGCGAGGCAGTGCATCCCCCAGGTAAGACTTGGATTCCGGTCGGGGGCCGCAAGTGTGTGTGGCCTGGGGAGGCACGCAGGAGGAGTACAGGAGGGCTCCCGTCTCTCTCCCGCTGCATCGCGGTAGACGCGCTGAGTTCTCGAGCATCCCGGACCTGGGGCCGGCCTCAGAAGTTCAGGACTGTTGTCTTTGATTGGGACCTAGTGGTGCCCGTGCTAATCGTGTGGATTGGCCTCGTATTGTTCCTGCATTACGAACTGCTTTATTACTTGCATTAGGGATTGTATTATTGCTGCTTTACGAACTGCCTGATTGCGTGTATTGAGGATTGAATTATTATCGCATACAAACTGCCGTATTACTTGCATTAAGGAGTGCGATATACTTGCATTAAGGAGTGTGTTATACTTGCATTACGAACAACCTTATTATGTGCATTGAGGATTGAATTATTCTCGCATTATGAACTGCCTTCTTACTTGCCTTAGGAATTGTATTATTCCTGCATTACGAACTGCTTGATTACGTGCATTGAGGATTGAATTATTCTCGCATACGAACTGCCGTATTACTTGCATTAAGGAGTGTGTTATAGTTGCATTAAGTGGAGCGTTATACCTGCATTCCAAACTGCCTGATTACGTGCATTGAGGAATGCATTATTCTGGCATTACGAACTGCCTGATTACGTGCATTGAGGATTGCATTATTCTTGCATTACGAACTGCATTGGTCTGACAATACGAACTGCATTATGAACTGTATAGCATTGCATTAGGACTGCATTTGAAGATCGTGAACTGCTCAATAATAACACCAGAACCTACAAGTGTTTGTTGGACTAATAACCGGCCAGGTGAAATATTACGAATACGCATATGTTGGATTTTTATCGTTTGGTCTTACTGTATTTTTCTTCTTGATAAAAATACTGCTATTTTCATACATCAGAGTGGGGTGCATTTGTTGTGTTATCACTGTGTCACTGGGAGTGTGGTTGCAAATACTTCACACATTGCCTTGAAGATAAGCCTGGCTTCTCGTGCCAAGCTACCAGGGAGTGAGCAGGGGTTACCAAAGAAGGTGTCCCTCCTTTCCCTGAATAGATATAAGGCTCCCTATTTGGCCTAAGGTAACTGCCTCTGCCAACCAGAGACACCCAGAACTAACAGGCGGTGGCCCTATCATTCTATGTGGAGTCAGACTCCATCATTGAGTCCTTCGCCTTGTCAACAGCTGATCACTTACTGGATGCCTCCGACATGCATTGTTTGGATATATGTATATATTTTAAATCAAATTGTCTATTACATGCTTTTCTTGATCATTCGTTTTGGGAATGGCTTTGAGTGTGTTTATCTTCCTAATTCTGTTATCCCTTTCTGTGCTACATTCTTGACCAAGGGGAGGGTGTCATGTGTTCAGTACATGGCCCACTGTGGTCTTCCCTATGTTAGCCTAACTGTGCATGATACAGGCCGCATTTGCTTTGCGTACGTTACTATATAAACACATTTATCTTTGTGCCACATTGTATTTTCACACAGAACTTGCAGTTAGGTAGTACCTTTGCCCCAGCCTAGCCTGCCTTTCTTTATCTAATTTTGAAAAAGAGAATATCTTATGCCCAACCAATCCTTACTATGTTAATATTCTTAGTTAGTATATTGACATTTTGATCTTTTGGAAAGGAATAAAAACAACTTATCTGAAGAGGGTCTACTGTTTTTGGACCTTTTGATCCATCTGTCTAATGGTAGGTTCCATACAATAACTTTTTTTATAAACTACAAGTTGCAATAGTTTGCCTTTGTACAGAAGCCACCACCCAAAAGCTTTGAGTGATAATCTGTCCTACGGTCAATTTTTGAGATAACGCCACAGTTGCAGTAATAAACACAATTAAAATTTGCAAGCTCAAGAACTAGCAGAAAATCTAGAGGCCTGACAAAGCATTGAGACTGCACAGAAATGTGCGAAGACCAATAACAGGAGTGCCCTACTAGAACCACGGATTAGACCAAATTCAGATATCCTTAATTGTTTCACCACATTTACACCGGAGTCCAATATCATTCAAAAAATCATTCGGAAACATTGGACTGTCCTACAAACAGCTATCCTTTTGTTACCACTACTTCGGTTGGCATACAAGCAAACTACTACCCTTAAGGACATGTTTATCCACACAAGGCCTAGAAAACCTCCAAGAGCTACACAGAGGTCTTTATGGGATCTTTCCCCTGTGGTGCAACATTTCCCTTGTGGTGCCTGCAATGTTTGCGCCTACACTGTTACTACAACAGGAATCCAATTGAGCACCTATGTTACATGGGTACAGAAAAACCTTACTAATTTCAACAAAAAAAATGCATGTACATGATCACCTGCCCATGCCACATGAAATATAAAGGCATGACAAGCAGAGCAGTAAAGGTTAGGATTACAGAACACCGTAGCAACATTTGTTGCAAAAGATATAGCACAAAAATTAATACCCACTTTCTCACTGTAGGCCACTCTCCTGATGATTTAAGATGGACTATACTAGAGGCCTACTAACACCTGAGTAAAGACACTCTTTAAAGGAAAGATCAGTACTGGATTTTCTGGCTTTCCACATGCACTTTGGGCTTCAGTGACAACATTCCATGGGCAGGATTAAACAACAAATGCATCTTGTGTTGAGACCTCTTGACACTGTTGCCTCTTAAAACCTCTATCTCTTGTTGGGGCACCTAGTACATCATTGAGGCACCTTACTATATTTTCCAACAGGCTTTATGATACTTGCATTTCAGAGACTAGAGAAGATATGCTGCTCTGAAGGTGTTCCTAGCAGTGTCCCCTATGTGACCTGATAACTCTTGAGTTTTGAGGCTTGAGGTTGATTACATTGTGCTCAACCGTTTTTCAGGTTGATTGTGGTCTATTATGATTACTGTTTATTAGACTAACTTTATTTTTTATTTAATGAATAGTATTAATTAATTTTCTTAACATGTATTTTAATGAATAGTATTAATTTATTTTCTTAATCTGTGTCAAAGACAATAGTCTATCGCATAATCCTGGTATGTACAACATCAATTGAAATATGTACATACTGTCTGACCGGCCTGACATGGGACTTTTACCCCCTGACATTTCTGTTGTGTCTTTTATGATTATTTTATCGAAATAAAGACTTTTTGAATTTGAATTTGACTAACTTTATACACCTCACCATTTTATATCCTAGCACACGAAAAACAGACCGTGGTATTACTCTCCTATGAATATGTAATTTACATCCTTCACCTGTCTTGTCTTAATAAAAGAGCCAATGACGCTCTTTTGAATTCCAAGATGGCATTCATACCATTACGCACCTCCCACAATTTTGTCATTCGCATCTGTCATATGTCTGGTCATAATAAAGAGCCGTTGGCACTTCTGTAAATACCAAGAGGGCCTCTGTATTGGCCCACACGGTGTTCTAGACCGATGCTGTGCAATGCCCAGACACGCTCTAGTCACGCTTAAATAGTCCTCACCGCGCTTAGCTCGCTTCCCTTCAAGAAAGCAGAGCTGGGGTAAGGCTTATGGTGGGCGACGTTCCGCGTCCATGTAATTATATCTCCTCATAAGACTGGAGTTTTCTTCTACTGCTATGGTAAGACGAGCTTGACTCAATCCTATACTCTTTTGCCCCAGGACGCTAATTGGCATTTTCCCTGCTTTTACTTGTGGGACCCAACCCATTGCCCTAATTGTGTGAGTTTTGTTACTTTACATCAATCTGCCAACTTTTACAGTTTTGTACGAAGAGTGTTCTCATGTAATTATGTATGTTTGAGCGTGTCATTTCCATGTTGTTTTATACACGTCGCACTGGGGATGTTGATGACATTTGTTTTGCATGCTTTGTCCAGAATAATTTGTTTGTGATTGACAAACATCTATATTCTTTGTTTGTCTTTGTGTTCTAGGATGGTTTTATCGAAGTCAAGGTATAACATTTACCGTATTATTGGCTGAGTGACTGTTTATTGTATACAAAGAATTTATACCACCACTGTGTAGATTAGGGTAGCTTTTAGGTTCTGAAGAATCTCCACTTGATCACTCTTGACATAACTAGGTGAGATAATTCACTCAAGTTGCGGGTTACGCACTCCACGTTTAATTCTGAGGTGAGCAAAGCTGTGGTGTGCATCAAAGATATCACCCCCGACTAGAAGGTGTCGTAATCAATGCAGTGTCCGTGGCACCTAGGATAAGTGCCAACTCTTTGAGCACAACCTAAAGAAAACGAAAAACGTTTTTATCCAATCTGTGCAATTCCAATAGTGATTAAACCAAAAGGATGTGTAGAATTTCTATTATTATTTATTTCATGTTGTTTTCACATGAGCATTGTATCTTTAAGAGGTTCAAATTTGTGAATTCCTTCATCCATTTCTAGTATCACAAACTGTATCACATCATAACCTCATCACCCAATGCATTTCGGACAAAGTCCTTCATCAGGGGTATTCTGTAAGATAATGTCAGAAAAAAATCTATGTATGATCCGCCAAGATAAACATTTCATTTATATACATGCTACACATATGCATAATGTACATACTATGAGCGTTTTTCATAAGGTGCTATAGTTCCCTGTATCTATCAAAAAGTGCATGGTTTATATACTGTGGTCATGCAAAGTGAAATGAAAAGTTGTAGGGTCGCGTAAGCTACCTTGCAGAATTTTAGGGATACTTAAAAAGTTCAAAGACCGTGGATCCTGTAAACTAACGTGAGAAGCAACATGCGCAAAAAAACGTGCATCAATGTTAACCACAACGTAAACCCATAGGTGCAGTTACATTTTAAAAAAACGTGAATAACTTAAAATATCCGTGTGTCAAACTTACTGGCAAAGCAGTGTGAGCCCACGCGTCTCACTAGTCCGCCCTTCGCTCCATGCGAGTGATGAAAAATGCAGTATACAACTTTTCATTTCACTTTGCACAACCACAGTATATAAACCATGCACTTTTTGATAGATACAGGGAACTATAGCACCTTATGAAAAACGCTCATAGTATGTACATTATGCATATGTGTAACATGTATATAAATGAAACGTTTATCTTGGCGGATCATACATAGATTTTTTTCTGACATTATCTTACAGAATACCCCTGATGAAGGACTTTGTCCGAAATGCATTGGGTGATGAGGTTATGATGTGATACAGTTTGTGATACTAGAAATGGATGAAGGAATTCACAAATTTGAACCTCTTAAAGATACAATGCTTATGTGAAAACAACATGAAATAAATAATAATAGAAATTCTACACATCCTTTTGGTTTAATCACTATTGGAATTGCACAGATTGGATAAAAACGTTTTTCGTTTTCTTTAGGTTGTGCTCAAAGAGTTGGCACTTATCCTAGGTGCCACGGACACTGCATTGATTACGACACCTTCTAGTCGGGGGGTGATATCTTTGTTGCACACCACAGCTTTGCTCACCTCAGAATTAAACGTGGAGTGCGTAACCCGCAACTTGAGTGAATTAACTGACCCTGACCAGGGCTACAGCACCCCAAATCTTCAAATTTTCAAATACAAATGATGGCGTATGATGACATAACAGCGTTGACCGATTTGAAAGCCGACACCTTTGCCTTTAACGCTGATGACATAGATAAAATGTATGCTCTGATCCCCGAGGTATCTGTTCCACACACGTTGACTAGAAATAAAGAAGGTTGTTTGAAACAATTACTATACTTTACAAAAAAGGAAATCAGCCAAAGGCTTCACGCCAGCACGTTAATACGTTACCACCGGGCACAACGTATTCCACGAGGTCTCCGAATCCCGCTGAAACCGCTACTCTGCAGGAACAGCTCAAAGTTTGTAGACAGATGGTACGCCATCTTAAATAAAGGCTCGTTGGACCTTATATTGTTAATTGTTGATGAGCTGTCACGAGCTCTTGAGGAATTAAACAAAGATATACAACAATGCAAACAAGAATTATCAGACATGCTACCCAAGGAAGAATGGTCCAAGATATTGGATGACATCACAATTCAATTGGACAAACACACTAGAGAAATAAATGAACGGAAGATACGTAAATATCGCAGAGACACCATTGATTATAAGTTGGGGGAGGTGTACTCCTGGGCTGAAGTCTATGCCAGGAGATGCCAAAACAAACCACCAAGAGCCAATACAGAAACTGAAACTTCGTCCTCTGAAGGAGAGACACGCATAGACACTAGGCGTCCAAGTATACAAATACCATCGACAAGTACTGAAACTTCCACCCTCACTGCGGTTCCTTTTTTAGAGGAAGGACCAGGGGAAAGAGACGACCCAGGAGGAGCCAGAGCAAAAGAAAGAGAGAAAGAAAAAGAAACGGAAAGGGACATCAGGAGTACAACACTCAACAAGAGGGTGGAGAAACCAAAGAAGAGACAAACTTAGTAATCAACATCTCGTCCTATGCCCTTTCAGACGAAGAGGAATCAGTATTGCAAAAAGGTACTTCTTTCATCCCCACAAGCCATACCAACGAACTGGAGCTGGAAATCAGTTTGTTTAAATGTATGCGCAATTTGCGTTTAAGACATTTTTTTGAAAACATCATGCCTCAGCAAGATACTGATCAAATTGATCAACTAAAGGGTCTACGGGCCAAAAGCACATTCATGGCACCTGTTAGCCACAAATCCTTTGACATCTTTGAGAATTTGGTTAAAAATGACATCAGTGGCTTTAACTATACGAGAAAGACAAAACACACCAACATGACGAACAAGGAATATTCCATACTCAACAACTTGGCTAACAAAGTAGAGATTACATATCAATCGGCTGATAAAGGGGGAGCTTTAGTCCTCATGGATACAGCTTTCTATCGAGAACAAGTTCAAGAACATCTTTCAGACACTAACACATACTGTCCCATACAGATCAATCCAACCAGACAGTATATGGAAGTATTACTAAACATATTGTCCAGGGCTGAAGATAATGGTATCATAAATCAAAAAAACAAACGGTTCTTGACTCCTAGCAATCCAAAAACGCCTAGCATGTACATGCTACCTAAAGTTCACAAGAATTTGACACGACCTCCATTCAGACCAATTGTCTCCACCCGTGGTAGTATCCACGAAAACACTGGAAAACTCATTGACAGGTATCTGCAACCTTTGATTCAACGATCTCGTACCTATGTAAAGGATACTACAGATTTTTTGCACCAGATACGCAACATCACATTTGAGGACAATGAAACCATCTGGCTATGTTCCATAGACGTCAAATCACTCTACACCAGCATACCACACGACTTGGGTATGGAAGCAATTGAAAATATTCTATTAAACTCGGATCTGAACAATGACTTTCAGATTTTCATCATGCAACTGATGCACTTTACCCTATACCAAAGCTACTTTTCTTGGGAGGATCAATGTTACGTACAGTTGTCCGGGACCTCTATGGGCAATTGTGCGGCACCGGTCTACGCCAATGCTTTTATGAAGTACTTTGAAGAGAACAATGTCTTGAACCACGCTCCTTGGAATACACAGGCCAAGGTTTTTCTCAGGTACATAGACGATATCTTTGTGTTATGGCAAGGAGACCAGGAATCTCTAACAGCAGCCCTTATGCAACTTAATTGCATAAATGACCGTATCCAATTCACCTTTGACATGAGTCAAGAGACTATCACTTTTTTGGATGTCAGTGTTACGAGGGTTGTGAATCATCTTGAAACCAACTTGCACAGAAAAGCAACTGACAAAAACAATATCCTTCACTACAGATCATTTCACCAAAGGTCATTGAAGAATCATCTTCCATTTTCTCAACTTCTTCGAGTTAAACTGATTGTATCTGATACAACCAAATATGAGGGACAAGCCACCAACATGATAAGACGCTTTGAACAAAGGGGTTATCCACAAACTATTTTGAGCAACGCCAAAGAACGATGCGATAAATTGAACCGTCAAGATGTCTTAACACAGAAGAAAAGAGACACTGTTAAGAGACCCGTGGTCGTATCGAAATACTCAATGGCTTCAAAAGCATATAAGGCGTCCATACTAAAGCATTGGTCGATTATTAGCACTGAAGAAGATTTCAAAAACATCTTTTGTGATAAACCTCTATTTGCTTACAAGAGGGGAAATAACTTGAAAGAAATCATAAAAAAACCCCAAACAAAGGTTCTCCATCAAATTCAAAGGCAACCAACCATGTCTTAATTGCAAAAATTGTAACAACCTCATTAAAGGACCGATCATCAAACACCCTATGAAGGGTACAAACATTAACTTGAGATTTAATGCCACTTGTGACACAGAGAATGTGATCTATATTGTCAAATGCCCTTGTGGATTAGTATATACTGGAAAGACCTCACGCAAATTAAAAACAAGGATAAATGAACACAAAAGCAATATAAGGACTGAGAACATGAAATCGATCTTGGCAGGACACTTTAAAGACAATGGACACAATGTGAGTCAACTCAGGTTTGCCGCTGTAGAAGTTGTGGCCAAGCGTGATGACAGGGACAATAACAATTTCTTATTACAGCGTGAAAATCACTGGATTAAGTTTTTACAATCTTCCAAACCCTTTGGCCTCAATGAACGTATGGAATTCACGTGCTACTTATAATTCTAGTTTCCAATGAACTCTATGCATTTTTTCAGAATGAGTTGTAATGGTTTAAAAAAATATATATATATTTTTTCAATAATACTTTTTTAGTAATGTAATGTGTTTTTGTAAAAACAGAATTCTTTTTCTTCACTTTTCACTTAATTCGCCGATTTTCAGTTAAGCTACAGCTTGGGAAATCACACCTTTGTTTATTTTTCGGTTTTACGTTTCCGGCACCTTTTCATTTTCATAACATGGCCACCAATGAGGAAGTCCTCTTTCTATCCCCACGCTTAAACGCTGTCACTTCCGTATATACTGCATTTTTCAACACTCGCATGGAGCGAAGGGTGGACTAGTGAGACGCGCAGGCTCACACTGCTTTGCCAGTAAGTTTGACACACGGATATTTTAAGTTATTCACGTTTTTTTAAAATGTAACTGCACCTATGGGTTTACGTTGTGGTTAACATTGATGCACGTTTTTTTGCGCATGTTGCTTCTCACGTTAGTTTACAGGATCCACGGTCTTTGAACTTTTTAAGTATCCCTAAAATTCTGCAAGGTAGCTTACGCGACCCTACAACTTTTCATTTCACTTTGCACGACCACAGTATATAAACCATGCACTTTTTGATAGATACAGGGAACTATAGCACCTTATGAAAAACGCTCATAGTATGTACATTATGCATATGTGTAGCATGTATATAAATGAAATGTTTATCTTGGCGGATCATACATAGATTTTTTTCTGACATTATCTTACAGAATACCCCTGATGAAGGACTTTGTCCGAAATGCATTGGGTGATGAGGTTATGATGTGATACAGTTTGTGATACTAGAAATGGATGAAGGAATTCACAAATTTGAACCTCTTAAAGATACAATGCTCATGTGAAAACAACATGAAATAAAGAATAATAGAAATTCTACACATCCTTTTGGTTTAATCACTATTGGAATTGCACAGATTGGATAAAAACATTTTTCGTTTTCTTTAGGTTGTGCTCAAAGAGTTGGCACTTATCCTAGGTGCCACGGACACTGCATAACTAGGTGAGAAACATGTTGCCCAGATAACTTACCAGACTATCCAGGATCATTATATACTGATGTAGCTTGACCAAATAATTCACCAGACTATCTAGGATCATTTTATCCCATGGTCGCAAACAAGATTTTAACTAGGCCAATGATAATATTAATTAAATATATTGTTTTTGAGCATCACTGCACCTATTTTAATTCACTTTTTCTCATCAATCTACACCACATTTTTAGCCCACACCTCCCACTTCATCATACAGCTATTCTAAAAAGATCCTAGGCAAAGTGCCCCCTCGTGGGTGTCCGATGGACATAGCAGCGCCAGCCCAACGAGGAGCTAGCCCAATGATAAATCATGACACCCATTCGGGTGTGTGAGGCCCAGTGCTCCTATTGGAGCATATTCCATTATTTGGAACCAACTGTCTCAGTCCGCTCACACTAGGAACTGCATACTGCATTTATAATTTAAAGATTGATAAACATGAGCATGAGGGTGTTTAATGATGGCCAAGCAATGGATTTCAGATGTCGAAGATGATTTGAAGTTTAACCAGGAGAAATGGCTAATTATGGAAATGGATCTCTCTGTTATTATAACCAAAAACGAGGACTTGGAATCCAGATCAAGAAGAAACAGTCTCCGAATACTTGGCATCCATGGGTTGACTAAAACTGGCAAGATGGTTTATCTTAGAAGGAATCAATCTGATCCCTCTTATTGAATTGGATAAGTTCTATAAAATGATGGTGGTTGAGAGGGCATGACACTCCCTTGTCCCTAGGCCATCCCGGGGGGCTCCCATTGGGCCTAATATAGCAAATACCAGAGACAGCTGTCAGGCACTTAGAATTGCAAGGGAAACAAAAGATATCTACTACAAAGGCTGCAATATATCTCGATCCCTTGACTTTATGTTGGCAGTTCAGGAGGTGTGTCATGCGTGTCAAGCAGTAAAGAAAAAACTGCTACAGCTTGATGTTCCATATGTTATGTTATACCCGCTGAGGTTCAGGATAATGTATTGTGGCATGTAGACTACCTGTACCAACCAGCAACAAGCTTCTGCATATGTGAAAAAGTTAAAGGTACCAAGAGATACAGTGTGTATCTACATGGAGGTGTAGACTCCCTGCTACACAATCACTCAGAATAAGGTGTGTGCTCGGCTACGGCAGGCCTCACCACTATAATGTCTGGCACTGATATAATGGATGCTATATATCAGCAGGTCTTGATATGAATACGAAAGGCAGTAGTTTTATGCCGCTGATTAGTGTCACCTATTCATGTAGTATGGACTATGTTCTTGAGCTATTGTGAATGGTGGATAATCTGATGGTGTTACGATCATTTTAATATTTGGGCCCTGATTTTGATGTGGGGCCGAAAACGTCCAACCTGTAGTCAGAGGCTTTCTGACCATCATCTTCGTTTTGAATTCTGAGCGCCGTATTACGAATACACAGTTGGAATTGAAACCAGCTGAAATTATTTACCCTACGGTACAACCTCTTATTGACGGAAGACACATACCGCTACGGAATCGATTTATGGAGCCAACATGGCATGCCTTGGTTAGGTGTGTATGCCCCCATATAAGCGGTTGGGATCATTGGAACCCCCATTAGTTAACAAATTATTAGGTATTAATAGGTCTCATTTCTATCATAGGAAATCTTTGGTGATCATTTCATTTAGATGTTGGAGAATCTACCATGGCCACACAGAAATCAAACAATTTAGAACGTATTAGGTAAGGCCTTTGACCCTGTGACCATACATTTATTTATTTATTTATTTATTTTAAACATTTGTAAAGCGCGAAACGAAGGCCCATGGGCATCTCGGCGCTAAGTAACTGCAATGTTTGGCCAACAAGGGGACTGGCAGATCATTGATTAAAAAGCCAAGTTTTGAGTTTTTTTCGGAAAGACCAGAGGGACGTGCTGGTCTTGATCGAATGAGGCAGTGTGTTCCAAAGTTTTGGAGCAGCCACAAGGAATCTTCTGTCACCCCAGTTGACAGATTTAGTTCGGGGGATCACCAGGTCCAGGGAGCTGGAAGAGCGCAGTGCTCTAGATGGACAGTAGGGAGTAAGGTTCTGGGTGAAGAATGCTGGGGCAGCGTTGTGTAAAGCCTTGTATACCAGGCACAAGGTTTTAAACTTAATCCTCTTCCTCACCGGAAGCCAATGGAGTTGTTTCATGGTGGGTGAGACCGGATGGAATTTGGGGATTCGCCCTAGGAGCCTGGCGGCCGCGTTCTGTATAGACTGCATTTTTGTTAGCACTCTCTCCTGGGCCCCTAGAAACAAAGCATTACAATAGTCTAGGGTGGAGAGCACCCTAGACTACCGTCCTACAATTTAAAGACTTATTTTTTCCTTTGTTCATCTTTTGTTACCACTTTAGTTTGTTGAAGTACCATTGCGCAGTGACTGGTCCAGTCATTACCGTCAATTTCAAGATTTTAGGTGCACGTGTACCTTCTGTGAGTATCAATACCTCAAATATACTGTACAGTCTCTAGGAGTTGTCACATAAGGAGATTATTTTGGATATACAGAGTACACTATAATCCTATAGCATGAGCCCTTTTCTTTTTTTTGCTATCTGCTACATACAGTATGATTCTCCATTGTAAATAATGTTATTGGAATGTGGTTAGATCTGTATGCTCAACTTTTTATATCTTGCACTATTTTGAACTGAAGATTCCCAATGTGAGTATGGGAATACCATAGGCATTGCATGCACAGGGTGTTCTCAATATTGGATCCTTCTCTGGTGGAGGTCTTATGATTAACATGGGTAAAATAAACTAATTGATTGTTTTACTCCAGTCCAATCAATACTTGTATATGCTTCATAAAACATGGGCTAACATAACTATAAATCAATCTTTGTATTCTCTAGGCACCCCATGGTTGATTGCAATACACCGTTCTATTTGGCAAGGTCCTGAAGAAGGTGGTTTCCATCTGTTTTTACCCCACCGAAACGCTCATCGACCTAACTGTCAGACCCTGTTGTACCAGCTTATCTGACAGGGTCGTGGAGACTAATTATTTCTAAGTCTCCCCATGACCCAGATATGAATATTGGTTTTGGGTGATGTATGAATGTGTGTGGTTGCGATTGAATGTGTCTGAGATTTGACATAAAGAAAACTGTTTTGTATTATTTAATCTTTTAGGGGTCCAGAGTAAGATGTTACATTTGCCTACCCTGTGTTGGTAGTGTGCAATCATTTACAGAAAAAGAAATCAAATATAAATAGAAGTTTATGTCTTTAGTGTTTTACATTTTTTTTAAAATGGCAAAAAAAATGGCATGAATTTTGATACAACTACTTTGAATAATAAAACGATGATAAACAAAATATACTGTTGAAGTGTTGTGTTTAGCCCATACTAGAGATTTGTTCCAGATAGTTAAAGAAATAGAGGTCACGAGTAAGTTTGTCCTATTGTTTAATTCAGTTGATTTCCCCTCTTCTCCCTGACCTCATTCTCCTCTAGAGGGTGTCCCCTTCCAACGGGCTCCATTTGGAACCGGCACATAATCCCGAAATGGACAGCATTTCCACCGTGGGATTACAATGTTGGTTTCCCACAGGCTTTTCATGTCAGGCTTTCTGACTGAAAGTGGCTTTGAGGCCCCCTGCTGGGCCCCCTTGCAACAGTAGCCTTCAGTTGTGTGACTGGGGAGCACATATGGTGCCCCCCCTGTCAATCCCCGTACCACCTGGCAGGCACCGTGTGGTGCCTTCTCGTGGTGCAGGGATTAACAAAAACTCCCATTTCTTCATAGGAGCTTGTGCTGTGGCCAGTTTATAACCGCAGCACAAGCTCCATAGAGAAATGGGAGTGGTGCGGTCGCATCCTAATACTGCAGTCAGGACCACTGAACAGAGGTCTGTCGGGCCTGAGTCCGCAGCGGTGTCTTAAATGCTTGGTCCCCCTTAGTATGTTATATGGCCTAGACAAAACACCTGGATAAAACATGCTAACACTGCTGCTGCTGCCTAAGACTCATGCTCTGTATTACGGGGATGCATGTTGTTCTAAAACACACTCGGAGAGGGACCTTTCCAGGGAGAAGCGCTATGCTGTTCCTATGATGTAGAAATACCATCTAGGCACTAAGGTATGGGGTCTGCGGACAAAGTCTAGAGGTCTTTATATAATAAAACTTCTTCTAGCCAAGGGCAGGGTGGTTAGACCTTATAGTCCTGTATCCACTGTCTCTACATGATGACATCCCCCTTTTATAATCTATGGAATTGCAAAAATGCTAACTGTTTTACATTTATGGGTTTTGCTGCTGGTAGTGGCTCGTATACTGCATTATAGAGAACGGTAGTTAAAATAAACATTTTGAACTATGACAGTGATTCTGTGAATTGTTATTGTGGACAAGTACGAGTGAGTGAGCGAAAGGGTGTGTCTTTCTACCGCAATTCCTGAGAGAGTCGGGAGTCTTGTGTTCTGGGTTGTCTAATCATTTGCAGCTTCAATATTATGTAGGAGACCGAATTAAACACTATAGCTAATCAGTTTTGAGCTCGTGGTTACTGAGTTGGTAGGACGGTTCAGCCCCTATTCATCGAGGTCCTGTTTTCCTGGACATAGTTCTGCATAGGTGCAGAATCCCCGCAGCATTGCTCTGGTTTGATCTGATACTTGTCTGCGAGACTCCTGAGTAGTACTTGTGCTTGTCCACAATCCCTTCTCATGTATTTCCAGAGACAGTTGTGACGGTATAGCCTCCTATATTATAAAGTTATAGGTTTTTCAAGCTTGAATTCTAAAAGGTCTTTCCCTTTTTCTAACCCAGTGTTGCGCTGAAGTGAGTAGGTTGTTACATATTTTTCTTCCATTATGGCAGTCGCCATAGCGATTCTAAACCGCGCTCCAGTCACCGCTTATTTGACTTAATATGGGGCCCCTAATGGTGGTGCTGATCTTATTTTTGTTGTTGAAGCGAATGCAGCGCACCGCTTCGAGGTGTTTTATTCTTGGGTCACCTTCCCGGCAGCTGATGGCATAGATCACTTCTTTCACAAGTATACTGCCACCGCGTTACCACAGGATTATCAGCTTTATCAATCTCTTGAAGTTCCATTAACAGCTTGGCAACACACGATATGGTTTAATGGTACCCTTCCTCACCCTATGACAGCAGTCCGTTTAGGCCCATTATTGATTGTTAGGGCCACGTGGCCCTTTTTGGCTGGGTATACCCCAACCCCTATTTATCTAAATGCTACAGTCTCAGAGCTACGCGTATTGCATACTTCGTTAATACGTGTACATAGAGCTGTTTTACAGATCATGTCATGCAACATGCAGGTGGGACCACCTGGAGTTGCTGCACAACCACCGGGACCCGGTGGTGTAGTTATTAGTCCCATCATGAATAATTCTATAATGGGCAAGCGTCTGCAAAATAAGGATGAGCTTCCTTATTGGCTTGCTGAAAAGTTTGGGCAACTCAAAGCTGTTTTTCCAAATACGACTCCTGTGGAAAAGCACAGGATTCTGACCATGAGCTTACCTAAAGGCCTTGTTCCCGAATTGGCTGATTGTAACACTTTGAGTAGAGTGTTTGCAGCAGTATATTCAATGTGCTTTAGCACTCCCTCAATGCCCGTTCTCCCTTCCGTGATAAAACGTGTTCAGGATGAACATGGGCCCGAGGCTACCCTAGAGTTGGGAATGAGATTGGTGGGAGTGTTCGATATAGTTTGCGATATGATCCTTGCTGATGTGAAGGGTGAAGCTGTAAGCTTACAAGTGGCACAACACTTGGAGGCTGTTGCTGATGCAGAAAAACAGTGCGAATTGCCGATGATTATTGCTAAAGCTTACAAAACCTTAGGGCAAAAAAGTCTGGGAATTAAGCCTTTTACTCAAACTCAACAAAATGCCCAGACTGATAAAGATGGGCGCCCATTCTTTCCTAAAAAAAGAACTGGAGAAATAAAAAACAGGGACAGCAACAACAGAAGCAAGGTTTGCGTGCTGGTTTACGGACACCTGACTCTTCTGAGTGTACTTATGACTAGAGCAACCACGTAAAAAAATTAAGACTCCTGATAGATCTCAAGTCCTTGATCAGCGCTCTCCTTGTTCTTTACAGGACACATTGGACTCTCAAGTCGGTGGAGGGGAACGCCAGGATCGCGGCAAAGGTCCGACCACACAACAGGGACGGGATCCACCTTGACAGTTTGACATAAAGCCCAAACAAGAGGGACTGCCTCGTATTCAACCCCCATATCAAAAGAAGAAAGTTGCTGCTTTGACTGTGAAATATGCCTCAGGCAGTGAGAACGCAATTCCTAGACTGGACATGGGCAGTGACTCTGCTCGACAGCGAAGGAGGTTACCATAGTGCAGGAGGCACTGCGTCCCGATCTGGAGTAGGGTGACCAACTGGAATGGGTGCAAATTCAGGATGGTGAGTATAAAAATTCAGGACAAAGCGTCAAAATTCAGGACAAAGCGTCAAAATTCAGGACAAATAGTAAGTTTTACAGACACATCAGAAGAGGTCGTATAAAAGTATATAGGCACAAGTGAAAAGAAGTTTATATTAGGTTGGGACAGTTGTGCACTATATGGTTTTTCAGTATGCGCACAGCTTTGTGCAAATGTGCAGGTCTTTTTGTGGTAACAAAACCGCCCTCTCCCCCTTATTTCCAGCCTCCCAGGGAAACGACCGATGCCTGGTCAGGCCAGTGTGGCCTTGCTACCACCCTCCAGTGTCGACCCTCCTCTTCACATAGACCCTCTCTCATGTGTATTTAATTTCTTTTATAGTGCTACTCATCCCAAGTAAGTAGCACAGGGTGTCAACACATATATTATAGAGAGACAATGACTTGTATAAATGGGAAAGTCAACCTACAGGAAATGTACTTAAGATAATGGGGGTTACAAGGTGTAATAATTCTTTCAACCAACATTCAGTCTTTCATCAATCATTCTGTCCTTCCATCTGTGTGCCCACCCATATCAATATACAACCATTTGCAAACCTATTTATCATCTATCCTTCCATCCATCCATCCATCAATCTTTCTTCTCATCCATCCCTCCATCCACCCTTTCACTCATCCATGCCTCCATTCATCCTTTCACCTTATCCATCCCTACACTCATCCATCCACTCGTCCACTCATCCAGCCATTCACTCATCTATCCAGCCATCTACCCTTTCACCCATCCAGCCATCCTTTCACTTACTCATTCATCCACCCAGTCACTCATCCTTACACCCATTCACCCTTTCAGTCATCCATCCATCCATCCATCCTCCCTTTCTCTCGCCATCCCCTTTCATTTAGCCATCTATCCTTCCATCCATTTACTCATCCATTCTTAAATCCATCCATTGATCCTATCACTTATCCATCCTTTCATTCATCCATCCATCCATCCTTTCTCTCATCCATCCACCCTTTTACTCCTTCACTCATTCATCCATCCTTTCTCTCATCTATCCACCCTTTCACTCATCCATCTATCCTTTCTCTTATCCATCCATGCTTTAACTTCTTCACTTAACTATAGACCCTTCTGTCCATCCACCCTCCCTTTCACATACTCACCCAGCCTTACATCCAACTTTCACTCATCCATCCATCCATTCACCTTTTCACCTATCAATTCATCAATCCATCCATCAGTTCACTCATCCATCCACCCATTCACTCGCCTGTCATCCACCCTTTCACTCATCCATCCATCCTTTCACTCATCCATCCACCCTTTTACCCATCCATCTACCCTTCCCCCCATACATCCATCTATTTGCCTTTTCTCTCATCCATCCTTCCACTCACTCATCCGTCCATCCTTGAACCATCCATTCATCCATTCACCCTTTCCCTAATCCATCCACCCATCCCTTCATTTACACACAGTTTCACATTAATTATGAGCTGAGACTTTGTCTGCTGGGTTGCAGACAGAGAGGCCCATCAAGAACTTCACCCCTGCTGTAGTTCCTTAAGCTAGGGGTGGGGCCGGGAGAGGGCTCACTATGCCTCTGTACATAGGCAATCGCAAAAGTGGAAGTCATGCATGATGCACAGTGCCACTGTGACATGATGTTGTTTCCAAGGCTTTGAGTGGGATGAAAAAACTGGGGAGTGTCTCTCCAAAGGGGGTGTTCGATGTAATTAAGGGCATGGCTTAAAAACACCTAAGTTAAAAATCGGTGCTTAGCTTTGTGTGCCGCCCGACTGGTAATTTGCTGCCTTTGTTATTGCATCCAGATTTATAACTCAAAAAGTAGTGTTACACCTACAAGCCAGAACTAATGGCTTTGGTTGCTAGTTGCATAAAATAAAAAAAGCAGCAACCAAGGCTTTGTTATATATAACATTGAAAATGCGTCCGTTTTAAAATGATGAGACTTTGAAAGACCCAGAACCCCTTTTTTTAAACTTCTTTCACCAGCTTTTCATGAACTGGATTCTCACCTAGCAGCATTGGCGTCTTTGTTCATTTCTTCCACCTGACTGAGTGCCCTGCCCTAGACGGCAGGAGGAGGCCACCACATGCAGTTAGAGCCCAGACTTGCCCATTGTCATTCTGTATGTGGCAATCAGCCGCAGACAGAATGACAATGGTTGGGGTGGGGCTGCTCTTGTGCCCAGTGGAGTGAGAGGTGGCCCCATCAGGAAGTTGAGGCTTCTCGCAGAGGAACAGTGATGTTCCCCAATGCCCAAAATTACAGACAAAAGGCGTCCGTAAAAGGGATCATGACGGAACAACGGAGTTGAGATCCAAATTACGGACGGTCCGTGAAATTTACGGACGGTTGGTCACCCGGGTCTGGAGGCGAGAGCAGCTGATACATTTATTACAGTAGAAACAGCAGATACACGAGTTGCACCCCCTGATAGACTCTATGAAATTGTCTTCCAAATTGAAGGTGATATACAGTGTACAATTACAGCAGTTGTTTGGGAAAATCTCACCTCCTCATACAACATTTTGTTGCCAGAGGCGGATTGGCCTCCACCATTTGTTCTGGCCGCTTCTCGAGGGAAAGATGTGATACTTCTGAGTTTTTCAAGTTACGTCCCTGAGGAGGCTAAACAAGCTTACTCATTGGAGTGGGCATTGGCCCTTGCCCCTGCGGTGTACTGTAATCAGGTATCCTGGGATAGAGATTCACCAACATTCCGTCCATCATCTTGTGTGTTTTGCTGTTCTCCCTATGTGGGAAGGGTATGCCCAGACGTGGGTCCCGTGCGCACTAGGCCACTGGAGTCAACCTATCCCGGCTGAAGACGGCTGATAACCAGAAACTGGTCTTAGGATGCTTGATTCCGGTCCAGGAAAGACATGGCTTGGCAGTTCAGGCTGGACTGTTCCCATGAGGCACAGGGTCAAGACTGATTTGCATATGGCCATGTCTGAACTGGGGTGGCTTGGTGAGCAAAATAACGTTGGATTAAACCCAGATCTGTGACTGGGGGTGAATGTTTTGCCATTGTGCAACATTCCGTCCATCATCTTGTTTTAGAGATTCACCGGCCATGAGATACCATTACGGTCTAAACCACAGCCACAGCTGCAATATCCAATCAGACGTGAGGCTAAGGCTCCCGTTTGTGAAATTCTAACTCAAAGCAAGGAGTAATAAAATCCTGTGTATCACCGATGAATAAACCTCTTTTTCCGGTATCGAAACATGACGGTTCATAGCGCATTGTATTAGATTATCAAAATTTGAATAGTCATTGTCGTACATTTTCGGTAAAGAACACACACAGCTCTGCGCCAGTGAACAGCCTTATTCATAGAAAATACAAAAGGACCCTGGATATATCCAAATGTTTCTACAGTCATAACTTGGCTCCTGAGAGCCGTGACTTGACAGCATTTACCGCTGTGGGAAATCAGAAAAAATGTACGTGCTTGCCTATGGGGTACAAAAACAGCCCGGGGCATTTGCTGCATGTGTTGTGTCTTTGTTGCACAGCATAGATCTAGATGTGTTCTTGTATGTAGATGATATTTATCTACTGGACGACAAACTGATGCACATCTTGTCCGAGTCGTCCGCATCTTTCTATCGTTTGCAGACTATGGATACAAATTCAATCTTGCAAAAACACACATCGCTCATTTTGCGGTGCTCTTTTTGGGCTATGAGCTCAATAATGAAGGTATGGGGTTGGCCCCCCACTTTCTGGAGAAATGTGCACAATTGCAACCTTCATCTACATTGAAGAAACTTCAGTCTTTGCTGGGATTTTTGAATTTCGGGAGAACTTACATCCCCAATTATGCCCAGCGTCTCAAACCACTTTATGCGTTGATCCAACCAACATATTCTTCTGCCTGCTGGCTTCCGGAACATACCTCTATTCTACAATCTTTGCAATCAGATCTGCTTGCGACAAACTACTTGTTATTGCGTGATTATCCACAAACCTAATAATACTTATAGTGCCTGGGACAGTGGGTTTCACTTACTTGACGTTCAATGAGGGAGACACAGTGCCTTTGGCATACAAATCACATTTTTACACAGCTGCTGAAATGCAGTTTCGTAATGTTGAAAAGATTTTGGTTGCGGTCCAAATGGTGATTCTAAAGGATCGCTCACTGGCGGAGGGGAAACGCATTCTCATTGTTTCGCCTATACCTGCTTTAGAAGCAGTGACTAAGGTGAATGTACCAAACTCTAAAGCTTTACTTCCCCGTTGGATACAATGGGCTACTTCTTTGACATTGGCTGAGGTTACGTTTATTTTTGATCCTGCTCCTCAGACACTGGAGTTTTTGCTGTATGAACATGTTCATCCTCCTCTGTTGTAGTTGCTTCCTTTGGACGGGTACAAATGCATAATTTATACTAATAGCTCGGCTCAAGCGGCCATCGGGTCCAAAGACGCTTATTCGGCGGCTTGCGCTATTGTGGCTGGTTCAATAGTAAATGGAGAATTTAAGTCTACCATAGTGCATCACAGGCACTTGGGGACTGTACAGCGCAATTGGCGGAGCTGCATGCTCTTGTTCTAGCTCTCACATTTGCTGATTCTAATGTGATTACTCTTATTGTGTGCGATTCTTACTACTGAGTCCAGTCTTTTAATGATAACTTATTCTTTTGGTCTCAGAATGAATATCGAGACTTTTAATGCAGAGCAGTAAAGCATAAAATGCTTTGGGTTTGAGTGCCGGAGCTTGAAGAACCTCTAACCACTCACAAAGGTTATACATACTCTTGGCCATCAGCGTGCAGGAGCACCTGCTATTGGTAATTCTTTGGCTGCCACAGGCAGCCAAATCAGCAGTAGCCAAGTGTTCAGTTGCAGCAATTACAAGGTCCATAACTAAGATAGATAATGACAATTTGGCAGCTATAGCTGCTACAAGGGATGGAACTGCTTATCCGCTGGGCTTTCCTTCGAAGTATTCTTATAATTTATCTCCTGAACAAGTTACTTATGCTACATTTGCATCAGTTGGGGATCGGCTAATTCCCAACATGGACCGCAGGCTTGCTTTCATCATAACCGCACACAAAGGCATGGTGTCTGCACATGCCGGAGTGTCTGCGACTGTCTCTATTTTGCAACAACGTTACTGGTGGCGTGGTTTATATAAACAAACCTGTAATTACGTGCTTTCTTGTGACATTTGTCAGCAAATCAAACCATCTACGGTTTCATGACCGCCACAAACACAATTATGTATTTCCAATCAGCCGTTTGGCTGTGTATATCTTGATCACTGTGGTCCATTGACTTATGATATTGCATATAAATATATTTTTGTTGCAGTTGATTTGTGCACTAGATTCCTATGGGTTTGGCCACAATGCAGCGCTGACGCTCGAAATGTCATTAGAGATTTGTGTGTCTTTGTCGGGACGATTGCATGTGGCACCTTCCATTCTGACCAACATCCAGCGTTCGCTTCTAAATCGTTCAAGGGCCTGATGAAGTCGATGGGGTGCTAGTGCTGTTTTTGTCTTAATACAGGCCTGAGGGCAATTTTACAGTGGAGCAAATGAACTGTGACCTAAAGCAATCTTTGACAGCTGGGTCTTAGGAACTGGCAGGAACTGGCTGGCCCATTTGTATGGAGTTCAACGTGCACTCAATATTCTCCATAGAAGATCTCTGGGTGGGCGGACCCATACGAAATGCTCTTTAGCATTAAAATATTTGTGCCAGACCTTGATGGTCTAGACATTATGGCTGCTGCCGCAACGTTTGAGCTATATAACCATTCTACTATGTTACAGGACCTACACAAAACCCTTAACAGCTACGCAACTGAACACTTGCCCTCTTCCCAAAACACCACAGTGCTTATTCGGGTCATCGGATGGCTCCCTAAGATTGGAGATCTGATACAAGAAAAGCAGGAGAACAAAAAAGAATTTGGTCCCTCTTATCGTGCACCGGTCCCAGTACTTGGATTGAAGGGTACTCGTACAGTGATACTACCACCTTTGCCTGGTCGCAAACAAAACAGATACATTTCAGACGACCATGTCAAACTACACAGTCTGGCCGATTCTGAATAGTGTAACTCCTGCAGTTTCATGCAACGTTATTTCTCTGAATCTGGTGCTTTCAGCCTCTCCGACTAATCCCTGTGTTGTTGAGGGTGAGATGTACACTACTATTGACCTTTGCCTGTTCTCCCTCCATCCTCTTCCAACAATGAAGTAGAGTATGCCTATCCTGCGGATAAGTCCCACATTGAAGTGCCAGACGGTCCTCTACAACAACAAGCTGACACTGCCCTGCCACAGTTAATGAACGTGGAAGGTAGCGGTTATTTTGGGCACTGTACAAGCTTCTCTTATGATTCTTCCTCCTTGTCTTCCTCTGTGGCCCTTCCATCGACAAAAAACAAGTATTTTCATCTTTTGGGACACAAAGACTTACCTGGTCCCGCCCTGGACCTACATCCTTATCCTGATTTTCCTCTTCATGTTGATTGGATTTGTGGCAGTATTTTTCTTGCTCATCAATGGTCATTATTTGCTAAAACGTTCTGCTGTAAAGTTGGTCGATGGAATTCTGGCACCCCATACATCGTCCCATATCATGAAACGTGATCAAGCCTTTGTGAACATTTTGGCTTTCCCGGTTACAGATGGCATTGTCTGGAATAAAGTAGCATTCGAAGTTCACGGCCCGATGGGAGATGTGGTAACAGAGGACATACATTCCGATGATTGTGATGTAGACGCAGCTCATTCATTGTTTTCTGATTTAAAGTGTTATGCTGCTTTTGATGCTGATGATTTGTATTTAAGTTCTGCCAATTATGCTGATTTATTCTGTTATCAACACTATGGACATCAAAACCTGTTTTTAATTACACTTAATGGGAACATTGTCCAACTCCAATACGGGGGAGTTTTAAAACCCTTAGGAATAAGTTCACCTATTTCACTGGTTATAACACGCCCAATCCAGAATCCTATTTCTTAAAATTGACATTTCCGTCTCAATCCAAAGTTATTATCAACCACATAAAGTTAATCTATTCCAATTGATTTAGAACGGAATTATCCATACAGGGTTATGATCACTGGAGAGCTACCATTGATTTGAAATCAATTTGGGGCACTAAGGTATGTCAGGTTCAGGGAACTGAAGCTTTGCATCGTGCATGCCTAATTCCAACTCCAAATTTATTTTTAAATGACACAGTACACCAGACTTCCTGTTTTGGTTTGACTACGGCCAAGAATCTGAATATTCCCTCCATTCCGTCATTGGCAGAGTATGATAATTGGCATAAATACACAAATTATACGATCAATGTATTAAAAGCTCTGTTTCGAAATGACACTTTCAAGGTCTCTCATGTTGACCTGTCCGGATGGTTGTTGTGGCAAACAAATTCAAATGCATGTCAACTGCGTTTTTATAATGCAATGCCTGGTTTCACACAGACTAGACCACAGTGGCGGTTTCTCCCCGAGGGCGTCTGGGCTCCGCCCCCGTTCCAAAAGCTGCTCATATTTATTTTAAAAAACATGTTTTTTTTTAACATCTTCTAATTTTGGCTTCATTACTCAATCAACACAGCAGCCACTGTCAGCCTGTCTGCCCCAGCAGCCCTGGCCACTCACCAATACCGCCACGTGACTGACTCCCCTTGCGGGCCCAAAGAAGCCTAAGTGTTTGCTGGGCCGACAACCTCACAGCCTTGAAGGCTGTGATGTCATCAGCTCGGCAAAGACCTAGCTTCAGGGCCCAGTCTCCAACCCCTGATGGCGTGAAGGGAAAGTTAGCCCCGGGCGTTTTAAGTCTAAGCCCGGTATCACTAACCCTCCACGTCAATCAAAGAGTGGAGACTGTCACTCAGCCCTTTCCCACCCTGTGACGAGTTGGGAAAGGAGTGTAGCAGGCGGGAAGCTGAGGATTCGAGTCTGCGTAGATTCAACCTCAGACTGCTTCCCGCGTGTCTGCCCTGAAACTTTCTGACAGCCATTGCGTCAGAGAGAACATAGACTGCAGAGACGACTTTCTCTGACTCGAGTCGAGTGCCCCGAGATAGTCCATCATTTAATGCCAGTTTGCTGCTTACCAGCACGGTGCCACGACTGACTTGACTGCAGCAGGACTCAGAGGTTAGTAGGACATATTATTGGTTATTGGTGATTGGTTATTGGTAATTGATGTAGTAGTCACTATGCAATAAATGCAATATGCAATATGCAATAAAACCCAAGGCGATACTGTTCATGTGAAGCTCTGTGAGGTAAAAAACATACCATCAAACTTAGTTGTTAAAATGTCATTTTATTCGCTGCATTCTGCTTTAAATGATAAACTTTTACCATTTAAGATGTTGGACGGATGTGTGCGCCTTGAGGCTATTTTTGCCTAGCGCTTTGTTAACTCTTGCACTGTACCGTGTATGCTAGTCACAAAGGCAAATGATTACCTAAATTCATAACATTTTGTTTCGGAAGTCAAAGTTCTCCTGCTGTGTGCCTTGTTTCCCAGTCGTGATGCAATCTAGAAACACCCGTCTTTGCTTGTTAAATAGGCTTGATCGCGTATTCTGTTATTTTTATTGTGTGGAATTTTTTGTCAATTTACCATAGCAGTCATTTTTTTTCATTTCCCAAGGTCATGCCGTACCCTTGGGAAATGAAAAAAAATATGACTCCACAGCATGTTGTGCGTTTATGTCTGCTTGCCTAATTGTGTCTAACGTTCAGTTAAAATCCATGTTCTTCTAGTGTGAGCTCTGTTGGTGACCGCATCAGACATGTAGTTCTTTCTATTAAAGTTTTGTCCCCATGCAAAACTTCCCTTAACACTGTTTTCTGACTTAAGGCAATGGAGCGTGTAGTAAAGTAGCCCACACGTGGTTAGTTTCCAGAACATTTATTAAGTTCAATTCACCAAGGTGCTCCCAGCTTGACAGGACCGAAACCATGAACATTCTAATGCTGCCTCAAGTGACAGCACAGGCCATACCAAGAGGGAAGGAAATGGAAGGGGGGAAAAGGGGAGGGTGGGGGATACCAAGTGCGAAGTTACAACACATCATCCTCCCTAGGGAGACTAAGGGGAAGAGGCATAGGACAGCTGAGAGGGCAAGGGGGCGAAGTGGAGAGGAGGGTGAAGTGGGGAAGAGAGAGAGTAAGAGAAAAATAAGAGAGAGATGGACGGAAGAGCAAGGTGGGAAGGGAAGAATGCAGAGGGGCTGACAGGAAAGGCTGGGGGTCCCACACAGGAGACCTAAGCCCCGGTGAGGACCAGGGACGTCTAGGGGGATGAACCCCCAAGGCCTCTACCAAGACTGGCAGATGACCAATTTACACTAGAAGAACAGTTTCAGAAAAGGGCAGGGTGGAGAAATCCCGAAGTGGGAGGGTGGTTAATTGAAACCGGGTCTAAACTTCACCCCCGTTCCTACCAACAGTGGAGAGACAAAGGGTCCCCTTAATCTCCCGGTTAAATCTGATGGGAGGGGGTAAAAGGTGGGCTGGACACCCCCCCACATCCCGTCCACCCTGACCCCCTAATACTTAACAAGAGAACCTGAGACATCATGCTCTAAATAATACGGGTGACTGTACTCAAGGAAATAATGCAAACACTAGTTGGATATCACACCCCCAAATAATGGCCGTAGGGGCTAGCTATTCAGACTTATAGTTATTCTCAGTAAAATGTCACATGGGGTATACTGTAAACCACAGTTGCTAGTTCTGTGAAGGCCAACCCAAATGTCAAACTTCTAGAAGTCCTCAGATCAAAGTTACACAGGAGGTATTACTTTCAACGAGAATTTTAGTTCAGTGATGGCCAACCGGATGTCCTGGTCTTAATCCAAAGTGGAAACCCGGACTGCCCAGGCGGATGCTGCCGGGTATAAGTTTCCTAGGACTCTTGCTTTTCCGCTATGCCAGTCAGCCACCAGTCAATTCCTAAGTTAAGTTCGAGGAGTGAGCTTTGCATCTGATGGTGTGCCTCTTTACCCTGCTCACGGATACTAGGGAACTCTTTCCCTGATGTGCTCCGGACTTCTCTCCCTCGTATCACCGCCTCCTCCTGGTGAGTGATTATAACTTCAACGTCTTTACCTAGGGTAGTTTCCTGGACCAGACCGCACTGCGTCTGCGCCTTGTAACACCACGGACCTCATACACCTTTTCATCCTTGTTGTCTGGTCTAGGCCAACCTCCCACTTCGAATCTCATTCCATACTCAGCACCTGAACCTCTTGACATGGGTTCATTCCGTGAGACTTCTAGCCACTCTCTCCAAACATTGTGGCGAATAAGACTACACTTTTTCTCCTTTATCACCGCCTCCTCCTGGTGAGTGATTATAACTTCAACGTCTTTACCTTGGGTAGTTTCCTGGACCAGACCGCACTGCGTCTGCGCCTTGTAACACCACGGACCTCATACACCTTTTCATCCTTGTTGTCTGGTCTAGGCCAACCTCCCACTGCGAATCTCATTCCATACTCAGCACCTGAACCTCTTGACATGGGTTCATTCCGTGAGACTTCTAGCCACTCTCTCCAAACACTGTGGCGAATAGGACTACACTTTTTCTCCTTTACTCCTTTGGTTGGGGTTGCCTTACATTTTTCTTTACTAACAAATTCTATTTCTTTGTTCCTACCTTCTTCAATTTTCCCCTTCACAGATTCCTTGCTCATATTCTTTCTCCTTCCTAGTCCTTTAAACGTACCACGTTTTACATTGAGATTGTCCATTACAACATTTGCTTTCCATTCCACTCTCAAAGCAGATCCTTTCCATGCCATCTCACCCTTATATGGTGGTCTCCTTTCTTTAAACCACTCAAACCTGGCTATTTGTTCACTGTTGATTCTCTCCAGATTACTCTTGTGTTCATTACTTTCTAGGTATATCATAAATCTAGATCTCCTTTGTTCCACCCCTCTCAGATCGAAAGGTTCAATTTCTGTGACGTAAATAGTATTACTTTTACTACTTGTCTTTTGTCTCCATTCCAGCTCTTTGCTCCCTTTTTTGTCAAAGTCATCGCTTATATGCGTATTAAGAGGTATGTTGGTCCCTTTAAGTTCAAATCCGAAAGCTCCAGCTAACTTACTTTTCCACCAACTCGTGCTCACAGTAGAATAATATGACCTAGCATCAACTTTTTTATCAATTTCACTACCTCCTGAGTTGATAGTACACACCGGGTTAACTTTACTCATGTTCATTCCCACTTTGTCATCTCCGATAACTTCGTTCCTTTGTACATCACAGGACTTAACTTGCATGTAATGATCCACTATATTTTCCATAACCGCTACACCTACATTTCTCTCAGCTCCCTCTTGGTTCTTCTTTTCATTGTTAAAGTAGGCTTCTTCCCCTCCTGCACCTAATCTATTAAACAACATTTTCACCATTTTATTGGGAAGTAATGGTTTCTTCTCATTCTCTTTTATAGCTTCAAAATTACGAAGATACTCCTTCCACTCTTCCCTAGTATTAGTATCATTGCCCTTCCTTTCAAAAAATGGCTCCGTTGGAGATAAGTTGTTCCTTTTGTTAATTTCCATGCTAATATTGCTATAAAGCCGGGTTAATGAAACACAACCTATTGGCCTCTCTCGGTACAGTTACTAGCGTAGCACGCTAAGGGTGAAAAGAGTAGGAATATATGCTCTCGACTGGTGAAATATAAGGTCAGCTTCCCTTAATGACAACACACGCGCATTTAATTGGCAAACACGATGGGTGTCTACCTGACACAAAATGGCCGTTGGACGCAAATACGTTATGACGGTTGCTCTTGACTGAACACTGTAGAACAGAGAGGAAACTCAATTGGAGCGCTTGCAGTGTCCTCTTCGTCCTGTTATAATTTGAAGCCTCTAATGATTTACATTCTCCATCTTGTACCATTAAAGTCTCAGGGGAAAACGACTGCCCTGGCGCTATTAATGCACCGCCTTTTGATGTGATTATTCCCTGAGCATTGCCCACGCTCTGCGTGCTAATGTGTTGAATACTCAATGTCTCTTTACCACCACATCTGTTAAGATACCACTTATGCTGCACTTTTAACGTAATTGTTCCATGAACATAGTCTCGCGCTGCGTGTCAAACTATTGAATACTCAAAGTCTCTTTACCACCACAAGCTCTCCAGCGCGCTTAGCTGCTTCATTTCTCGCTTATTTTCAAATCACAACAGCCTTTGTAACCTTTGAGTTCTCCCTAGGATGGCTCCCCCTTGCACTCAGCCGTGCCTTACAATAGTTCCAAATGCCGTTTCAGGGAGTAGCTCGCTCCCTGCCCCTCTCACTTCTCTTCCTCCCAGACCCAATGACTCACCAAGTTGCCTTTAGTAGATAATAGGAAGCTCCGGGTCTTCTTATTCCTTACCGTCAACTCTCTCTGACGCTGCTCTTCTGCTCTGGTGTGGTTAAATTCCTACGCAAATCGCTGAGGAGAGTTACCCTCATTTCCTTCCGGCATTTTCCACCCAAAGAAAACCGCCACTAAATTTTGCTTCACTTCCCCATTACACAGTTGAACTGTCATGCGCTGAACTGAGATTTTTCACACACTTCAATGCTTGAAATGTCCACACGGTGGCAGTGTCTTCCCTGTGATGGTTTTGTTATTATTCTTTTTTTCTTTCGGAGGATATGAGGAGAATATTATACAACGTGACGGAACTTTGGCTGCACACAGAAAGGCTGAGGAGGGTTTACTTTCAAACGCTAATTTTTTCTGATTTCCCACAATATCACTGTGGAAACAGAGAACTCTGGGCACTCTTGCCTCGCTCGCTTTCTCACTCTGTCACCAAGGCTCAATTTTTACCAAATTCAAACACGGAGTCAACGATTCCAAATACGTCCCCCGCTCTGTTCAGCTTTCCTCACTAGCTGAACTTGCTCACCTCACGAACTTTCGCCATGTACTTGGGTCTCACTCCTCCCCTTTTCACACAGACTTTCGCCTTTTCCAGAGCTCCGTTCAGCTCTCCTCATTAGCTTCAGCTGCTCACCTCACGAACATTCGCCTATTTCAATGCACATCAACTCGGGTCTTACTCCTCTTCACATTCTCAATCGCATAAGAACGCCCGAAGTAGCTTATCATTTCATATCTTCATACCTTCTTTTTCCTTGTTTCAAGTTCGCGGTGAAAACGACTAAAAAGGCATTTTTTCCTCCTCCTCTCAGCTTTCCTCCTTAACTTCAGCTGCTCAACTCACGAACTTTAGCTCATCTCAGAGCTCATCAACTCGGGTCTTACTCCTCTTCACAATCTCAATCTCATTAGAACGCCCGAAGTAGATCATCAAATCATTTCTTCAACTTCTTTTTTCCTTGTCCAAGCTCAACTTATTCCAGGGGAGAGCACCCCACTGACCCTGGCTCAGCTCCGTTTACCTCGTCGCCACAAATGTAGTAAAGTAGCCCACACGTGGTTAGTTTCCAGAACATTTATTAAGTTCAATTCACCAAGGTGCTCCCAGCTTGACAGGACCGAAACCATGAACATTCTAATGCTGCCTCAAGTGACAGCACAGGCCATACCAAGAGGGAAGGAAATGGAAGGGGGGAAAAGGGGAGGGTGGGGGATACCAAGTGCGAAGTTACAACAGAGCGTCAAGGGATCCATGTTTGAACACAGCGAGAGGCCAAATACACTTCCGTTATGCAGCTGTTTAACTTTATTGTGAAGTAAGGTATTTGTGTGGAGGGAGGTGGGTTCTCTGGCTCTTTTATGCATCTTAATTGAATGACAGTGCAGACAGATTGTGTGCATGCAGCAGTGGGTTAAACGTAGACCTGTTCATTTAAATTTACACTTCTTCTTGACCTGACAGTGTTCTTTAACGCAGACGACTTAGGTTAGCATTCTCGTAGTTGCAGACCCTGGCTGATGTAATGCATGGAACAATGCCTTTACTTAGACTAGGGTGAACCCCATCCACATTAATCACTGCAGATCACAAATGATGATCTTTGGGAAGATTCCTACATAGTTGTGGTGGAGACTGGGGATCGATAGTAGTCCTTGAAATTGTTCAAACTTATGTACATCGGCGTTTGATTATTGACAACAAAATAATGTGGAAAGAGCATAAGCTGCTTGCTAAGGAATGTCATTATGAATCACGAGAGCCCTCAGTAATTTCAACCTTTGAAGGAGAAATTGCCTCGGGTTTTGGCATACTGTCGATTGTGTTAGACATACGAGGGGACAGCTTGGAATGTGCACAGTGAGGCCCGAAAGCTCCAAAGTGAAAACTATAGTAGACATATGCATGTCCGGTCTTACACTCCTGTGGCGATAGGTTGGGATGTGCACAGTACATGCTGAGGGTCCAAATCTACTGAGGCGCAGTTAGGGGGGGGGGGTGAACAGCTGAGGTGCCGGGTGGCACTGTTTGGCACACAGGCGCGCAGCGAGACTCGGGTGCGTCACCGATGATGGTTGGTTGGGTGTGTACACGTTTTCACACTAACGTTACATTGTGCGTATGCAACCACGTTACCTCTGGCAGTGGGGAAAACTTTGTTTATGTAACTTTTAGGTGTGTGCCTATCACAGGTGGAAGGCTATTTTACAGACCATGAATATTGATGAAGATGATGGTTGCATGTTGTGTGTAGTGTAAGATATGCGTACATAGCAAAATGTTTTCCAAAAAGCTCTCTAAGCAGAAGAGGTGTGTCTCATCAAATGCTGTAGAGAGAATGACTAAAATGGGTGACGGTTAGTAACTGGTACAATGGGAAATGTTATGAACCAATCAAATGCTTTTTTTTAAGGTCACATGGCAATCGCACTCTCAGCGCGCAAGGAGACTGCACCCGACGCGATTTTGAGAAAATATATTTACTATAATATAAGTTTATTACAG
Organism: Lissotriton helveticus; assembly: GCF_964261635.1. NCBI lineage: Eukaryota > Metazoa > Chordata > Amphibia > Caudata > Salamandridae > Lissotriton > Lissotriton helveticus. The sequence continues at coordinate 623,875,873 of NC_136057.1, forward strand.
TTAGAAATATACAAATGTTTAAAATATTTTATATTATCGCTTGCTTTCATATACACTTTAAAGTTATGAAGATATAGTTTTGAGACATACAAAAACAAGCATTTGCAATGCAATAGGTCTCGCATTTGCGAGAGTTTAAGCTATTAGCATTGTAAATGACAATGCCTTTTATTTATGTGTTTTGAAATCCTGCAAGCGGTGTGTAAACACGCACTTTGTACTTAAAGTCCTTGTTTCCGAGAAGCAAGGCTGGCAGCAACTGCGCCTCTTTTACTGCCAGCCTTGCTTCTTGTAAGTAAGGACTAGAAGTACAAAGTGCATGTTTACGCACTGCTTGCAGGTTTTCAAAACATATAAATAAAAGGCATTGTCATTTACAATGCTAATAGCTCAAACTCTCGCAAATGTGAGACCTATTGCATTGCAAATGCTAGTTTCGAAATGTTGTCATATGTGTAGTGGTAATAGACCTATAGCACGGTGTCCATTTGTACTGAAAAACGAAGGTTCCTTCCCCTTTTTGGAGACTGCTTATTCGGTATGGCAGCAAAGCTAGCGTTGTGCATTTAGTTCACCCCCCAAACAATATACACTTTAACTCACCTTCTTTACTTTCATTTATGTCTGTTGTTGCTTTAGTGAAGGTGTGTACTATGGGACTGAGAAGAGATTGTGAATATTGATGAACAATGGGGAATTACCCAGGGAGCATGCCAACGGGCCACATGCATTCTCATAGGAGTGTAGTGCAACAATTTACAAGGTAACATTAAACTACGGCAAGAAAGGGGCAGCGTCGATTTTATACATTGGAACATGGTATCACACGATGCTGACTATAAACAATGGGCGTTGTGAGGAAGGCAAATCGGGCACTCTCAACAGAGGGGGGTGCATGGAGACAGGCTAGAGATTTTTAAAGATGTTGTGTAATTCAGAACAGAGAAGAGATAAGAGAAAGGCTCAGCTCTGACTAGATTAAGAGGCCCAGAGATAAAACATGAATGGTACGACAGGCTCAGGAGTGAGATAAAAAAAAAAGTTCCCCGCAAGAAAGTTTTATAAATTCACGGACCTACGTAAACGGAAATATGTAAGAGTGACAAGGGACAGGTTTGAATGCGAAGACAGGTATGGTGATGAGGCAGCCTCCACTGTACGGTTGCCAGACTGACTGTCAAATGTATTCTGGGATGTGTAGTTTTGGGTCAGCTTAGTTGATCCAATCGAACTAACACCTGAAAGCAATGATTGGTTAAATAAAAGCCCAACATTGCGTCAGGTTCTCTGGTATCAGTACTTGCTGTACTGCAAAGGGAGAATGCAGTGTGGTTGGGGCTATGTGGTCTACAAGGCAGAGCAGAGGCTTCCTAATGCTCCAGTCTATTTGTACAAATTAAGACGCACTACAGCATATGGCCTAAATGGCCCCTAATTACAGCTAAAGAAAACAAAAGTAACTCCCTCCATCCAGGAGAAACACATACCAGAGCTGCTGACGTCACCGATTGCCTCCACAGACCTCTGTTAAAGAACAACTACTAAAGAACAAATACTTGATTTAAGTAGCTGCATTAAAGTAACAAATAAACAAGGGACTGAGGCCCTGTCTGTCTTCAGTTATTATTGCCCTATAACTCATAATATACATCCTTTTAAACATATTTCAAGCGTTTGTGGGGGAAAAAAGGCAACACTTGAAACATGATTGTTTTCCGAGCATATAATGAGCATGTCTGCGCCATTGAAATACTGGGATCTTGTTAGAATGAGAACAGACACTCCTGGCAAGATCGGCGTGTCTCATGTGCCTCTTAATCTGCTTGGCTCAGGCTTGTTCCGCTTTCACTTAAAACAAGTGAAATCAAACATGCATTGCACATCTCTATTCTTTTCCAGGGCAGACTGCAATGCCTTCAAACTTTAAGCAGCTGCGCTCAGTCACCTGTGTCCCTTACTAGTGATCCTGGCAGGGGGCACCAGGGGAGCAGCAGCCCCGCAGAGATAACATAAGATCACTCGCATCAGTCATCTGTTTGCCTTTGCCTACATTCTGATCAAACATGGGCAGGCTTTCTGCTTACACTACCAGGGCTGCTTTGTGAAGTCCTCTGCTATTGAGATTAAGTATTGTGTTCAGCACAGCCTTTTAAACCATACGCTGCTCCTACAATGTACATTTTATATATTGCGCTTCATTTCTTTGTTAAATTCATAGGGATAGCATAAAAGAAAGTTTATGTTACTTGTATGCGCATAAAGGTAGTACAGGTTAGGATAATACATTGCCTCAAACACAGCCATTGCTTTTATATCTTTATTGAAGACACTGCTGTGCGTACCTAGCACAGGCACTGAAAACATGCATCTTAGCCAACCACAGTGAACCTGTATTAAGGTCCAGGAGGAAGATGGCGGCCGGATAGGAGTCTCCGGCTGTGAGCTCCGCACTCGCCTTGCACGGAGATGACAAGAAGCGGCGAAAAAAGCAAGTAGCTGAGCAAAACACAATTTTGTAACCTACCTCTCTTTATGGGGATGAGCGCACGAGATCCCGAGGCCCCCCGAGCAGCACACGGAGCAGCATACGGTATCTGGGCAGCAGCGTCGGAAGCCAGCAGGGGCTGCCGGTGCGCAATCGCAAAACTGTCTTTTCTCTTCCGGGGCATAAGCGGCAGCAACAGGCGCAGGCACAACAGCGGAGGCGGAGGCGGCGGTGTGAAAGAAGACCTCCTGAAACTGAAACTGAAACAAGTGTCACAAGCGCAATTCCGGGGGAGAGGCACTACTGAGCCCTCACTGAATCGTGTAGTCGCGGCAAAATCTAATACAAAACCTACACACTGCAAGGAAACTTACAAGGAGGAATCCGGGTTTAAGATCGTGGAGAAGAGAAGACTGCCCACCGGGACTTTGGTACGACAGGGATCCATGAGCAAGGTACAGGGGGGGGCCGGAGGCGAGGGGCTAACTGTGCTGGATTTGCTTGTGGGTTGTAGAGGGGACAGAGTTACAGAAAGTAGCTGTATAAATAGAGGAGAGGAGAGGGAGAGGGAGAGAGAGAGAGAGAAAGGGAAAATCTGTGAGCTTGAAACAGAAACGAACCTAAATACATCAGTTACTACTGAAGTAGTGGAGAAGCTACATAATCCAAACTTAGAATCTGGAGCTAGGAGCAAGGAAAACTCGACTGAAGTAGAGGGCGGAGTGGAGAGCAGGCGAAGGTCCAGCTATTGTTTAAGAAATAGACAGTTTTCCAAACAGGTACTTCCAAACAAACAAACTGTCATACCGGTTATACCTAAGACCACAAAAAGAAAGCAAACTGCCAAATCACAGCAAAAAAAAGACAAAAGTATTAAAGCGAAAAATCAGGCAGAGCAGATAATTAAAGTTACTCCCTCTCTCAGATCCTTTTTCAAAGTACAGCAGCAGGTTCAAGTAGGGCGTAATCTCTCAAATACTCTTAGACACCCTAATATCCGAGATAAAAATATCTCCCCGGTCGCAAGCACTAACACAAGCCCAGCCTGCACCGATATATCCACTATACGCACTCGTACCCCTGTTATCCCTAATAAAATTAACGGTACAAACGGGAGTGAAAAATCTCAGGGAAAAAAACAAGAACAAGAACCAGTAATCCCCAACGACTTACAAATGGAAGAGGTGGGAGATATAAACATGCCTGCAACCTCAATTACCAGCATACCACAGCATGAAAAGCCAATGGCAACAGAACCTTCTCACATGATAGAACAAACGGAGAAACTCTTGGAAAAATTCATGGACAAAGTCCTAGGGGAAATGAGAGAGAAATTCTCAGTCTCAGAGGCTAACCAGAGTAAGATACAAGAGGTATGTGAGGTTTTAGACCAAAAAATGAACGCCCTCGGAGAAAGAGTGGCCGTAGTCGAATCAGCTGTGGAAGATCTCAGTAAGAGAGTTGATATAAACCAGAAAGAAATAAGAAAACTCAAAGAAAATGAAAGAAGCATGAGCGAGAAAATGGAATCGCTTGAAAACCAAGCGAGAAGAAATAACCTAAGGGTTCTTAACGTGCCGGAGAATATGGAAGGTACGGACATTAAAATTTTTATTGTCTCTCTGCTTGAAAAACATTTCTTATGGTCCAAGGAAGCCAATCTTACTGACGACATACAGAGGGTACACCGAGATCCTTTCAGGAAAAACAAAGACAGGAAGACACCGAGAAAAATCCTGATAAACTTTAAAACATACACGCTGAAAGAAAGACTACTGAGTGAAGGTCTAAAACAGGGTATATTGAAAGAAGACAATTGGTCTTTTAGGATTCGCTCCGACATATCCAAGACTACCCAAGACAGACAGTGGGAGCTAGGACAACATATGCAGGAACTAAAATCTCTTGGAGCAAATGTCCAGTTGAAATTCCCTGCCGCATTAAGGATAATGTGGAGAAATAAGATGCACAACATTAGAGACCCCAGAGAGGTAGAAACCTTTATTGAGCAAATAAAAGATCAACTACGATCTGAAACAGAAACCCAAGCAAGATGAACATCACACAAATTTAGGCGAAGCAACGAGCTCGAATAGGGCGAAGAATACCGCCCAAAAAGAAGAAGGGAGGCTTCCTCAGGGTGGGTAACAGGGAACCCCACAAAAAAACACAAATATTTTCTTTAAAAAATGCACGGGTGGGGAGCAAAATAGGGAAAAAAATTGAAAAAAAGTCCTCTGCGATAACAGTAAAAGTAATTATCGGGACCCATAGAACACGGAAAAAAATAAGATACCCATAACAGGAATGGCGACAAAATATAAACATTTTAAGGTACTCTCTTGGAATGTCAATGGCCTAAGGACACCTAGCAGAAGGAGAAGGATTCTTGAATATCTAAAGGAAGTAGACTGCGAGATAATCATCCTACAAGAGACGCACCTCCTAAGTGAGGAATGGGAACAAATAATGAAGAATCTTAGATGGGTTGACAACTATGTTTGCACAAACCAAGAATGCAATACCAAAGGAATAATAATAATCCTTAAAAAAATACTTAAAGCCAAAATTGAACACAAGTCAGTTGATAACAAGGGTAGATGGGCTTTTATTAAAGTAAGAATATATGAAAATACATATACCGTGGCAGGATATTATGGCCCAAATATAGATGACCCAATCCCCCTACAAAAACTGTACACAGAATTACTATCAACAACAGCCCCGATAATATTAGGTGGGGATTACAATATCCTAATAGATCCAAGTCGAGATAGACATCCCCCAGGGAAACACTCAAATCTCCCAAAAATGAGAGAATGGCTAGGTAATTATAAAAATGACCTGGGCTTGCTTGATATGTGGAGAGAGAAAGGGGATAAAAAATATCCCTACACTTTTCATAACAAAAAACTTGGTCATAGATCACGAATCGACTACTTCTTAATAAATGGTACAATACGAGACAATGTCAAGAACATAGAACATTTACCAGAACATATATCCGATCATTCGGCAGTGAAACTAACCATGCAAATAACGAAAAATAATGTACAACCAAGATGGACGGTAGACCGCACAATATTATTAGATCCACAGGCAGTAGAAGAATTAAAGAAAACAACAGCTGACTTCTTTATTGAAAACCAATCTGACACATCTAAACAAAATATCTGGGACACATATAAAGCGGTTATTAGAGGCAAATTATTAAGTCTGGGCTCACATCGAGCCAGGACTGCAAAAATGGAAATTGGAGGTATGGAAAAGGATATTAAAGATCTTGATCTTAAGATAATGGTGAACGCTTCTCCAGAAATAAAAGAATCGTTAGAGAAACAAAGGCAAGAACTAAAGGAAAGTCTAGTAAATCTCCTGGAAAATAAAGTAAAGTCTCGATGGGAAGCCAGTAAGCTATCTAATCATGAATATGGAGAAGGATGCGGAAAACTGTTGGCCTGGAAGACGAAAAAAGAGCAAACTAGAAACAAAATAATCTGCATTCAACGAAATAATATAAACGAAAATGAGGACTCCATAATAATGCAGGAATTTGCGAGCTTCTTCTCTAAATTATATAAAGAAGATGTAAATCCTTCAGAGGAACAGATTCACAAATACCTAGAACATATATCCTTCCCACAACTAACCGAAATAGAAAAAGAAGAGCTAAATAAAGATATCACAATAGAAGAGGTTAGAACCATTATAAAAGATCTAAAAAAAGGTAAAGCAGCTGGCCCGGATACCTTACCAAATGAGTTTTACCAGATTCTAAGAGACTCTCTGACGTCACCATTAACAGAATTACTAAATCTAACGTATAAAAAAGGAGATAAAATCCCAGATTCCTGGAATGACGCAACAATTAGCATAATTTTAAAGCCAGGAAAAAATCCAGCAATATGTGAGTCATACAGACCCATCTCACTGCTTAATTGTGATTACAAAATTTATATGCAGGTCATGGCGAAAAGATTGGCAGTGATAATGACAAAACTGATAAATCCTGACCAAAAAGGCTTCATAAAGGGTAGGCAAATACAAGAAATCACTCATGAACTCTTTGCCGCAATAGATATAGCCATCGCAGAAAAAATACCATTAACCATAATCACTTTCGACGCTGCCAAAGCGTTTGACAGAGTAAACTGGTTATTCCTTAACAAAGTCATCGATAAATACAACCTAGGTGAGCACTTCGGCAACATGGTGGCAGAGATATACACCAAACCAAGGGCTAAAATATTAGTCAACGGGAATCTCACAAACAACATTGATATACAAAGAGGGACAAGGCAAGGATGCCCACTGTCGCCCCTGCTTTTTAACCTGTATATTGAAGCCCTCGCAATCTCATTAAGAAACCATGCCACAATAACCCCATTCCAGCATCAGGATTGGTCGAAAAAAGTGGCATTATATGCCGATGACCTAATGATTTTCACAAATGACTATAATAGTTCTTCGGACGCAATAGAGTCTACAATAATCAAATTCGGAAAAGTATCAGGTTATCTTACAAACCAAGAAAAAACCGAGGCAATGAGCTGGAACACTAACGTCAACAACCCATACACAAAAGAGAAAATAAAATACCTAGGAATCACACTGGTGAAAGACATTGAAAAAATACCAGAGATAAATCTGAATAGAATCGCCATTGAAACCACGAAACTACTCAAAGTATGGGATGGGCTACCTCTCAGTTTCCTGGGGAGATCAAATATAGTTAAAATGTCTATTGTGCCCAAATTCACTTATCTATTTAATACAATCCCACTAAGTTTCAAGAGAGATGCCTTGAAGAAGATACACAGGAAAATCACAAGTTTTATTTGGTCATCGAAAGGAGCAAGGATATCTTGGAAAAAACTAAGGAGACGAAAACATGAAGGGGGAATAGCAAGTCCTGATCTAATCGAATATTGTAAGGCTTTCCAATTTAAAAATATGAGACCACTTCTTAAGACCTCCCAGTTTTTCCCTGAATTTATGCAAATTATGACGGACAGGTGCGATCATTTCCTATATAAATTTGGACACCCAAAATACTTCAAGAAAATAAAATTGAAGATATTGACTAATGCAGTAAAAACATGGTATCAGGTTAGAAGCACCTTAAACATACCATACTATAGTACACATGCCCCTATCTGGGACTCACCAGGCACCCCAGAATGTTTAAAAGACTCCTTGGCCCTCCCTTTAAAGGAAAATGGAATTGTGAAATGGGGTCAACTGATGACAGGAAGCATCATAATCCCATGGAACCAGTTAGCAATGAATACAAACGAAACAGTGTCCAAATTTAAGTATTATCAACTGTCAAGCTGGGCAAAATCGATCACAGATAAAAAAGAAGGAAATGAAAATATGGAGAAAGAAATGCTGAAATCCCCCCCAATAAAAAAGGAAATATCCAGGTGGTATTGGGCTCTAATCACAACAGGAGAAGAAGATGTACAGATTCCGGAAACATTATGGAGAAATGACATTCTAGATGTAGATGTATATAACATTTGGACAAAATCACTGGAAAAATGTTGGTCTCACATAAAACCAGCCGCACTGAAGAGAAACCATCTTTTTACAATACATAGGGCATATTGGACCCCTAAGAAACTATCTAAATTCAGAGGTGCCTCCGTCAAAGCTTGCCTAAAATGCGGTTTGGAAAGAGCAAACGATATACACATGTTTATAGAATGCCCCATGATAGACACCTTCTGGAAAGAAGTGGGTAAGATGATATCATTGGTTCTGGGAAAACAAGTAAATGTGAGTATAAATCTTATTATCTTTGGGATTGACTTAAATAATGAATTAGTTAAGTTAACTAAAAACCAAGAAAGCCTACTGTTTGTATTGATACTTCTGGCTAGACGTCAAATTTGTATAAATTGGATTAAACCAGCACCGCCTCGGTATGGGGATTGGCTAAACTCAGTAATAAAAACTAACAGAAATGATAGACAAGGGAAACCAAGTAAAAAGTTTGATTTTTGGGAAATC